>NC_089655.1:7787500-8098750 GCF_037042795.1 Molothrus aeneus | reverse complement strand
AATGATGTGTTCTGCTCCTGTTAGTAACTCATTAAAGTGAGAGCATCTTGTAGTCACCAAGGCACATATTGCCACAACCTGATTCACAAAGGGCCTGATGCAAAGGCTGAAGCAGCCAAGGGAAGGACCCCTTTTGATTTCCCTTGGCTTGGAACCAGTCCATATTAAACACTTGAGAGATATAGTAGAACAATATACTATTAAGTATGCACACACTGCACTCGGTTATGGATAAAAGCTATCTAGGAGATGGCTGGGAAAAAAACTACCAAAATAAACTTAATCAAAGAAGCATAAAAGCAAATGAAAAAAAAATCCAAAAACCTTTGTTCAGCTTAAGTCATTCCCCAGATGGAACTGCAGGAAACCAAAAGCTCAATTAAAAACACCTTGCATATTAGCATAAACAAAAGGAAAAATCTCTGGCCTGGGATCACTCAGCTAAGGCAAAATCAGATAAACAGGATGGAGTGAGTTCCTTTTTAAACAGTGTAGGACCTCAGTGGCCCAAATCAAATGGCCAAGTGTTTTTATTTGTTTAAAAAAAAAGTATTGTAAGAAGAGGCAGATTTCTCCAACAGGTATCAAAAGCAGTCTTGTACCCTGGTTTGGTGTTGAACTCGTCCTCCAGGGTCTGGGAGAGCCCAGAGGCTTGCTTGCCTTCTCACATCTCTGGTAGGAGTTGGGATATTGCCCATGGGAAACACCACTGTATTCATAAATCTTCCCGGTTTATCCTCTCTTTATTTTACCTTTTTAAAAGGAAAATATTTATAATCCCATTTTTCTGAAACAGGCCAAACAGGTCAGACAGGCAAGCAAGGAAATAGTAATTAACAGAGTGTACTTATTTGTTTTGTCAACTAAATCTCTAATATATACTTTGTAAAACCCCTGGCTTGTTCTCAGGCTTCAGCATAGCCCTGAGCAGAGATCTCTTGGAGGGCTGATAAAAATACATTTAACAATTTGCTGGTTCTCCTCCTGGTGACTGAAGCCAGCAGATGGGCAGCATTGCCTCCTGGTTGGATCTGACAGCTTTATGGCGAGCAGGAGAGAAAGCGGCTGCATTTTTCAGAAGGGTTCTGGAGCTGTACACAAAAAACCATTTTGTACATTGAATACATAGAGCAGTGTCAGCCACACACAGCACTGCATTGACTCACCAGCCTGTGGTTCTTTCCCTGGTGGCAGGGGGGGAAGATCCCCATCAGGTGGACAGCGCCAGAGGCCATCGCCTACCGCAAGTTCACCTCGGCCAGCGATGTCTGGAGCTACGGCATCGTCATGTGGGAGGTGATGTCCTACGGGGAGAGACCCTACTGGGACATGTCCAACCAGGATGTGAGTGTCTGCTGAGCTCCCCCTGCCTTTCCCCTCCCCATGCCTTCATCTTTGCCCTTAGATGTCTGCTCATGTGTTTCAGTGGCAGTTGCTATGTAGCTATAAGATGGTTATTCCAGGTTTTTAAAAGGATACCATGGGTGGTAGACTCCTGTTTTCTCAGGGAACATCTCTGGAACTAAAGTTCCTTGAGTACTTCAAGCTTCAAGGGGATTATCAAGTTAGGGTCTATACACAAGGGTTTATTTGGTTTGGTCTTTTAAATGTAAAAAAATAGCAATTATAGAAAAATGGAGGAAAGGGAAACTAATATATTTAAACTGTCAAATCATAATACTGTCAAGAGAAGGAAGATTTGAATGTTCATATTATATCTTGATTTTACTGAATATCTTTAAGAGAAAAACACTTGAATTTGATTGGGCTTCCTATTGGTAGTTAATTCTTGAAGCTCTACTATGCTTATAACTCTTCTAGGTGATTTTATTCTTATAGGATATCTAAATCAACACATAGGAAATCCAGTTCTGATTATCAGTCAGAGCATCTTTGTGACAATGGCATAGCTGCCCCCTGAGGGCATTAAAAAGCAGCTTTTGTAAATGACCATTCTTAAATTATGCATGTCCTGTTTAACCATACCATCTGGACTACTTCAGTGTGATCCAAGAGGGACTGTGCACAATGGCTGCTGTTCCAGAAGAGTATTTAATAATAATGCTAATAAGAGCTTTTGCTAATAGAATTTTTATTAAATGGAAAAAAAAATCCCACTGAAAATGAGGCCTAGATTATCCATAATTCTTTTCCCAGGGGATTTACAAGCAAGTAAGGGAGGAAGAAAATGGTAATCTGAATATACAGCCATGGGAGTGGTTAAGGCATTTTACAAGTCATCTGCTTTCTTCTGTAGAGCTGAACGTTTTCAAAGAGTGTCTAGATGTGGATGGCATTTAATCTAAATGGGAGATATAATTTTAATTTCCTTCTGATGTGAAATGTCTCTTCTGGCACCCAATCTTGCCTTCCTTTTGCTAACAGGAAGTCATCAAGACTTAGCAAGAAAATAAAACACCAGATGTGTCTTGGTTATATCAGGCATGTCTGCACAGCACAGTGGAGCTCCCTGCAGAAACAGCTGCTTTTATTAGAGCTGTTTATGTTAGGCTGGTGTTCACTGAGACTGTGCACTGCTAGACCAGGTTGAAAAGCTGGCTTGAACAAGACAGGGAAAGCCAATATTACTGTCTGTGCACACTCTTTACAGTTCATAGCATAGACATGCCTTTTTTCTTCCTTAATGATGGCAAGAGCAGTTCCTCTCACAACAAAGCAGAAGGGGATTTCAAATCATACTCAGTGTCTGTTGAATCAAGAGAAATCAAAAAGATCTTCATACTTCCTGGAGGAGTGAGAGCCACTTTATTTGTGGTCACTGAATAGCTGCTAATAATGCAAGCATATCGCTCACCTTGTCCTCCCAGTGGATTTTAGCCACTAATTGGACAAGTCCAGAAGGAGAGAATTTAGTGCAACTCAGTCTCTGAGCACTCGTGGTCTCTAGTCTCATGGTGAGTCCTGCCAGCAGTGTCATATTGATTAATTCAGATCTGAAGGCTCCTGGGTCATGTCCCTGTCATGTCAGAATTGAGTTCTGGTTGTGTCCCATTCTCCTGAGAGAGCTAAGAAGCCATTAGAGCCTCTGGAGTGCTTTTTAGAGGGTTTGAAGTGATTTCACTCTGAGTTTCTCTGGGTTCTGTTAAATATGAAATATATACTTAAGATGTGTTGGACTTTTGTAAAGCTGCACAAAAGGGTTCCCATCTCTGCATTTCTTGGCTCAGAGCATACAGCAGTGACGGAGCAGGTTCTCTGCAAGGCCTCTCTTACTGACAGAGGTGAGCTAGTCCAGGAGGACAGGGGGAGGGAGTGACCTGCTGTACCTTAAAAATGATGGGGAAAATACAGTCTCAACATACTGCACCCGAAACTGACTGATAATGAAGACTTGCTGTAGAGCTGTTGCTTCTCCAGCCCTCTGTCCAACGAGGCTAGTTGCTTATTTCTAACCAGGGCTCTTCTGTCATCCCTGTATCCCATGTGCTTTTTTGTGACAAATTGCCCTGCTGTGTCTGATGTCTGCTCTGGGTACACTTTCAGTTTTGAGTTGCTGAGGAGAAATGACAGTCCTGAGACCACCAGCTGTCTGAGTCCGCGTGCAATTTTCCACTTTGTATCACTTAACTGGGGATTTGTCACCGTAGTCTGGACAGCCCTAGGATAAACGGTACTCGGCTGGTACTACCCGAGCAGGGTGTGATGGTCTCCAATGTCTCCCTGATTGTGCCGTTTGCAGGTGATCAAGGCCATCGAGGAGGGGTACCGGCTGCCCCCGCCCATGGACTGCCCCATCGCGCTGCACCAGCTGATGCTGGACTGCTGGCAGAAGGAGCGCAGCGACCGGCCCAAGTTCGGGCAGATCGTCAACATGCTGGACAAGCTCATCCGCAACCCCAACAGCCTCAAGAGGACAGGCAGCGAGAGCTCCAGGTCAGCCCTGCTCTGGGACGGACTAGGGAGCACCGGGGAGGTGACAGGCAGGGTGCAGGTGGCACATGGAGTGCAGGTGGCACACACGGGGTGCAGGTGACAGGCACAGTGCAGGTGGCACACACGGAGTGCAGGTGACAGGCAGAGTAGAGGTGGCACAAGGAGTACAGGTGACACAGGTGGAGTGCAGGTGGCACAGGGGATGCAGGTGGCACGGGTAGAGTGCAGGTGGCACACATGGAGTGCAGGTGGCACACATGGAGTGCAGGTGGCACACATGGAGTGCAGGTGGCACACGGAGTGCAGGTGGCACACGGAGTGCAGGTGGCACACATGGAGTGCAGGTGACATACACAGAGTGCAGGTGGCACACATGGAGTGCAGGTGACATACACAGAGTGCAGGTGGCACAAGGAGTGCAGGTGGCACACACGGAGTGCAGGTGGCACAGAGTGCAGCTGACATACACAGAGTGCAGGTGGCACACAGCTCCCAGGGCCAGCCTGCACAGCAGCTGCTGCTCTGTGTGGGTGAGCACAGGGCTCTGCTGGCTCCATGTGGCCCCCAGGGCACCGAGGCTCAGCCCTGCCAGCAGGAAAGGGGAGTGAGCAGAGCTGTGCTGGATCACACCAGCGCTGAGAGAGTTCCCAGCACAGCCTTAAGCACGTCCTGACACAGGCAAGCTCTGCTGAAAAGCAAAGTTTGCTGCTTCTTTCCCCTTCTTCCCCCGGTGAAAGGGCTTGAGTGGGTAGGGTCACCTCAATCAGTGCAGCTAACAGGAGTGATGTGGTTTTCTGCAGGAAAAGCACATCATCAAGTTTTATAAACCCTAAGATTTGTGTAGGATTTGCAAATGAGCATTGCAGCATTACAGCCAACCCCTCGCGGGCATTGGGGAAGGTGTGGATTAATTTTTATGTGAATTTGAATTTAATTTTGTGGAAAGCCGGTTTCATGTCTCCACTGATCCTGCATTACATTTGTTTTGTTTGCTGAGCATGGTGTACCTGGTACGTGCAAGAGAAGTGCAGCAGGAAGGAAAGCTCCCAGAGTTGTAGGGTAACACCGAAATAGCTTTGTTGGGACAGATCAGCAGTTTGTGTAAGCTGGTGAAACACTGTTGAAGTAATAGGAGCTTTACTGATCTCTACCAGTGTTGGTCCATTTTTTCCAAATGTTTCTGCTTTGTCAGGTAGATTTGCTTACAGCAAATATGGGAAAAAAGTTTAAAAGGAGCAAGGAAAATAATAGGAAAATGTTTTTTAGTAGGAGGAAAGGTCCAAAAATATTCATTAGACAATGCAAAATTAAGTTTCTTGAATCAGTGGGGGAGTAACAGAGATTCTGTCTCAGCCTCCAACAGAACGATGTCCTTTTTTAAGCTTGTATGTCCCTTTGTGAGTCTTGCTTACAATGTATGTCACCAGAAGAGGGATCATTAACCCTGTGAGGCCACTATCACCACCTCTTCCAGATTGCCCTAATCGCACTGGGAGCCTGGCAAAAATGTATCCTCCTTCGAGGCTTAAATAATTCATGTGGTGAGAATCACAGTATGATCTGCTGTGATAATGTGGTTGAAATCACAGTATGAACTCCTCCATTTTCCTTTCTTTTCAATTTACAGGTGGTCTTTGAAAATATATAGGTTTTCCAATAGTTAATAACCTGTTCAAGGTCATTCTCTGTGTATGTAAGTTAACAGCCTATTCAAGGTCATCTCACATTCATGGCTGTTTATAAATATTTTTTTTGTCTTCAGAGTAGGAATTTCAAATATGCATATAACATTATTAATATATGACTTTATACATAAAGCATAATTATATATAAATAGGTTATCATCATTGGTCTTGTGTTAGATAATGCAGTAAAAGAGTTGAACCAACTATTGCCAGAGTGTACTCAATGCCTCAGGCAAGACCTAACCATGCTATTGCACACCTAGTCTTTGATGATGTGCATTTTCAAATAAATTACTAAATGATAATTGTTTTGATTAGATAGATAACACTAATTTATAGTGCTTTAATGAAACTGTGACTTATGATATACATGAAATAGTAAATGCAATATTAATAAGAGAAGAAAATGTTGTAAAAATAATTATTAGCAAAAGCGTGCAAGGCAAAATGAGAAGCACATTCCACAGTGCAAACAAAGATCAAAGCTGGTGTGATTCCCGCCACTCCTGGCACACACTCGGTCAGGAATGGATTGATTAAAGAGGGGATTAACTCCCTGCTGTCCTGAGTTTGATTGAATGCACTGAGCAGACCTGGCTAGAAACAGGAGTTATCTGAACCTGCCCAGAGTCTTACCCTCTAAACCAGTCTGGCAGGGTGTGAGCTCCCAGTTCTTTGCACATACTTCAACAGTGTTTCTATAGCTGCTGAGCTGGTCTGACTCATGCAGGGCTGGCAAGGTCTGGCATTGCTGCCCATGAGATACAGACCCAGCAGGCCAAATGCCTTCCAGCATTGCCATCTTCTTTGTTTTGGGGAGTAAAAGCATTTTCTGTGAGCTTGGTTATTTCTGAGATGGAAATCATAAGCTGTATTGTGGTTCAGATTAGATCTCAAACCAAAACTAGAAACCTCAGGTGAAATTCATTCTTAGCAAAAACTGGCCCATTCCTTTGCATCTTGTTCAGTTTTGATCTGAGTTGATGTGCAGAGTTTCTTTGGGCACAGCCTCTTGCCCTTGCTTTCCCTCATCATTTAGGTTAATTGTTGCAGAGACCAAACTTGGGTTTGTGGTTTGTAATCCAGCTGACACCATTTCTCTGTCCTTTCACTGTTTGGCATCCAGACCTAGCACAGCCCTGCTGGATCCCAGCTCCCCTGAGTTCTCGGCGGTTGTTTCTGTCAGTGACTGGCTCCAAGCCATGAAAATGGAGCGATACAAGGATAACTTCACAGCTGCTGGCTATACCACCCTAGAGGCTGTGGTGCATATGAACCAGGAGTAAGTACTCAGAGATATAACAAAAAAACTGGTAAATCTGGATTTAATCAGCCTCTCTTGCTTTGTGCTGCATATCATTACACTCATTAAAGGAATGGAATGCTTTCATTTGGATGGAGGATAACTTTAAAATGCCTCCACAATGCCTCCACTTATTTAATTAAACATTTCTGTACATCTGCTTTTGCTAATGCTGCTTGTGGTTGACTCTTAATATTTTTCTCTGCATCTCAGCATCTGATCCACCACTCTGAGCCCCTGGTTGTTCTCTTGCCTTCCACAGGGACCTGGCCAGGATTGGGATCACGGCCCTGGCACACCAGAACAAGATCCTGAGCAGCGTCCAAGCGATGCGCACCCAAATGCAACAGATGCACGGCAGGATGGTTCCCGTCTGAGCCAGCACTGAATAAACTCAAAACTCTTGAAATTAGTTTACCTCATCCATGCACTTTAATTGAAGAACTGCACTTTTTTTACTTTGTCTCCTCGCCCGTGGAAATCAAGATCTGCAGCGTTGCTTGATGTACAGATTGCGGAAGCCAAGCGTGTGTGTTGGGAGGGGGCCTCCAGAAATGATGAGCCGTCGTTTGAAACCAGACCTGGAACAAATGGTTTCTTGGAACATACTTCTCTGTTGATCAATGATATGTAAAATACATGTATCTATATAAATATAAAGTCACATTCAAGTTTTGATGCTATGTTTGCTGCCAGATACTGTGCTTAAAAAACAACAGCATTACTTTCCTTCTCCCTGTGACCTGTAGGATTACAACCATAGTGTTTTATTTGTGGGTGAAACCACCGTTGTGTATCTTTCACTGGAATGAAGAATCTGCCCTAGGATATTCTTTGCAGACTTGATGCATCACTAACACCTTGCAAAAACCTCAGTGAGAATATCATGTGGCTAATCAGTGCCTGCCAATTAGTGATCTACCCGTTTATGGGCTTGAGACGTGAAGTGACCCACCTTGTGGATTACTGGGCCAAACTGGACTTCTGGGGAGGTTCTTGGCTGTTGTGCCATGCTGAAGCCTGCCATTGAAAGACTTTTGTGACCATCTTGCCAGTAGTCAGCTGTGACAATCGTGGCTGTGGAGCTTTCAGACTTCTTTTCTCTTTCAAGAAGCTTACTCCCTTTGCCTCACGGAAGGTTAGTGGAAATACTGTGTCCAACATATTCATGGTGCTTTATTTTGTAAGCTGTGTTAGGATTTCATCACTGCTGGGGGAAAATAAAAACTGCTGTGGTATGTGTTGTTTGGGGTTCCTAACTGGTTTGTAAGAATCTGTGCTGGTTTCCCAGACTAATTGCTGAGCCTTCCCATTGTTTTCTCTATTTGATGGCAGTGAAAATTGCACTATCTCAAATTGCTCTCAAGCTGTTGCCTGGTAGGGTGTGCAGACAAGGTGTAGGAGTGTCTTGGGGCTCAGCTCAGTGCTGAAAGCTTGACCTCAATTCACACTTAGAGCCCTTATGCTGTGGTTGGAAAAGCTCAACATGAATGGATGCCACAGTGTAAAGTACAAATAGTCATAAATGCACTGAGAAGAACCAAAGACTTTTCCTACATTCTCATGAACAGCAGTAAAAACAGTGTTTGGGTTTTAGAAAGATGTGTTTCAGTTGTGGTGTCAGTGGTTTTATGGGAAAGGGAGCAGATAAAAATGGGATAGAGCACGCAGCCTTGCAGGTTTTGTGCAGTTTGGGTGTCAGGCAGGGTAACAGCTCATGCACCACGATCCTGTTGGATCAGTTGTGGGAACCAAGCTCCACTTGAAAGCCAGCCCTGTAGGGTGGGTATCTGGGATTATCAGGGCAGCTGTGGGTGTGTGAGTGCCAGGTGCAGACTGCACAGCTGGGGCCTGACCCCCCTCTGCAGGTATGGCCATCAGGAGGGAGCATGGAAAAGCTGCCCTCTGCCTCCTCCAGGGAATAGATGGAAGTTGGGTGACTGAAAGCATGTCCTGGCTTGCTAGGTGGAGGAGACTGCTATGGCAATGTGGTTGTCCTCAGCAGGTCACACGGGATAAAGCTTCATCCAGTAAAGCTCTGAACACACTGAGGCTTGAATTTATTTGTCATGAAGATTTTATTACTCTTTTTGAACAGAGTATGTAAGTTAGATTCTTTAAAGTCCTTCTGAGGACCAAAGTGATGAGATGACCTTAGAAAAAAGATGGGCCACTTATTCTGTGCTGAGCAGGAGGAGGATTTTCATGACATGTCCTTTAGAACTGACATTGCATTTCAGCTGTGCCAGGCACAATGTCAGAAAGGTGAGATTTATCGTTTAATGGCACTAAGACTGGTTCTTTAGTCTATAATATTTTGGTCCTATTCCACACCTGACAGCAAATTCAGAAATGATTTAGTGGCTTTATAGGTCAAACTTTCTTAATAATTGAGTTTATCCTAAATCCAAAGCAGTTCACTCAGTTGGACAAATCACACATACTGTATTGTCACTCACATCACTTTTTTTGTCACTTTTAACAATAACTTGCTGATTTTAACCACTAACTCTCCTTCACTCCAAACTCTCTCAGAGAACAACTTGTTCTGAATATGAGATGCTAAATTTGGATCCTGTCAAGTCATGACAGCTCAGTATAAACTGTTCTGCAGTATTACTTATAAAAGCTTTTCCATTTCAAGAAATTTAAGATTTCTTTTAAAAAATCTATTTAAACCAGCATGTTTTAATGTCACTTTGCCAGGCAACATAAGAAGTAGTTACTCATCTTAAAGACCTGACATTTGTACTTTCAGCAGGAAAAATTCTTCTGCCTCTCAAGTGCAGAGATACTTGAAGTTTCCTTGCTGTAAATCTGTTGCGTTCTGTTGAGATCATCTTTTTTATCTAAAACCAAAATACACCCAATTTTCTGGCCAGTTTGTTAAATTGCTGTCTCAGAGTCTAGTAGTGGTAATTCAAAACAGTGCAATATTTTCTACACAAAATGGAAAACTGTGTCCCTATAGAATGAAAACTGTGAAGGCAGCTCAGATGCTGAGTTTTCAGCACTGCCACTGGTGGTTGTGTTTCCTGTGAGATAAAATATGGCCAAGGAGGGGCATCCACTGGAATGTGGTTTTAGCTTGAAGAGAGCAGATGGAGGGGAAAAAAAAGGTGCCCCATGTAAGTATAGATAGAAAGATAGATTGGTTGATTACATATCTGTATGTAAGGTATGCCGTGAAAGCAAGACTTTGGAATAGTGTGAGGGAAGGAAGAAGGACAGGGAAGGCAAATGGTTCCCACCCTTTGAGCGCTGCCATTTGGGCAGGTTTGGGTGTCTATCTTGGAGCATGTGGTTTAATACATTTTATTTGGGTTCTCTTCGTGCAGGGAAATGGATTTTGCTTTCACAGCCTCGTAGCCCATCCTGTTGATCACATTGACCATGGAGGAACACAGAGCAGACATGAAGCCTTCTGAACCCACAGTTGCGTCTTCCATAGCACCGATTCTGGAAAACACATGCTGAACAGTCATCAGTCCCTGAAGAGAGTGTGACTTTTACTTACTCTTTTTTTTCCCTGGGCCACCCACTCCGTTGTTTTTCTCCACTGAGCGATAACTGACTTGGTTAAGACTCAGCACCCAGTTGTCACTTGAGGAATGTACTGTGTCAAAGCCCTGCAGACTTCTGGATTTTGTTTTTCCTCCTCTTCTGCTTTCTCTGCTTACCTTTGGTTTTATTTATATATTTTGTTGTCTCTCCTCATTCCCCTGGCTGTCACCGCTGCATCCCGGACGAATGAAGGTGACAGAGCACTACACATCTTACCATGGACACCAGGCCAGGTGCCACAGCAAAGAACCCAGTTCCTGTGAGCTGCCTGTGTACATTGCTGAAGTGACATTTTACACTAAAGGTGCCATTGCAGTGATATAAATATATTTTTTTCCTTGAATGGATAATGGATTATTATCTCCTCCGAAAGGTGTGTACGTGTGCTTGTGTGCGTGTGTCGGCGTGCAAGTCACCTCCTGTGTAGAACTGCCTGTGAACGTGCCCCAAACACCTCTGTCCTGTGAGACCAGGCTGATAGCTCATGTCTGAAATGATAGCAAGAACACACACATTAAGAAAGTGTTGAAATTTCTGTATCTGTAAGTGTATTTTTTAGCTGCCACACTAACGTTGTTGAGTAGTTCAGCAGCCTGAAACAGGGGCAATTTCAAGTTAGTTTTGGAGTAATGGATGCAGGATCTAAAGGGTGCTAAAGGTTCTTGTTAAGTGTTGTTTATTTGTACTAGTGCCCTGCTCATGACCAAGAACAACCAGATTCTCAGTGGCAAGGTGGTGGAGGCAACACCTGCATCTCCATCCACTGGCAATCCTGAACTGAATTCTTAGCCTTTTTTATCTTCAAAAATAGGATTTTAAAGACTTGTTGAATGCTAGCAAATATATGCAGTTCTTCCATTCACAGAAGCACCTTGCTCTGTGTGCAACGTAATAATCAGAACACTTCCCTGGTTCCCAGCACAGATAAGGAACAAATTGCAACAAGACCTGTAAAGTTAACAGTTAGCAAGAGTTGTGCAGTGTGTCCTGTTCCTTGTGCAGTTGAAGGGCAGTTGAAGAGCAGCAGAAGACACTCCATGGCCCAGGGAGCAGTGCTGCAGCGTGCTGACACCGCCTGAGGAGAGCTTGCTGTGTGTGGGGAATTCACCCTGGTGTGCTGTGGGGCAGCTGGAGTGGAGCCGAGTGCCTGCACCCAGGGACACAGGGTCACCAGCACCGGGCAGGGACAGGTGGCCGTGCTGCCCACGTGGGCCAGGGGCTCTTGGGCACACATGGGGCAGTCTGGGCACTCAGCCCTGCCCAGAACTGTGACCTGGTGCCCAAGGCTGCTCCTGTGCCCTCTTTCCCCCCTCGCTGACCCTCCGTGGTAATTCCTGCTCTGGAGGAGCAGGAGCAGGGCTGGCAGGGAGGTGAGGGCAGCTGGGCATGGCAGGCACCAGGACGTGCCAGCTGTGCCTGTCAGAGGTGGCCACCACAGAAAGGATGGGCCACCACAGGCTGCTGCAGACACTGCTGCCCTCGGGGACAGGCCAGCTTGTCCCCCACAATGAGTGTCTTTAATTGTCCTGCTCACACACCAATGGTTGATGTTTGTCCAGGTTTCTTGCTGTGCTAATTTTGTGATGGATCTTATGTATTAAAAATATATATGTATAAAATACAAAAAAAAAAAAAAGCTGGTAAGTAACCAGTAAACAGGACTTAAAAAGCAGTATTTTTCTTTTATGTGACATTTTCATAACCAGAAAAAAAATCTGAAATACTAATCAGACAAATAAAAAGAGAGTGCATTTATTTTTTTGTATCACTGCAAGTATGTTGGAATATGCAAGGACTGTGTAAATTAGAATGTATGAGGCATATTATAATTTAGTTCATACTGAAAAAAATCTAACAGCATTTCTTGGTTCGTGCATTTGAACGATCTCTGGGTTAGATATATAGATTTTTCTATTTTGTTTTAATTTGTAATTTTTTTCTCCCTCTGTGAATTTTAGGTACACATAACTTATGTCATTTATTTATGGTCTTTTATACCTAGTTTGTAAAATTGTAAAATAGCAAACAATGCAAACATTTGCATTTGAAAATAATAAAGTAGTTGCTGTACAAACCTGAAATGGACTATTTCTAATTATTGCATGTTGCTTTTAATTTAGAGTTTATCCACAACAGATACAGATAGAAAATTCAGAGTAACAATCCTGGTGTTAGCCCCAAAGGGATTCATTCTCTTCAGCAGATTTCAGATTGCCTTGCTGCTGTCCTGAGCCATGGTGTTTGTGATGTGGGTGGGTTCTGCAGCCAGCTTGGAAATAACATCAATGATCCTTCCTTAGAGACCAGGTGCTATCCATGGGAAAACGGATACAGGGCCATAATTTTTGCTGTTCAAGACTGGGATTGGCTAGGGATGGTGTCTGTCCCCTGCTCCCCAGCTGGACCTTGTTTAAGGTCAGGTGTCCTTGGCAGAACTCCTGCAGTTATCCCCGTGTCCTTTGGGCCAGGCTGTCACCCCTCCTGTGCAGCCATGGCCTTGCTCTGTTACTGCTCACAGTGCTCTGCTGAGGGGCTGCCTTTGCCTGTGCCAGGGAACTCGTGTTGGACATGGAAAGGTGTCAGGAGCAGCAGAAAATGCAGAGGGACAATTTCCCTGAGGAGTTTCCCTCCAAGCCAGGAGCTGAGAGCATGGATGTTGTGCAAAGGACGTTGCTGTGTGATGATGTGTGGGCTGTGGGTGCCAAGGGTGCAGTGGCCTCAGCCACCACCTCCACAGCAGGGCTGCTGCTTAGTTTGGGATACACAGGCCTTTAACTACCCAAACTACACATGCACACCGTTCATCGCAGGCAAAGAAACAGCGGTGGCTCTTGTAGCATTTTCCTTAAGATTTTGAGCTATTTGAAGAGGATTTTGAACCAAACGAATTGGGAAAGATTCCAGTGATATCAGCAGAGCAGCATTGTGCTGGTGGCCAAAAGCCCTGCTGCTAGCACTGGGTGGTTGTGATTTAAAAGCAAGTTCAGTAGCTGGGTGAGGAGGGCAGCCAGCTGGGTGTCTCTGAGGTGTCTCTGAGGATTCAGCAGTTGGGTACTGAGGGAGATGTGTCATGGGTGGAGAAACAGATTCCAGTTCACACACACAAAGATGTTTTACAAATTGTTTAGCCTCATTGTGAAATGAAAGAAGAACCTTTAAATCTTTTTTTAAGAAACTACTGTTTCAAACTGTCCATTGAGGGTTGAACACTTGGGTCCTTCCCCTCCTTTTGCTGATTCTCTGCTCTTTTCCCCTTTTAGCTCCCAAATCTAAGACATCATCTTCTAGAAACTTTTTACTCCAATGTTTAATTTACTTCCAAGTATATGGATTTTACTGAAAGATTCCTTGCCAAAAAGACATTTTTTCTCTCCCTGCCATTCATTCTCTCCACATATTTATACAGTAGCATGAGGCAAGTGAATCTATTTCCACCCAAAGCCTATATATTTGCATTTCATTCATGGTGAACATCCCTGTCCTTGAGCTGAGCATGGAGTAGTGCAAAAAACAGATGTGGGGGCCACTGTAGACATGTCAGGAAAAACAAAATGTTTTTTGACAATTGCAAAAAAAAAAAAAAAAGGCTTGTTATGCTCTAAATCAGCAACATGATTAAAACTAGAGCTGGGTTTGAGGCCTTGACCTCAGTTATTTTACCCTTTCCCTTGAAGGGAAGTACCCTTGGGCCATTGGCTGATCCTCTATTGAATGGGTTACAGACCCCTGACATACCTTATTTCTGGCAGTGGCCCTGAACATAATTCTTTCTTTATAGGAGCCTCCAAGAAAGTTATATGTAGACTTTTGAAAATAAAATCAAAACCTAAAGTACTTCATTCCAACCAGTTTAGTGAAATGTATTCTCCATGGGTGGATGGAGAGAGTAGCCATAGGAATATGCTATGTTAACTTGCTTTCATACATATACATGCATTTATATATACATGGGTCAATTATATCCCAGTAATCTGCTGTGGATTACTAGCCTTTAACCAGACCAAGAAAAGATGATAATCCTTGTTTTTATAGTTCTCCTGAACTTACTCATTACTCTCTTCTATAAAATCTTGTAATTAATTAAATGGGCTGTGGCATTTTGAGACATTCACTTTTTGAAGACTATTTTTAAAATGAAAAATCCCACTGGTCAGCAGAACAAAGCCATCATGAGGAACCCAGCTCCCCTCCCATTTCTGACGAGGTAACCAGCCTCCCCCAGGGTCAATAAGCATTTATAGGTGTGGGTAGGTGCCTACTGCCAATTTTTAATGATGCTGCTTGGCAGAGTGGTGCAGCAGCTCAGGTAATGAGCTCCCACTTCCCACTTGGATTTTCAGCCTTGCACTAAGCATCCTGCTGATGAAATTACCTAAACTGCACTCTAATCACCTTGGGGAGGGACTTTTCAGGAGCCAACCATGACAGAAAGAAGCCACATGAGTTCAGAGGGGCTGGAGACCTGTGTGGGGGGGGCCCTGCTGTGCTGCCCTGGTGCCTCTCATGCCCTGGAGCCTGCTGCAATCCGTGCCCTGTGCCAGCCTTGGAGACAGCTGCCTCTTCCCTCCTGCCTCCCCTGCTCCGTGCCAGCCCTTCCTCACCATGACAATGTCCCTGGGATGGTGAAACTGTGTCCTGCCTCCTCCCCACAGCCACCAAGGTCTGGGAGGGCCTGAGCAGGTCCAAGGTGCCACAGGGACCCCAGGAGGTGTCTCTGAGCTCACTGAAGGGCTGGGATGAGATCCCTCACTCAGGAACATCATCAGAGGTTGGGCTGCTCAGCACCTGAGGCTGGACCAATCTCTCATGCTCTGGAAATGCGGATAGCAGGAGGGGAGTGGACATTGGAGGTGCCAGTTTTCAGCAGGTTTAAATCCAAAAGCCCTTTCAGGATTCTGGCCTCAAGTTTTCAGAATGCTGTGGAGGCCTGTGCCCTCTCAATGCCATGTGCCAGTGGAGTCACCTGCAAACTGACCATGTGAGAATTCAGCACAGGAGTCCCCAGGGGTGCCTGGTTCATCTGCTGAGCACATTAACCTGTGTCTGAGACCTTACCCAGCCAGCAGTTTCACAATGGGTGATAAGTATAAAATATCATTTACCTCTATCTTTTTGGAAAATTGTTAAAATTATGTTCGAAAAAAGTGCTTCTAACAAAAGGGTTAAAATTGAATGTTAATATTCTTCCACAATTACAGAGGCTGCTGGGTTGATTAAGGCAGCAGAAATGAATGGCCTAGGAAAGGTGACACTGACAATTAAGGAAATAAGGATAAATGAGTTGATCTGAGCCTGCAGGTGGTATGAACTGATTTCACTGGGAGTGCCCTGACTTGCATCATCTCAAAGATCTAGCTCTTATCTATGTGCCACATGAAACTTAGGTAATTCTGTTTGTATATTTCACCAGAAAATATATTTTCAATTGTGGTTTGGCAATGACTAAAGCAGTGATAGCACATTTAGGCTGGTCTTTTTGTCTGTTGATTTTTTTTTATGTTGCCATTACTCATACAAATATTTGAAGTACTTGTTGAACAATACAAAATAATGGTATCCAACAACAGACAGGAGGGTTTCCGTGGAGTCCTGCAGCTCCTGGCTTTGTCAGCTTCTGTTTTTAGGTTTGATGGCAGAGGGGTTTTATTTGCCCAAATGGTTTGGATTGCAGCACGACATCCTCAGAGACCATTTTTGTCATTTTTGCCATTTTTGCAGACTCTCCCAGTTCTCCACTGTGCTCCATGTGCCTGCAGGAGCCCTGGGAATGGCAGAGACAGGATTAGCAGCCCTCAATGAGCTGCCTGTTGTGTTCTCTGCAGCACCAGCAGGGCAGGGCTGGTTCCAGTGCTGGAGGTTCAGCCACACTGATGCTGTCCCACACCGTGTCCCTGCAGGGCGGCTCTGGGGAAGGCAGGCAGGAGAGCCCGAGCAGTGGCAGCTGCTGAGCATTTGCAGGCAGCAACTCCACTTTTCCTGTGCCCAGAGACACTGCTCTCTGCAGTGTGGGTTCAAAAAGTGATGTCTGTAAGCTTTTCTTCCACAGATGCTGCTTCACATTTCACCTGCTTTTGTCTTCACACCAGGCTGCACCCTGTTAGGAGCCACTTTTGACTTAGGCAGAGTTTTGGAAATTATTAGTTTTGGAGCCAGTTTATCACCCTGAACAGGTGGAAGAGATCATCAACAATTTTTAATCAGCTTTGAAAGTGGGTGTAGTTGATCCAAGAACAAAAAAGCATTCACCAAGTACTAAATCCAATCAACCGTGGGTGACTGATTACTTTTAGCTTTCTTAATTGATTGACTGTGGCAGTTCTAAGAAGGAGCTATTCTGAAACCCAAGGAAATCCACACAAGTGTTTCAATTCTTGGAATAACTTGTAAGTGATGTGTTAAACCTGTGTTTGTCTTCAACAGCACTGTGTGTTATAAGCCAAATATACAGATGGTTGTGCAAGAGCTCTGCTCGAATAATGGGTGGGTTTTTCTTCTTGCCTAGTAACAAGTTAAATGGTGGAAGGCATAGGTTTATGGATCCTTTGAAAAAGGTTTGAAGAGTTTTTCTTGGTTAAAAGCTCCTAGGAGATGCCTAGTAGCATCTAGCAATGGAATTTTCAAACAGAAGCTCCTTTCACCACAGCAAAGTAGCACAAAATCTACCTGCATCTGTCTGTGTGTAAGTGTAATTGCCTTTTGCACACACATGTGCAGGAGGAGAGCTGTGTTCTGGCTGGCTGGGGTGGTGCAGCTCTGAGCACTGTGCTCAGCTCCTCTGTGTCCCTGGGGCTGAGCTGCCCTGCTGAGGGCAGGCTGGACTCTGCGCTGACACACAGAGTGGGCACGCTGCTCTGGAGGATGGGGCCTGAGCTCACTGTGCATGGGCTTATCTGTCCCAGGGCTGCCCTTAGGACACAATTCAGGCAGGCTTTGTAACACCAGTGTCGGATTTTTCCTGGTATTTTACCTCGCTGACAGCTACTTGTACTCACAGAATTGAGAAGGAACCTGTCAAGTTCTGAAGTGTGACTTTCCCAGCAATGTGTTCTAGGGCAAATCATTAATGTCATTATTCTTTTGTTTTCAACACAGTTAGACAACTCCAGCTGGCAATCAATGTGCATAATACACAGGGATGCCTTTGGTATGATACAGAGCTGCCTGTCAGAAGGTGACTCAGACCCAAATAAAGGTACCAGCCCTCATTGAACAGGGCTCAGTCATCACCTCCAGCTCTCAGACCTGTTTGCTGATGGGTTGGGACCAAGGCTCTTGTGGGTTGATTGAGAACTTTTTTAAAAATGCTTCTGAACCTGGGAATTCTAGTCTGTAGTCTAACAATCAGAGTCCCTAGGAGCAATCACCTTCCCTGTAAAGCACAGATTTATTCCTGGGTCAACCTCATTTTACTAATTACAGGAAGAAATTCCTTGGGAGTATTTTAGTAAAAAAAATATCCTCTTGTCATAAAACAATCAAGTCACATCAATATGTTCTTGAGCTTGGCTTGAGAGTTGGGGTGGGACTGTTGATGTAGTAAAATGAAAGAAATTCAGTTGGCAAAATTCTTTCTCTGGAGCACCTTTTTACCTGTGAATAGCGGTAGTTTGGTTAAGGAAAAAGACAAATACACTCCTGACATTGCATCTTTTTGCTACCCTGACTTTCAGCTGCATTATTTTGGCTTCCATCTGTGGATAATACAACACGTTTTCTTCAACATGCCCTTTTCAAGGTGTATAAAATCAGCAGTGGTCAATGTGTATCCAGCCTTTGCCAGCTGTGGAAATTATCCAAGGTGTATCACAGCTGCTGGGCATCTTTTAATTGCAAGCCACAATTACACTGCTGCCCTGCTCTTGGTTCCCCAGCCAGCAGCTGCTTGGAAGGGGAGAAAGAACTCACAGGGAGCAGTTCCCTGAGGATAAAATGTGATTTTTCCCTTTTTGGACTGGGTAGCAGGTCTGGGAGCTGTTATGGTATCAGGACATGCAAATGCTCTTTCCATGTGAATTAACAGCTGAACTGACTCAAGTTCCTGCTGGCCTCACTGTGCTCCCAAGCTCAGCCAGGGATGCACCTGAGCCCTGTGTGTCCTGGGACATCCCAAGGGATGATGTTCCTGGGCTGAGATGTGGGGGAACAGCAGTCCTGGTGCTTTTGTGGTAGGTATGTTTTGTATTTTATAGCAAACCTTTAGTTTAGCATTTGCTCGAAGAAAGCAGCAAGCAACAAACAAGTGTGGCTTAAATCAGAAACACCTGCGAAATTATGCAGGGTTTGTGTGTGTGTTTTAAATGAAAGTGGGGGCAAATATTTTCTTGGCTTAGAGTTTTGCAGTTTGTTGAAAAATTACATGGTCTCCATTCCCTCCTTGCAAAGTTAATTGTTGTCAAACCCTGAGCCAACTGAAATAAGCTTTTGTTTCTCACAGTGGAGAAGAAAAGCTGAGCAGGATCTGTTTATGTTCTGAAAGCACACACAGCCAGTTCTGGGCCTGAGCTCTGGTTTGTGTTGCCTTGATCAAAGACACCAGATAGAGCAGCAGACAAAGCCAGGGCCTGGGCTGGCAGCAGAGGCAGGAGATGCCCTTGGCAGGTTTTACCTGACATTCTCCTCTCTCCAGAAACCTGCATGTTTTCATTGCATTAACTGTTAATGCACTGTGCTCCCCACACTGTTACCAGCAGTGCCAGTGCTGAGTTTCTGCACCAGTGCTTGGGTCTCCACTCCCTCCATGCAGACAGCCCCAAGTCAAGCTCTGTCTGATGAAGTCCTGGTTTATTGGTTTGCTGATTGCTTCCTTACTACAATCATCCCAAATTAATCATACTTCCTCTTCTTCAGCTCCCATTTATGTCTGTTATTTTTTCTTTTCCATCATTAAACCTCCTTCATCCCTCACTCTTGAATCTCCACTGGTGAGGAGTTTCCCTTTTCCCAAAGCACTGTGAGTTCCTGGCTGTCCCCACCACAGCAGTCTCAGGGCTGGAGAGGTTTGTGCTTGTCACAATGACACGTGCAGTGGCATCACTACAGCACCCACTGCACATACAGACACATTTCAGGGAAAAAAGGAAAGCAGCTCTCCTTAAACTGCTGAGGAAATAAGGACAATGTGCTGCTGGGCACTGGAATGCTTCCTCCCTTTGCTCTCTAACAAAGCATTTGTCAAACCCAGCACGTTCTGCTGTGTGTGGTTCATGTCCTGAGGAGGAATTTGCCCCCCATGTGTGACTGAGGAGCATTATGTAGTATTGTCAACACACACAGGGCTGCCTAGGCTCTTCCAAGTGTCCACATAACCCAAACAGCTCCCCAGCACAAGAAAAGCCACCAGATGATTTTTGTAATTCTAACTCTTATTTTCTTGCTGGAATAGAAATCTTTTTGTTCACTCATCCCTTTCCTTATTGGGTCTAATTTTATTGATTGTTGAACAAACTTGTACTAATGCTAAGCCCTTTCTGCTTGTATTAAAAAAGGGATTTCCATGGGTTTATGAGATTGCCTGTTTGAATCAGAATGCCATGTTGGTTTATCTCATAATCTTTAATATCTCATTACCAGCAGGAACAGCATATGGAATCTTAAATTGAGCAACTGAAGGTCTTGGTTGTGAACAAATTGTGTTCATTGTAAAGTCTGAATCTGTGCAGAAAACCCCCCGTGCCTCTCCCATAGGTAACTGCATGAACTGCATTCATCCTGTAGATGCAATGGCTTTCAGTGCAGCGTTTACCAAGGGCAATGTCAGACTGGTGGGATTGGAGCTGCCCTGCTTCATTTGTTTCATTTTGCAGCTTTTTCTCTCCTCTTTGGAGTCAGTGCTGTGTCCTGGGGCTTTGGTTCAAGTGGAACCCAGCTAAAGCAGCTGCCTTTCAGCAGTTCTCCCTTGTAGATGATATCTGATATCGATGGTGCTGCCCTTGCTGTTTATGTATCATATTGTAAACTAAAAGCTATTGTTTTAATGGATTTGCTGAAGAGTACAGCCAAGCATTCAGCTCATGAACTGTCCTCTTTGATTCATTGCTATTTGAAATTCAGTGTGTGACTGATCAACTGGGTTGCATAGAATTTTTTTTCTTTATGTTGCCTGAATCAATCAAACTTTCTCAGTGAGAAACTGTAATTTAAAAGAAAAACACACAAAACTGAAAAACCCTATTTATATTCTAAGGCCTGGATTTTTAGAAGTGCAAAACAGCATTAAAGAAGACTTAAGAAGTCAGCTGGAGTTTTCCTGGCATGAAATAGCACAGAGTTAGTGCAGTTTGTCTTACAGCACTTTAGTTCAGTCCCAGCATTGTAAGCAGGTATAAATCTGAGCAGCCCTGATGAGTGAGGAGGTTGTCTCTGCTTCAGTCTGGTCTCCAGGCTGTGAAAAGTTGGTCTGAAATGAAGAGGCAGCTGGGACAGAGCTGCAGCCAGGCTGAGAAACAAAAGGGAGGCCAAGAAAGAGGAGGAGAAAAAAGGCAAAGGAAAAACTTCTAACACAAAAACATGGAAAAAAACATGTTACAGACTTTTTCAAAGTGGAGAATTTGCTCATTTTTAGAGCAGTCACAATGAAAAATTGAGTCACAAATGAAGAGTATTCTTTTTTCTCTGATGAATTAAAATCATATAACTGTGTTTACTAAGTGCCAAAAGAAAAGATAATCTAAGAACATAAAGTTTGTTGTGTGTTAAGGAGTTCAGAACACAGACAATAGACCCGAGACATCTCTGGCTATGGCCTGAGGAGTGCATGTTTGTAATGCATTGCATATGTCCCTCCATGCACATCTGATCTGGGGCTGGCAGTCTGGGCTGTTATTTCACTTGATTTGTATATTTTAAAAGCCCCAGCTCCTTCCTCACTGAAGATGAGGAGATTATTTTTTTTTATATTTGTTTTAATTGGACACAAGTAAAGCAGATTCCTGACAAAGCAAAAATCCAAACATTTTTCTTTCTGTTGCTTTTTAGAGAACAAATGTTTTTAAGGGTTCAGAGGGCTCTGCAAGTCAAGTGTCAGAACTTGAAATGAGAAAAGGTGGGAGATAGAGGGGAAATTCTGATGAAAAAGAATGACAGAGTCTGGCTGGGGAAAACAATAATGGATATAGGTAGAATGAAAGGACTGAGCCCTTGGCTGGTGTTAATTGGTCCAACTCCTCTAAAGTTGGTAGAGGATTGATTCACAGCAGTTGTAATCCTCAAGTTAAATCCCAGCCCCACTGGGAGTTTTGTCATTGTCTTCAAAAGAAGAAAGATTGTAACCTGTGTGTTATTTTATTCAGTTACCCAGTGAATCTCTTCACAGCAAAGAACTGGGCCCAGCCAGCTCTTCCCTGGGGGGGAGCAGGGGTCAGAGTGCTTTAGGAACTAGAAATGTGGAACTAGCTCTCTGCAAAAATTGTAAAAAACCTTCCAAACAAGCCTTTGTCTCATCTTAGTAGTTGATGCTTTTTCACAGCTACTATTCAAAACTGCTGAACTGCAAAATTTTCAAATCCAAGCCAGGTGAAAACTTCAGCTCTTGGCTCATTTCCTAGGACGAGTTTGGGTCTGTGTCCAACCTCCAGCAATGAATGCTGTGTTTGCACAGGGCCATGGCAGACAGCTGAGCTCCTGCTTACAGACACAGGAGCAAGGCACAGATCTCATTTGCACTACGTGGTGTGCATGGGAAGCAGCTGTTGATCCTGGCTTATCAGAGGGTAAATTCAAGGAATACAAACTATAAAGTGTAAACCAGGCCAGGTGATGGGGGATGATGAGATTTAATGACAAAAAGCACAGTCCTTGGCTTTGGCCTCCAAATCTCTACCTGATGGTCTCAATGTGGGATTGGCCTTTGGCTGTCCCTAAGCACCACTGCTGAGATTTCAGAGGTGCCAGAGGCCACACAAACCCTAAGGGACAGAAAAACAGCATAAAGCTCCTATTTTGCATATTTTGTGGGGTTTTTTCCCATGCCTTGTAACTACTGAACCATCAGAAAGCTGCATTTAGGTTGCTATTCAGACTTGGTTTGGCAGTTTCAAGCTTAGCCTCCTAATTAACTACATGGAGTTGCAACCTGTGTATGCAGAATATTGACACATTCCTAATTATCTTACTCATGTATGAGGAATTTAAGATACTAAATTCAACTTCCCCAAGGATTAAACTTGGCTCTGTTCCTCAGGCTCTGGCTGAAACAGTGCAAGGAACATCAAAATCCCACTGTCAACACCACAGAGATCCACACAAAGCCAAGACAAACTCCCCTCAGAGCCCAGCACACATCTGCACACGACTGCATGGGAAACATGAAAAGCATGTTTATACATGGCTCAGGGATGAGGATATTCCTGGGGAGGACTGACTTGCTTGCTCTGAGTCTTTTTCCTGAAAATTTGTTTCTTTTTCTGTTTTTGAAAAGAAATTATTGGCTAAAAATGCAAACTCCCCTTTGGTATAGAAATGTGGTCTCTTAAGGTGGCATTGACAAAATATCTACAGTTTGGGGATGTTCTGGTCAAAAGTAGAATTAAAATAGAATACAAGTTTTTTGGCAGGAATTCACTTGGTTTTTATGTGTTGAAAATAAGCTAGAGTAGTAACTGCTATGCCAGAATAGTGGTGTTTTAAGGGCTTTCTTAAGGCAAAAGATAAGAGATTATTTTTTGTCCTCTTGGTGTTTTCTTTGTATTTTTTTTTCTTTTCTGGTGAACCATTCCCCTGAAATAATTTCTCAGCTTTTACTTCACACAGTTGTGGTCTTCTCAGCATTACCTTTAGTTTATATTTTCCCTTTGTTCCTGTACTGACTTTGTAGCTAGATTTTCAATTCTTTCCTTGGTCAGATTGCTGCCGATCCCTGTAGTGTCTGAGAGCTGCAGTATTTCATCCTACAATTGTTTTCTGTAATTGTGTACCAAATACAGGCTGCTGTTGTGTTTGATGAGGAGTGAACAGTGGGGCACAGCCATCATTACCTGAGAGCTCACTGTAGAGTTCCTGATATTGGCAGCATTCTTGCAGAAGTGCTGTTAGCAGAGGTGAGGGTAAGGTTCTGCCTCCAGCTGTAGCTTTCCAGCTCTAGACGCCTTTGTGGGCAGGGCAAGAACAGGAAGAGGAAATAAAAAATAACCAGAGAGATCAGAATTATATATTCAGATTCCACTTTTTTTTTTTTCCCTTTGCATGCATGGTCACAGCAAGCCTGAGTCTGTGAATAGATGGGCTGAGACCCCAAAGGTGTTTTACTTGCAAATTGTATCTAGAAATTTCATTTGGGAGTTATTAGTGAAGGGCACTTTGGGGGGGTTTGCCTGCATACCAGAACTGTCCAGGCTTCAGATTAACTTTGTATGAGGACAGGAGAGTTGAGGAGAGCAGAGGCCCCTTGTGACACCCTGCCCTTCCTCTGTCTCTTTTGTTGTTCCACCAGCTACCTCTGTGCTTGGGTCTGCCTAGAGCCTGGTGGAACAGTCTTGTAGTTCAGCATGGATCAGCACCATAGCCCTGACAGTCAACCTGGGCAGCTTCAGTTCAGCAAAAAGTTCAGAATGCAGGTGTAAACTGGAAGCCAGTCACCATCAAATTGCCACGACTTTACCAAGGACAAGCAAAGAGCTGGAGTCAAGAATTAGCCTGGCTCCTACTGAGCTGGCTCTGGAGAAATGGATCACCAAACTCTGGACACTGCTGCAGCTATCAATGCTGGTAAATAGCTGAAGCCCTTTAATTCTGTCCAGCTTAGGGGAGTTAAAAATTCCATCACATCACACCACAGCTTCCTCTTCGTGCTGCACAGGCACTCCATAAATCCACACAGCTCTCTCCCTCTTATCTGAATCGCAATGCAGTTATTAAACAAATTGTAAGTCTATTTCATATCCTTTTTACTACTTTGAAAACTGCACAATATAAAGCTTAATAAAAGCTGAATGCTCCAAAACTGCTCTTAGAACTGAAAATATGACTACATCAAAAGACTTTACAAGGGCAGGATTTTAATGGCTGAATAATATGCTGGAACAGAGCAGTAATTTCTTCTCGAATGCTGGGATGAATTATTTATGCTTTGACAATATTATGTGTCTCTAAAGCAGCTTTTAGTTATTCGCCTATTGGAGGACACAGCTGATCCTGCTGCCCACTCTTGTAATTACATTAACCTCTTGACACTACATGACAAGCTTTTCCTGTGAACTACAATCAATAGCCCATAACTGCTACCTATTTAATAGGGCCATGGTTACACTTCAGTTCAGATATAATTAGCTCTTTTCCCCCTTCCTCTTTTAACAGAGTGTGGAAAAAGCCCATGTTGTTTAAATTAGAAAAAAACCACACACAACAAAATAAAGGCTGTTAAGGAAAAGAAAAAAAGCCTTCAAATCACTGAATAGGCAAGTAATATGTTCCCTGAGTTTGGTTCAGAAATGTGCAGCCCCTCCATTAGTTCACATCTGCATTTAAAAGGAAGGGGAAGCCATAACCCAGGAGGACTTTCAGGAATCACTTGCAGAAGTGTTGGTACAGGTGGGCAAGGCTGTGGCAGGATATAGCTGAAGCACAGGCTGATAATGAGATAAAACAGCTTCATGTCCTCTCTGTTTCACCTGGCTTTCACATGTAATTGCATACCATTGGAGCTGCCTTGTCTCAGGGATGTATTTAGATTGAGATAAATACTTACAGGCCTGAAATGAAAGTGTTTGACTAATTGTGTTAACACTTTCAAACAAGTAATGCTTTCTTGAAGCTAATCTTTTTGCTGTTATGGACAATTTGAACAGACTAATGGATACAATATGAAAGAGATTGATCTTCATTGTGCTGTAATAGAAATTACCTGTCATGGGGCCTTTAAAACACCTTTTCTTTCCTTGATCTGTTGGTAGGTGGCCATGCTTATGCCATTGGCCCAGACAACCCTGCCCCAATTTAAAAGTTTATTATTTTCTCTACTCCAAATAAATCTTTACATTTTCATGTGCTATGTTGAAAAATGGCCTTCAGGAACTAAAGAGGTTTTGTGGCTTTTTTTGGTTTTGTTTTTTGGTTGGTAGATTGAGCACTTTAGGTTGCTGCTCATTTTAACAGAACAGGACAAACACTTGTAATCAGGTTTTATAACTTTTTAAAAACAGGCAGTTTGCAAGAGTTTTATTCCTTCAATCAGGATCCAAAGAAATCAAGTTGATGAACTTCTTTCCAGCTCCTCCAAGGGACTTCCAACCAGGTTTGCACCAAGGTCAATTAATGCTATTGACACATCACTACATTGGTAGTGAAAGAACCTGACTGGTTTCTCTCAGTAGAACCATCTTTCTCTAGATCTGTGAACCCTTTCCATTGGGTGCCTCTGTGTTTTTAGGATCCTCACTCAAATTTCAACCCTTTTGGAGTTAGATTCTTAAACTTATGTAACATCAGGGTCTTAGGACTAGCTCGTCTTCTCTGAAATTACTGAAAAATATTTCTTTACTTGCTTGACTTCACTGGCACGAAATGTTCTTTTGTGAGTGTACCTGTTGTGACAAGCTTCTGTAAAATGCAAAAATTACAGACTCTAACTTCAGCTTATAAGCAGTTATTCTTTAACCTTCAGCTTATAAGTAGTTATCCTCTAAAGAAAATACATTCACTTGTAGTAAAAATAATAACTTTTGTTTCTTGTATTTGTGCCCTTTACTGACTTAGGTGGGGCTTAGATGGTGGATGTGGCTGAGGCCCTGGGAGGCTTCCTGGCCCTGGCCATGCCTTGCTGTCACTAAAGCAGAGCCTAAACTGCTCTGTGACATCGGTTCTCTGGAATAAGGGTGAGGTTTGATGATTAACAATGTGTAGTCCCAGGAAGGCTTACCTTTGCTTAGTAAATATTATATTTCCTATTTCAAGACTATAAGGAAGCCATGCCCTCAGAAGCTCAGAATAGAATTATAGATATGAAACCAGATTTCTGCTATAAAAACTTCCTTATCAGTGTGTGCAGTTGCTATCTGGACACATTTTTTTTCAGCATAGACAGATTACCAGAATTGTTAATACTCTTCTAAATTAGAGTAATAGCCCTGTTTGAGATGATAACTAGATGCTCCTGGGAATAGCACTGGAGTAATCAACCATAAGGCAGAGATTCCAAGGAAACTCTGAAACACCTTCCAATTTCTCCCAAGAGACAAAAGAAAGAGAAGAGCTGAATAAGCAGTTAATAACATATAATGAGTTAGAAGTTTACAGTTTATGATGATTCATAATTATTATAAGAAACCAGTTTGTCAATTCATTAATTCAAGGCAAGCTTGTTTTCCTGCATGCTGCCTATTGCCACTCTCTGTGGCTGTGAGGTGTTGTACTGCCTTTCAACAGAACTTCATTTTTGGAGACATTTTTCATTTCCTTCAGCATGTCTGTCAAGTAAGCAAAGGGTTTGGCTAGGTTTTCTGTTCCTCCTCCTTAAATTTATATAAAAAAAAAAGGATGCCAGTCAGATTTTCTAAGATATTTTTGGTAACAGAATTTCCCTTTCGCAGATTTGTTGATCCCAGTAGCTGACAAGGTGTGTTAAAGCAAGTTCTTATAAAACTGCTGTCCTAAGAAAAATGATAGATTATATGCTTCTCTGCAGAAGGCAGACATCCTCTTTTCATGACTTGAGTGTGTCAGAGGTTCTCAAAGGTGAATCTCTTGTAGCCTTGACAATCTTGAGAATAGAGTGAAGGAGGCAGAGGTAAAGGACCTGAGGGGAGGGCGGGGAAAGGAGAAGGAGGAGGAAGGCTGGTTCTCAGAGCAGGGCAGAAGCAAACACCCCAGCAGCTGAATGGATGTGTCTGTCTGGGACACTGACATTTGGGAATGCACCAAATGAGAAAAGGGTCATTTAGCAGCTTACTAACTTCCACAATTAACAACCCCTCCACCCCAGATGGAAACAGTGATAATTTTCTTACTATTTTTATAGGTTAGTTCTGCTAAGATGTTGGAAGATCTCAGTCTTTCTTTGAGGCTCCCCTTGTGTTATTTAACATGTCAGTTACAGTTTGTCTACCAAAGAAACCCTCATTTCTTTAGAAAAAAGGGAATGTTTTGTTATTCCCAGTTTATAAAGTAGGAATTGAGACTCACTGAGAGGGACTTATTTTATTAAAGGTCACCCAGACAAGTATGTGACAAAGGCAGGAACAGAAGTCAGATCTTCAAGACCACAAACCTGTTCTTTAATGGCAAGGATATTTTCCTTCTGCATTTTTACTGTTTGGAATAGGCTGAGAAGCTCTTCCTGACTGTAGATTTGTTTAATGGTATTACAAGATTAACACTAGTCATCTGGCTGGAATTTTCCCTAACAAGTCATATCACTATGTGTTTATTTAATATGATATAACCTTTCATTTTCCTGCCGGCAAATATTTCATTTCAGAGATACTAAGCTGACTGAAGTTACAACTTGCATGAGTGATATGGAATTTGAAGTTAAACAGCAGACTGTTTGTTATATTTATAACTGATAGCAAAAGGGATTTCAGTTCATAATTAAAAATAAAAAAGTCAGGAGCTTGTCAGCATTAAAGTGAGGGAAGTCCTCATTGGGAAATGCACAGCATAGCTGAAGTATTTATGCACCTATTTATTTTCTTGCACACCCATGTGATTAATCTGTGTGCTATCAGCTGCCGTCCCAAACAATGATTTCCTCAGCTCTGGATTGCACAGAGCCAGGCACGGCACAAAATGAGAGCGAGCTGCTTCAGTTTTCCTGGGCTGTTCTTTGTGCTGCAGCAGCAGGCAGAGCCTGGATTGTTATGAGCAGGGTGTTTCTCATCCTGCCAGGCCTTTTCCTACAGCCCCTGCCAATTTGGCCTCACAGTGGGGTACACTTGTCTTTGAAGGCTGAATGAGCTGAGAATGTGGTTTTGATTCTTATCTCTAAGCAGATTTGGCACCTTCATCTCACATGGGGAAGGGGAAATGAAAATCAAGCCTGGATTCACCAGTATGGCAATGCAAAATGCTCCTGTGAGGCTGGCAGGACACAAACCTGCAGGGTACATCCTGAACATAGGCACAAGGCCATTAAAGAGTAGATTACCCCAGTTTGGGAGCTTCTATTCCAGAGGACATTGGTGCATTCTTTTCTAGATAGGAGAGTTCAGGCACCTTCTAAAGGCGCCTGAATAAACAAAGTCTATGAGCATTTCACTGAGGTAACACTGAAAGTCCTAGAAAAGGATATTTTCCCTGTTGTGTGGTAACCCACCCATTTGTCCATACATTATTTAACAGTGGTCACCTAAGAACGGCAAGCAAGGGATATCTCATGTTCCCTTTGAGATGTTACAGGAATAGTATTCCATTACAGCATATAGTATCCATAATGGCTTGAGAGATACATTCACTGTATCCAGTGTCCATTTTGAACAGGGAAGGAGAAAAATGGTAACATGATCACACTGTCCATAGCCTGGGAGTTGGGATACAGCTGGGCTGCTTCTGCTGAAAGAAAAGCCTTGAATCCAGCAGAACAGTTTGCTTCCAAATCTGTTTTTCTATTGCATTATTCCAGATTTGTTGGGGAGGGGGGTTGGGGGAGTGATTTATGGTATGAAAGAGGATTTCAGCTGCTGCATAGCAACCAATGAAGTCCACCAGCTTGTGCAGGTGAGCAGAGCACAGGCACTCTGAAAAGGAAAAAACTGGAAACCTGGGCCTTGTATTTAGATATAAATAAGTTTGTAGGCACACGGTTTGTGGTGATTGGGAGTGGGGCTATGGCCCAGCCTCATCCCTAATGGGCTACAGCTGTGAGCAGCAGGTGAGCAGCACTGACAGCAATGAGCCATGGAGTGCCCAGGGCACTGCCCAACCACCAAAGGGAGCAGAGGGCACACAGGTGCAGGGCATCAACAGGAGGGGATAAAAGGCTGGGCTAAAGAAGAAGGGTAGTTACTTGCAGCCTTCTGAGGTGATGGGATCTTACTCTGTATGGGCAGGTGCCTGAAGCTTTCTGATGAGGTATGGTGTTACTCTGGGTGGGTTGAAGCTTTCTGAAATTGTGTGGTGATACTCTGTGTATTGTGGCCATCTCAGCTGTGGTGCGTGCTGTGTGACACATAAGTTTGAGCTCCTTCCCCCAGGGTATATCCAGCCCTGCTCCTCTATCCTAGGTAGGGGGTAAAGTCAAAGGGAGAGAGTTGCAAGCTCCCTGCCATGCCAGGGATGTGGCACAAGTTGCTGAGCATCCCTGAGCCCCTCAGCATGAGGGCACCAGGCTGGGCACCCCCTGTGCTTAGAAATCTCCCTGTGGGGCTGTCTAGGCTTTTCAGTAGGATTTTCCCCTCATCTGTTTCACTTTGTTCTTCTCATCCAAATCAAGCAGATCAAATTATTATTCCCCAGTCTTATCCTTTCATACCTCACAAGTCTTCTCACTTGATTGTTGTTTAACTTTGTGCAACCCAACTAAACCTCCCACAAAATCAAATATGTAAAACTACAGGAAAAGTGTATTTCCTATGTACTTTCTTGGTTTTCAGTATTTATATACAGCCTCTGATGATTTTAAAATGTCATTCTTATTTTAGAATGATTTGATTAAATGTTTCATTCATTTTGCTCACACTTTGGTTAGCTATTGCCATACCTAGCAGTCTCTGTTAGGTTGTTTGTTTACTTCAAAATCAGTCCTGCATTCAAAGAAATTGGTTCCCAACTGCTCTGCAAGGGTCTGTGGCACAGTTTGCCAGAGAGTGTAGGGTATTATTTTTGCTTCTTAACTAGATGAACATAACCCTCCTAATCACATTCCTCTGGGAATTTTCATGTATGGAAAGCTAAGGTTTGCTTTCCCAAGCATTGAGAGAAAATGTTATAAAACTCAATTTCCATAGTAATTTTAGAGAGCAAAGGTATCACAGATACTCATATCTATGGAGCATCTTTGTGTTTGTCTCATATTATTATGAGATTTCTTTATTTCTTGAGTGGTTTTATGTAATTCAGCCTCTTCACTTTTGTCTAGGGTCAAAATCTGATTTATCAAGATAAAGCTGTTATTTCCACGGGTAGATGTAACTCTTGAGCTGAAAATAAAATGTAACATATTATGGGAAAATGCAAACTAAGATATATGAGAACAAAACCTTTCTACAGCATGCTCCAAATTGGCAGGGAAAGAGCAAGAAATGATGTAATAAAAAGACTTGGGATTGATTACTTCCATAAAATTAGCTTTGATCTGCAATGTGATATAACCGGAAGAAAGGCTAGCACAGTTTGGGGCTGCATTGATTGGAACATGTCCTGGAGCAAATAAACCAGAGATTGGGTCTTGTTTTAACTCCTTGGGGTTTTAATGCTGTGGGTTTTTCCCTAGACTAGCAGCCCTCAGTCTTTCTCAGTGCTGTCGTGGGGCCTCAGTTACTCTGCATGCATTCTTGTGTTTGGGGTGTCTTGTAAAGATATCAGTGGCCCAAGAAATACTGATTGCAGAGAAATAAATTGGTCTGGGAGGACTGCTGTATTGAGGTAAACATAAGGTGTTCTGGTAAAATTACATGCTTAGCAGGATAGCAGCTAAGTTGAAAATTAATGCAAAATAATGTAATTGATGTATATAGAAGGAAAACAAGGATTCAGTCACACCACAGAAGCTACGATATAATTAGGAGCAGTAGAATGAACATAAAAAGGAAAAAAGTAATTTGAATATTAAGAAAAATATTCTGAACTGCCTTTAGCCTTTCAAATAACATCCCAAGTGAGGCTGTGGGGGATTCTTGAAAATTGATTCTATAGGTATTAATTAAAGAGCCAATAAACCTGCAATCGAGAGCAATCTTATCTCTCCTGGAGGGATTGCCCAGATGATCTGTGCAATATTTTTTTGTCTCTATTTCCTCTGGCTTATGCAGATGAAGGAGAAAAGCAGAAGTGGCAACTTCAGCACAGGTGGTGACCTGGCTGTTGATGGAACATTGAGTCCACCAGGCCTGCAGATGCCAAATGGAAAAGGGCAAAAAAAGGAGGCATCTGGAGGGGGATGAGCATAAGGCACAAATGCAGTGCCCTGCTGAGAGGTGCATCAAGGCAGGAGAAAGCAAAGTGTAACAGGGGCTTTAGAGAGGAAAAGTATCAAAAATCTTCTTGGAGGACAAATATGTGCTCCTATGGCTGAACCCAGAAATGTAATGGCAGCTCTGCAGCAAAACAACACTCAGTACTGGGGGTCAAATGGTTCAGCAAAGTGCTAGGGTGCTGCCTGAAGCTAAAGGGGGTGCTTTCCTTCCCTGGTTTCTTTGCTGAGTGGGTCCATGGGCTGCTATGGAGGAACACTGGACCCCCTGACACCTCTGGAGCTCCCTCCCCTCCCTGGGTCTGTCCCAGCAGTGGGTACCTCTCACTCAGCCTGGGGAGACTTGCTCCTGTTTTTATACCTTCTAGGATTTGATGAGAGCACTGTTGAAAGTGAAAAGCTGTTTTACAGACCTGCATACATCATGTATCCGTTGATATGTTTTCACATGTTTGAGGGAATCAGGCTGAGAGGGGTGAAGCTGAAAAGTGTTTTCTGACTGTATAGCAGTAAATCCAATAATATATTCCCAAATGTTGGGTTAGGTGAAAGTCAACAGCTAAAGCAGTCATTGTATCAGTTGCTGGCTGTTCTGCACCTTGGGCTTCCCAGTCCCACTGTAAAGGAAATCATCTGTGTAGCCAGGAGCCACAAGCAGCCACTGAGGTGGCTACTCCCTGTTTGAATGTCTCATGTCTCAGCAAACACAGAGATCTGCAAGGTCTCTGTCTCATAACAGGCAGGAAAGCTTTTTCCTGTCTAGAACTGGGATTTTCTCTTTTCCTTAAGAAACACCAGGTTTGACTTCTGTCACACATTGTGGGAACTCCAGCTCCTGGGGAAGGGATTTCTGCTTGGTTTTGTGTGCACATGAGCCTGCTCAGGTGAATTGTTTGAGAGTGTGAGAGGGTAAAGCATCATAAAGAGCAACCACTCTAACACGTGGTTTATTTTGTGAAAGGCTGAGACTGTGCTATCTGGTCAAGATTGAATTTTTGCAACAATCTACATGATTTATTCTAATTCCACCAATATATAAAGGAATATAAAAATGTAGCACTTGTTATTAACTGTTTGGAAATGCGAAGAAAATTGCAGCTGTTGGTTTGCTGCTTGGTTAACGTTGTAGTTGTTCTCCATATTTTCCAAATGTTTTTGATCTATTTAATGTATCTTTACTTGTATGCAGGTAAATTAATTGTTATGCTGATTTCTTGTAACAGAACTCCTGTTAAGTGGATAGATAATGCAAAAATGCTAACAGTAGTGCAACACTTTTTTTCTGTCTAATTTTCTTCTGAAAGATGGGCTCCTATTGAAATCACTTTCCCTTGTAATCACATTGGCAATTGTTTAAAGGTGTGATGGGAAAGCTTTTAAACATGTGTATGTTCCAATTGCCTGTGAGTATCAGTAGTGGAAGTGCTTTTGAGGTCATGCAATGACAGATCAGCACTAGTACAAGGTAACTTTTCTGATCAGGCAGCAACTAATTAATGTTACTTGTGCAATGAGAAATGACTTTCCGTGGCAGCTGATAGAAATCAACCCATAATGTTAAATCAAAGAATACTGGCAATTTGCCAAGCAAGTGAAAATCACAGATACCCTGCAGCAAAAAAAAGAAGGTTCAATTTCTCAGATAAATGACCTTTGTAGGTTATTAATCTAGGTCCCATCAGAGTGGGTGCTCTATGTTTCCTGTCTTGATACTCCTCAGAAGAAATTTTCTTTGTTTTTCCCTACCTGATTGCTATAGTCTTTAGAGGATATTTGTTTTTAAGCCACAGCCTCTGTTATTTCCTTTTGCTGCCTGAGCTCAGTGAGAACCCTGTGCCTCAGACATGCAATAAAGCCCAGTAGCAGAGGAAATAACAGTGCAGTTAACCTCTTTAACACTGATAATAAATAAGCACTAATAAGATATGTACCAGGGTGGCAATTGCCCTGACATAATGAAATGCACTAGTTTAAATAAGTGGTAGCTGGTGTCATCATGCTTTTCAGTAAAGAACCTATGCAGGCACTATATTTTCTGGGTAATTTATGTGTCAGGTTTTGTAGGCAGCTTAGCTGCAGTTAAGACATTTAGTCCAAGTGGCCCAGTTTTCATAAATTCTTGACACCAAGCAGAACCCTTTGTTTTTACAGGTGCCTATCTCTGATCTGAGCTGTTTAAAAATATTACCCCAGCTGGGGATGGGGGGCTGAGCATTTTTAGAAATCCAGTCTCTGTCTTCTCCCTTTTTGTTTAAACTGTATTTCACTGGATTAAAGCCAGCTCCATTGAGGATCTGGCTCTCCAGTTGCTGCAGTGACTCTTGATAGAGCCCAACATCTCTGCCATCGATTTATGTGTCCTTGCAGATCAAACAGCTCTCTTCATCCCACCCCACTGACAGACTATCATGACAACTGTGTGGATAGACACACTCTGGAACTGGAGAGGAAGTTTGCTTCATTGCAAAGCAGCTCTTCAGGGTGGCTTAGTGAGGCATTTTGAAGGAAAAGTTAAGATTGTCTTTGCAGCAGGCCCAATCCAGAAAAATGCAAAATGTCCCCTCTCAAATAGGTTATCTCACAGCTTGGGCCCTGCTCAGAGCAACTCATGTGCTGTAATTGAATTTCAATACCTACAAGAAAAGGGTCCTGACTAACCAGGAGATGTTTATAAGTAGCAATATTAATTAGACAATCATAGTTTATAAAAGCCACATGAGGATGTGATTTGTGAATCGTAACTAAGGCTCAGGGATTGTGCTAATTTATTATGCTTTGGAAATAGAACTGTAAATTTGTAAGCGTTGTGCCTCATTATTATGATTATTATTTTTTTTAATCCACAGTTCCCTTGACACTTATTGTGTTACTAAAAGACAAGAATAATAATACTAGAAAATGGTCATGTTTTATCTCTGTAATATTGCTGGCAAATTGAGACAGCATGGTAGCGAAATCATAGAAGAGGATTTCTCTGAAGTGCCCATGTCTTTGGTTTATGGGGCTTGTTAGATTTTCGTCCATGCTTGGTTGCAAAAAAACATCTGTTCCTGCTTTTGGGAAATATTTGTAGCACTTTTACAGAAGGATTTAATTACCGCCAGTGAAGGGTGGTTGGGTGCCATACAGTACTAAAAGATTTTTATCTATATTCCTCTGTATCTATGAAGTGTAGATGACAAATAGGAACAATATTTAACTGTGACTTTACTAACAAAAGCTACTTGCTGAAGAAGTGTGTGGTGAATGAGTTCAAATGATGGTCAATACTCAAAGGATTTGGTTTCAGAGTAGTTCACACAGTGATGTGATTTGTTTCTTTTTCAGCTCCATACCAGAATGCAGCTTGCTAAGTCCTAAAACTATTAGCCACAGTAAAATCTCTAACATGAACCTTGGGTGAATCTGAGGTACTGGAAACTTTCTGAGCACATGCAGTCAATGTTACTTATGGTTTTTTGAAGTGCTGATCACTCTTGGCTCTGAACGCTATGCTTTTGATTGAGCTTTGTTTTAATAAATGATTTTCTTAGTTTTTAGTTGTCCATCTGCTGTTTGGGAGAGATCTTAGACATTTCTGTTATCATGAAGGTACAATCTGATTTTCATACTGTCTGGAAAGGGGGGCATCTCACTCCTCTAGAAATATCTAATGCATAAATGTGACTGATGGCATTTGATTGCAACAATTTCTCTGGTAATTAGAGGGAAGTGCAATACCTGAGGCAGCAACAATGCCAGCTTTGGCTCCCTCCTTTCTCTTCAAAAAGCTTACACCGCTCTGATTTTTTAACAGCCTTCTTTCCCTCTGTTCTACTAGAAAAATAAGCCTCTTCCTACATCTGCTGACTTCCCTCATTTGAGTTATCCATGAATTCTCTGAACTCTTCATCCTTGTCAATTGTAACAGCTCCAGAGAGAGCACCAACAGCAGGTCCTGCATTCTCTTCATGGTGCGTGTCTCCAGCTGAATAGCAGAGAGGATGACTCTGCAGGCATCAAGCCAGCCTTGCCACAGATATTCCTGAAGCTCCAGTTTGGCCTGGGGAATCTCTCCCTGCAGCTCCCTGCTCTGCTCATACCCTTTCTGTACAGAATTTGCATGAGAAGCAAGGAGCCCGGCTTGGCTGGCAGGAGCAGGCCTGGGAATTTGAGGAGAAACTCTTCAGTACTTATGCATGGGGCATTACATATGGAAATGATGTTATTATAGCTCATAAGAAACATTTATATTAGGGTGGCACCCACATGTTCTGCTCTACGTTTCTGTATGCAAATAAGTGACAAAGCATTAGCAGTTTGCAACTGAGAACCTTTTTTTTTTTCTTTAATCTGAGTCCTCATTCAGTCCCTGCAATGACCTGGCTGTGGCAAAGTTTCTCACTGTGGTACTTGAAAATAATTTCAAACACCTTCAATGGTTTTTAGCAATACTGACGTGCCTGCACAGGCAAATGTCTGGACTTTCTTTATACCAGCAAAAAAGTGCATTTGCCAGTTTATTTTGTGTATAGTTCTGAAACTGAAACGAGCTATAGCCCTGGGGACATCTTGCATTGTGTTTGCATGGGGCTTTTCTCAGCACAGTCACTTGGAACCCCAGCAGACACTGTTATGCTGGCAAAAAGCTTTGAGTGTCAACCTTTATTTTCTTTAAAAATTCTTGGAATTCAAAATCGAGTCATCCTGCCCTTTCCCTTGCTCTTGGCTCCTAATGCTTTGCAGAAGGTTTGGTGATGGATTGGTGTGTCTGGGTGTTTGTTACACACTGATGTGCAATAGCCTGGGCAGGGTTAGGGCTTCAGAGAGATGGAGAAATCCTCCCTCAGCTTTCTCTGGAGCCCTAGGAACTCATGTCACATCTCATTCATTAGACAAACTAGCTGCTCTGAGAACAGCATGCAAAACACTCTGGATTACTCTGATGCAAAAACTTAGCAGCCTGTTCCCCCAAGGAGTGCCAATAACTCAACTTTTAGACCTCAAGGAAAACCTGGTTTGGAGGGTCCAATTTCCGACAGCTCGAAAATGAATGTGGGGCGGTGTTTGTGAGGAGCTGGGAGCCAAAGCAGCACAGACCTGGTGAGCTGGGGGTGCCCCTCACACACCCCCCGTGAGCTGGGGGTGCCCCTCACACACCCCCCATGAGCTGGGGGTGCCCCTCACACACTCCCCATGAGCTGGGGGCACCCCTCACACACCCCCCGTGAGCTGGGGGTGCCAGGCCTGCCAGAGCTGCCCCTCACACACGCCCTGTGAGCTGAGGATGCCAGGCCTGCCAGAGCTGCCCCTCACACACCCCCTGTGACCTGGGGGTGCCAGGCCTGCAATGGCTGCCCCTCACACACCCCCTGGGAGCTGGGGGTGCCAGGCCTGCCCCTCACACACTGTGTGAGCTGGGGGTGCCAGGCGTGCAATGGCTGCCCCTCACCCCTCCTGTGAGCTGGGGTGCCAGGGCTGCCCCTCACACCTCCTGTGAGCTGGGAGTGCCCCTCACACCTCCTGTGAGCTGGTGGGGCCAGGTCTGCCACAGCTGCCCCTCACACAGCCCCTGTGAGCTGAGGGTGCCCCTCACACAGCCCCTGTGAGCTGAGGGTGCCCCTCACACAGCCTCTGTCAGCTCGGGGTGCCAGGGCTGCCCCTCACCTGCAATCTCTGTGGATTACCAGCTCCTGCCCCACTCACAGCCCTCACAATGAGCTGTTCATGGCCTGCTGACCTGGGGCACAACTCACATTTTTGCTCAGGGTATATAATTTCATTGCTTTGACATAGGCAGGATTTATAATAGCAGGGCATGGTGTTGTTTCCCCTATCTCAAATGAGTGACAATTCTTGACAATTCTCATATTCCCTTTCTGTTGAGCCTTGTTGCTCTCAATTCTAATGTGATTTTCAATCTTGCATATATCTATTTGCAAAGGTAAATGAGAAATTTCCTTGTATGGATGTAGGTAACTGATGAGAGGATTTACTAAGGTGGTTTTCAGTGTAAACACCCTGAATTCAAACAGTTATAGAAAATATCAGGCACCGTCAACCCACAATGCTGATTTACTTGGTTTCTGAAACTTCACTCAGGAATTAATTAGGAAATTCCTAGTTTCTGAAGTATGAGAAAACTTTCTTTAATGTGTACCCAGTAATGTGACATGTAAGTCAGGACACCAGAACTAGGAATTTTGGCATCAAGATTGCACTTCAGTCTGAGTGATATTGCATCTGAAAAGATTTGTACATGAGGATAAGTCCTGGAAACAAAGACCTGAGTGACTGAGAAACAAAACCATGCCTCTAGTAATGTCTTGTAATGACTTAATAACCTTCTCTATTTAAAAAATAGGTGTTTTAGTTCTAATGTGAAGTGACTGAATTACTAGTGTCTAGATGTTGCATTTCTCTATGTCTCTTTTGCTGTTATTAGCACTAGATCCTCTTTTCCTGTAGGTGCTGCCTCGGGTATGTCTGCGCCTGCTCCAGCCTCATGGCTGTTTGTAGTGTAGACAAATACTGTTTTCACCCTGAAGAAGGCAAATCCAGCCTAAAGCAGAGGAGGATCCAGGTGCAGAGAGGTTGGTGACAGCACAAATGTACCTGAAAAACCCTGCAGCCAGACCAAGCTCTGTGCTCCCACCCTGACAGCTCTGGTATTTATTTCTTTTGCCTCTCATTTTGCTCTGTTCCAAACATAGCAGCCCTTTACAGGTGAGATTATCCCCTGTGAAACCCTGCACAGTAAAAGACTCCTTTCAGTACTGGTAACAACATAAGTTTAGGAAAATGCTAACAATAATAGATTTTGTTCTGCATTCTCTAAGTGGTCCAAAATCTCCCATTGATTTTAATAGCTCTTTTGCCTGAGTAGTTGTTATGTGAGCAGATTATGATTGAAATGGCCTAATTCTCATTTACAGGAAATGTGTATGAAATAGAAATATCCACAGCCAAGTCATCATTATATGTGTGGTAGAAAGGATTTGAATGTAGTAGAAAATAATTTAGCTTTAAAGGTGAAGGTTCTTCTCTTTTCATTTCCTTCCACCATTACCTCTGCTACTTTTTCTATGTCTTTTTCCTCCTTTCTTGTTAGCTTCTTCCAGGGACTGGAAGCTGAATGTTGATTCTGTCTGAATCTCTCTTCAGCTCAGATTGTGATTCTGGCTGGTCAAAAGTAGTTGTACGAATTTCTGAGTACATTATGGATTTCCTTTTCTAATTGGAAAAATACCCCCCAGAACCAAATGAGCTTAGAATCTCATGTCCTGTTGCTCCTATGCAAAGCCCTTGCCTTCTCCAGCAGACTGAAAAAAATAGATTTAAAAGGTACTGTAAATGAACATTTACCCGTTTGATCCCTCGAGGTAATCTCACCCTTTTAGATGCTGAGCTTTTTTTTGGGTTTTTGCAGCATTTGAACCAATATTCATAGAACAAACAATCTAAAGTTCCTCACTGAAGTGGCAGATAACATTAGCAGATGTCTGTAGTCTTCAACAGCCTCATCCTGTACTTTCAAGAGCTAGACACATTGGTAGAAATGTCTCCCTGGTTCTGTGATATAGGATGGTACTTGTATCAATCAAGGAAGCACTTAGGAAACTGAAGATAATGTTGTAGCTGAAGGATTTTTCCGTGCAATTCTTGCTGCAGAAAAAAAGTACATTAAGATAAATATCTCAGTGTCAGATACACACAAGGAGCCCTTTTTGTTGAACAATGTCAGTAGATAAAAGAAATAAAAACACATGGTGCTGTCTTTCCACTGTTACTCCAGTGTAATTCTGATATTCTTCACTTGGCTGCAAAGAGAGCCATTCCAGCTTTTTACCAAGCTCATGACAGGAGAGTTCAGTCCCTCATTTCTTAGAAAGAATTTTTATGCTAATATATTTATTGATAGACTTTTTTTTTGTAAGAATGAGGGCTTTTACCCCCTTGATTCCAATCTCCTGATTTGCATGTGTCCAGGTATAACTTTGGTGGATTACCTGTGTGTGAACCTGAGCGACAGACAGGGAGGAGGGAGAGAAAGGGTTAAGGGAGGAGATGATAATGGAAATGGAATAACCTTGCCTGATCATCACAAGAGAACAAATTCTCCGGGGGCCAAAGGATTACTGTGTCTGCAAAGGTACAATAAAGGGGAGGCCGAGCTGCTCATGGTGTCATCACAGCTGTAATTCTCAAGCCATAAAAAACCCAGTATGTCATTAATTCAGCCATTCTGGTTGCTGTAGAGATGTTATTCCAGTATTGCCATTAATTCATCTTTTTACCCACTGATACATTATTTTCTGCGCAGATTCATTGTTTTAACCCTCAAAGTGAATTAGCCTGTGGCATATTTCAAAGGTTTCTGCCCAATTAAATCCATCCAAGGACATCCCACATTGCATCAGAGCCACTAGCAATACATTAGCAAAGATAAAAACCCCAGTCAAGAGGGTAGGATATCTTTAATGGGACTTTATCACTGAGACTTGAAGTTATATATATGTGAGAAGTAAAATGTGGTTGGCAATTCCCACAGAGATCATGCACTCTAAAATTACCTTAAAATGCACAATCACTAGCAGCAGTATTTGTCACACTCATTGCTTGTTAGTTTAGACCAGAAAATTACTTCTGAATAAATGCTGATTTGCCACAGAAAATATATAAAGCAGAAATGTGTAACTGAAAATGATCCTTGAGCTCCAGTGTTGCTGGGACTTGTTTTTTATGCTTATGGGTGATGAAAGGTTTTTAGCTAAAAAGAAAATAAGCATGCCTAGTGCTGATAGAGAGAAAAGGGCAAAGCAGAATGGGCAGGATGGGAGAGGTGGCTGTGCAGGGGCTAAGCAGCTTTGGTGGACCTGGGCTTGTCTGGGGTCTCAGTGCCTCTTTCTGCAGAATGCAGCACCAATGTTGCTCATGCTTTGGCATTATCTACCTTTCCCAGGCTCCCTGCTGCCCTGGATTAGGGAGAGCCATCTGTGTACAGACCTACCACTCACTGCTCCTGTTCCCTGAGCAGCAGGCTGGGGGAGATAGCAATGGAAATCACAGATCAAACCCTCTGCCTTTGTCCCCTGCTCCCTGGGTGGAGGAAGCACAACTGGGTGTTTAATTTTTGCTTATCATCATTTTCAGAAACTGAGATGAGAGTAGGTATGAGCTTTGGATATGTACACTATTTCAAAGTGTATCCCCAAAGTATTTGTGCACCTGTCTCTCAGTCCCCTACCAGTTCAGGTATTTACCACTCATATGGTGATTCTGACTTATGCAGAATACCAGCTATTCTTATCATAGAAATTAAGGAGAAACATTTCAGGATAGGATCTGTTTTCATGGTATCAGTAGCTGTTTGTATGACACTACATTTACAAGAATCTGACACTTCTCAGTGGCAGAATCCACTGGTTTCAGAAATCAACAATGCAGAACATAAAGTCAGGACAGATTTTTACTGGGTATTTTACCACACTAGGGGAGGCATTTAAAACACAAATAGACAACATGTAGCCCATGCACTATTAAGCTTTTACAGGACATTATTCTACTCAAGGGATGCTTGTGGTATGAAAAGAGAAGAGAAACAGCCCAGGACACAGAGAGCAGGACAGATCTTTATGAGGAATTATCCCACGCTGGGGAGGCAGCTATTGTGAACAGAGGGAAGAAAAACAAGGCAGGAGATAAAGATGAGAGATTTTGCAGGCTTTAAAGCCTGCCTCTGTGTGATCAAAAGCCTCACTGGTAGCGCTAGATGAAGAATGCACACTGAAAAGCTCATCCTAAGATATCATTCTGTTTTCCTATTTGGTAGTTGAGAAGGTTGAACTGGGAAATTTTTCTCCCCACATACTTTGTTCTGGGAATATTTTTTGTCTCAGTCTATAGGATAAAATGACCACTGAGGTGCAAGTGAATGCATTTTTCAGAACTGATGTTTTTCAAATGCTGTGAAATAGAGCTGTATGAAAAATAAAGACCAGTGGGATTTTGCTGATAAAGGGAGTTCAAGGAGAATAGTTACTGAGTTGAGGTCAAAATAGGCAAATGGTTTCAGGCATTTTCAAAATGCCACTTTTGTTGTGAATTTAGATGTGAACAAGAAAGTGTGTTCTCTTAAATGTGTTAAAATAAAGAAAATTTATTTTCAGCTTGACACAAAATACTTTGACCCTAAACAAAACTTTTTATTTTATGAGATTCTCATTAGCTAGAATTTTAATTTTGAATTATTTTGAATTAATATTTTTTAGGCTTTACTTGTTCAGACAGCAATTGCAATCATGCAATTATTTGAGTACTGACATCAGTAAAGCCTCATTCCTTAGGGAGTATGATCCAACATTTTCCTGCACAAATATGTTGTGGTGTCTGAGAGGTGTGAATCCTTCTTATAGCTGGACATTTATAAAGGTCCTGTGCAATCACTGGTTTTGAATCAGGAGATACCATGATGCAGCCCTTCTCAAAACCAGGTCTCATGACATCCTTCTTTTCTCAACTCACACAAATTCTGCAGGAAATGCTCTTTGGTGTTATGTTTGTGATAACAAATTTAGTTGAGATGAGATGTTTATCAGGGCTACAGCAACCTGCTGGCTCTGTTCTGTTCCCAGCTGTAACTTCTCTCTTGCCATCAAACCAGGTGAGGGCTGCTCAGGGGGGGCAGCATTCCCTGGATGCTGCTCTCCAGGGGCCTGTGCCCGTGCCCTGGGAGCCCCAGCAGAAGAGAGGCTGACTGCCAGGGGGACACAGACCTGGAATTAGGGTCACTGATCCACTGCCACAAATCCCAGAGCAACAAAGAGCCTGCCCTGCATTCCTAAGAGCAGCTGCATCCTCTTTAATGCATGGAGAGCTGTATCTCTCCAGCTGTAAACAGGGGTATTTGCTTGCTCTATGCCATGCTGCAAGTACAGCCATAATATTGATTATAAGATGCTCAGGTATTACAGGAAAGGAGGTGCTATAAGCAGCTTTATATGATTTACTAGACTGTGTGAATGTTTTAACAGGTTTTCCAGGTCATTCTGTAGCATTTAATAGGCTGCTGTGTCCTTGTGACACTGTAATTAAAAAAAAAACTGAACAAAACAACGGGATCATATCCAAATAACCCAACCACATAAAAAGCAGAACTCAGTTTCTCCTATGAAATTCTGTGGTCTTATAACTAGTTTGATGCAATATCATGGCTGATAAACTCTAGGGAGCTTTTCCACAGCAAAGGGTGATTGTGGAATCAAATTTTCTGAAAAAGGGGACTTAAGTACATGCAAGAAAGAAAGGGTAGGAAGAGTTAAAGTGAGACCCAGACAAAGGGAGGAGATACAGAGAGGTGGCTTTTTCAAAGAAGTTGGACAAAGTCCTCAACAGTTAAGAGAATAATAACAACAGCATAAAGAAATATGAAGGAGGGTTGGAATGAGAAGGAAATCCAGCATGTAGAAACCAATCCAGCAGGTGGGAAAAGAACAACTGTTAATATTTATGTGCCTTGGCTGGCACAGTCTCACCAGTATGCAGTTGCTGCTTTCTAAGACTGCTGTGATTCAGTAATATCTTCATTTTTTTTCTTGCATTCTGGGGTAAAGAGCCTCAAACCAGTGGTTGATTGAAGAATTGGAATATACTAGAAATAGAAATGAACTTCATTTCAGTACTTATTTTTATCAATATAGAATCCCTCTGCTCAAGTGTTTGTATGATGCTGATCAAGAATGTTTCTGTTCAGGCCATCTTAATGTGCATTCCTTTATTTCATTCTGCTCAAAATTGATCTATTTTGTCACTGTTTTTTCTTTTTTTTTCCTTTCTTCCTATGATCCCTGCCCATATTCTAAGAAGAAGAAACATAATCTCTTTTCCTTTATGCAGATTAACACAGCTTCCTAAACCGGCTTGTTCTGAGAGGTCATCAAACCAAGAGACTATGACATTGTTCTAGCTAATAAAATTAGGGGAAACAAGGAGCTATGTCTTGCATTCTACCTTGTAAGTGATACAATTTAAGCTTTGTCGGGATTTTTCTGAGGTCATAGCCCAAGGAACTGCTAATGACAAAAAGAAGCCTTTTTTGGAGCCTGGCACTGCTGAAGACCTGGGTGAGGACAATTAGAGCGTTCCCACCTGACTTGGAGTTGCTACAGGGCAGACCCCGCCTCTGATATTGGTAAACCCAACCTGCTGAGTGTTTTAGTTTGATTTACAAAATAAATTGTTTACAGAGCTTTCTCCTAACTGTTCTGTTACCGACTTTCAAGTGTAAATAGATAGTTGTTGAAATTTGCAGCTGAGTCTCTTACTCTGTTGAGCAGACCTGTTGTCTGCAGGAGCACTCCTCAGAGAGCACGTGCATTAATGCTCCCAGGGTCGTGAATCACATTCTCAGTTGGAATGCTGGAGTATCGGGCAGCCTTGCCTGCCTTCATCAATGTGTTTTCACCTTGGAACAGAGTGAGTGGCTGTCAGCAACCTCTGGGGGCAGCTGGAGGCAAGCAGGAATGACACCGGGAAAGGCATGGTGGAGAAAGCCCCTGCAGCTTTCTGCTGTTGCACAGAGGTGCTTTTAGCTGGAAGGGTTTTGCTGGTGACAGTCAGGTGTGCATAAAAGCTTTGGCCACTGCAGGTTGCATTCTCTGGTTGTGCATAACTTGTTCATTCAGCAATATGTATTTCTGCTTCTCTTAAATCCATGTCTTTGTAGCTAGCACAGCTAGATTAAAACTCAAACTATTAGCCATAGCCCTGAAAAAGTTATTTTACCAAGGTGGATTCTTCGTGGTTGTGACAAAATAATTCTGACCCAAGGCACGGGGTGACTAAAGGATACTTGATGTCCAGGAGCATCTTTCTGGGTCTGCAGTGGGCACTTGTGGCATTCACATTCTCTGAAAAAATTCCTTCACCCAGGATTTTTCTCCTGGGAAGCTGAGAAGCCTCAGAGAAAAGGAAAACAATTCTTATCTCCTTTGCTTCTCCTGTGTTGTGCTCACATGTGGAATGTCTTTGGAGATTGTTCACCCACAGGTGATTGTTTCATTGGATTCTGGTGTGAGTTGTTTTCACTCTTTGGCCAATCAGGGCCAAGCTGTGCCAGGACTCTGGAGAGAGTAATGAGTTTTCATTATTATCTTTTTAGCCTTCTGTAAGTATCCTTTTGTGTTCTTAAGTATAGTTTAGTCTTCTCTAATATAATATAGTATCATAAAGTAATAAATGAGCCTTCTGAGAACATGGAGTCAGATTCATCACTCCTGCTGTTTTCAGGACATTCCCAGCAAATACAATAGGCACTCACTGAGTTTTGGTTGTATGAACTATTCACTGTAATGGGTGATAAACTCTCAGCGGTGTTGGAAATTGTGGATCTGTCTTTGGTGAAGCAGACACAGGTGGCTTTTCAAGCAAGAGAATTTAGTTCCTTTCATGAGAGAGAGGGTGGAAGCTGTCCAGCCTCTGTGCCCTTTTTGACTTGCCCACAAGGCAGTGGTACTGTGTGTGTACCTGGTGGGGCTGCTGGTACACCCTGGAAATGAAAGAGAGCTCAGAGGAGAGTGTCCAGGGTGATGTGAAACTCAGGAATAACACAGGACATGATTGACCCCAGCTGCTGCAATGAGCTGAGTTTACCTCAGGACCAAGAGTCCAGAGGGTGGGCTCTGTTTTAGCTAAACACCCTAAGTTTTTTAAAAGAATGTCTCCCTGAATTAGCCAGACCAGTGTGCTAAATAAGAAATCCTCTGCTACATCAGCGATCCTTAAGTAAATTTGATGTGAAATGTTCCACCCTGTAAGTATGGAGTAGCTAAAAGGACCAGGTCAGATCATGCTGGACTCTGGTCCCACCAGAGAAATGGGACGTGGAAGAGCCTCAGCCCCCTGCTACACTCTGGTATATTATAATTGCCCTGCCCATTGTATTATGCCTCCTAATAGGGGTTCATGTCTGGACTAGATTGAGCTGTGTGTTTTTTCTGTGTGGTTTTATATAGAAAATTCAAGATTAGTTTCCTGACCTTCTTCTATCTCCCTGGTGGTGGGACAGAGAGGAAAGAGCACATTTATAACATCTGAATTTTCTAGTTATACCGTTGGGGTTGTGGTTTACTGTTTTCTTTGCATGCTCTCTTGCTAATGATTACAATAATCTTTCTGCTCTGATAGGAAAGCATTTTTAAAGATTGTTTTATTCTCCCATCTTTTTTTTCTTTTTTTTTTTTTTTTGCTCGCTGTTGGCCAAAGCAGCAAACAAGAAGCTGAAGGTAACCTGTGACAAAGAAGAAAATTATTTGGCTTACTTATTTCCTTCTCCTGATTCAAGCTAGAGCAGGTCTGCATCTCTTTATAGCACCACTTCTCAGTACATTTGTTCATATGGAAGACCTGTGAGCTAAAAGCAGGAGGCCATCTAATAGTTTCACTTCCAGATTTGCTCTGCTTCCAAATATCAATTACAAGGTTTGTGTAAATTACAAGCATGATGAACTCAGAGTAGCTACAGTAAATTTAAAATGTCTGTACAGGTATAATAGGGAGATTGTGAAAATCTGCTCTAGGAAGTCCTGGAGACATTTTCAGGTAATTAATGCAATGTGTGGAAACCTGAAATCAGCACTGGTTTTTTTGTTTGTTTGTTTTATAAACTAGTAATTTAGGAGTACATTATAGGAGCACATTAAATTAACCATTATTAGATGAGGAAATGTTAAGATTATTAAGATAATAAAAACCAATTAGTGTAGGGGTTTTTGTGCATAACATGGGTCTCTTATAGAAAACCTATTATGCAGGAGGGACTATAAATATTTGGGGGAATACTTCAGGCAGAAGGTGGGGTTTCAGGTTCTTGAGCTTTTTTTTTAACAGAAAAAGTGTTCTACGAACAATGTTCTCTTTGAAACACAATGATGTGATGTTAGGATTGAAAAAAGTGGTTCCCTCAAGAGAATTTCAGGTAGTGTGTAAGAAGTTTGTCCATCAGTCTTTTGGGAGCAAGTTGTGGCAGCTGGAAGAAGAACATAAAATTGCTTATTTGTTCATGTAATGCTGGAAACAACTTGCCTATTTGCCCATGTTGGAAATGTTTAGCTATCATTCCTGGAGAGTTAAAGCATCAGATTTTCTTCTGGTTAAGCAGTGAATGAGAAGTATTTCCACTGACATTAAAATGTTGACATCAGTGTAAGTATATTGAAAATGAGGTAAGACACATTCCTAGTTTGTATCTTGATAAAGGAGAACATGATTCTATAAAAATATTTACAGTGGGAGGTAGATGTCTTTAATAGCAAGGCAATGCACTTTCATAGTAACACAAATCTTCTCAGACAGTTTGTATTCTCACATTGTTTTAATTTTGCTCCTGTGCTGTGACAAACGATAAGAATTTTATGAGCACTTCAGGCAGAAATTATACAAGGTCAATAATTTCTCCATTATAATTTTATGACATCAGACACCCTTATAATCCTGCATCACATTAATTTAGCTGTTTCTGGGGCTGTTATCTGAGTCTCTGCTATTGATTCTTGTTGGTCAGGTTGCTGCTGTGTCCAAACCCATTTTTTCAGATTAGCCTCAAGCTGGAGCCAATTAAGGGGACCTTCATGACAAGTGTGTTTCCCATCTGGTAGTTTATTCAAATGATCTCTCTTCATTTACTAATCCCAAATGCCAGATCTTGGTGTGACCAATTGTTGTCCTTCAGAATTACTTTCATCCCACAAAGCATAGCTGTCAACCGAAATTTCATTTGTTTCTTCTATGTGATAGATCTCTTGGAGATGCAATCTCCAGCCAGCATGGGATGGCTTCCACACACCTCCCACTTTGGGAAGAAATAATGTCTGCTTTGAGATGACCTGTGAGCTGAAAATATAACTCCAGCTTTGCAGAGAAATGCATCATTGCACATCCTTGGGATGGATCAGGTTGTCTGCCTGTTGCTGAGTCAGAAGCATTGTGCTAGCATGTCTCACCTGACTGTCGTTGGAAATGAGAACCTTTTTTCAGAAGGAATAGTAAATTCGTGGTCCCCACATAACATCTGTTTGCTGTTTTCTATCTTCCCTGAACTAGAGGTTGGAATTTTGGAATACCTTCTTTGGAAAGACAACAAGTGATATCTGTCACATTGTTGTTTGTTTGGCTGGATTTGGTTTGTGGTTTTTTTTTTTTCCCTTCTTAACCTTCGCAGGTTTTATATGTCCTGAGTGTACCTATCAGCCTTAATTCTCCAGACTACCAGGGTAGTCTGAGCCCTCCATCCCTCTCTTGGGCATCCAGGAGCCTTTTGAGCTCAAACTCGGACCTGCATTGCTGCTCTGAGCTGGAGGAGCAGAGCAGAGGAGTGACAGCAGCAGTCTGGCCATGGTCAGTGCAATGAAGCTGCAGCTCTGGGCTGGGTTAGGGTGGGGAATCTGAGCAGCAGCAGCTCCTTGGGGGAGCAGGTACACCTGGGCTGTGTAGCTGCAGCTCCTGGTGAGCTTGGCTGGGGCAGGGAGGGTCCAGGGCTGTGCTCAGGGTTCTGACTGCAGTAGCTGCAGTGTGTGTGTGTGTGTGTGTGACCTCCTCTGGGGGTTTATGTGCTGAAAGGGCACCTCTGACAGCTTAAAGGTAAGCCAGGCAGGGATGTTTCTTAGTTTCAGCTCTTTGTTGTCTAGGTTTGTCCTCTATTTTTGAACAGATTATTTCCAAAAATGAACGTGACAGCTCAGGAAAAAAAATCTGATTTCACCTGGTTTTATCTGTGAGCAAATGGTTTGCTGCAAAGCTATTATTAAACCTTCATTTTATTTAAAAATTGGAACAAATTCTCTTGACATACTAATCTTCTGTCCACCTTTGAGTGAAGTAGGTCTGTGCTTCATGCTTGTAACACAATCTGAAATGAGGCCAAGGCTCTGAGCATTTGTTTTCCTCACTGACACTCACAGCACTCCATATCTGTGTACAGAATATCTACAGCAGTCATTAACGTGGGCTCATTACAGCCTGCCATCTGTAGTGGTGACAAAATGAGCTGCAGTATTGCATCAAATGCTGTGATCTTGAAATGGCTTTGTCCTGTATCTTCCTCCAAACGTGCAAAGAAGTCAGGGAAATTAGCACTACAAGGAACTTCTCTTTCTTTGCATTTTCTGTTCCATTCCTCTCCCTGAGTTCAAAACTTGCTGTACTTTTTAAAAATCCCCTCCAGGTGCTGATCCCTGTCTCTTTGTAATTTTACTTTATTTAGATTTTGTTGTCTTTTTGCTTTTTTTGGGATTTTTTTTTGGCCGTGGGTGACAGATTTTATTGTCATCCTTTCTTAAGAGATGCTAAACGTTGCTCAGACTTGGAGTGAAGTGTGTATGATGTGCCTTTGGGTCAATACCACTCAACAGAGAAAATTCCTTGTAAGCCCCTGCTCAGACACAAAACAATGCATTTGTTCAGAAAGGGAGAAAACATGAAAGAAAGCAAGGATAACGATAGAGACAGTTTCTGGGCATAAACAGGTAACCTGATCTTGTAAGATTATGGAAGATTAGTGTTCTATCAAGGAGCAGAGGATTCCTTTTGGGAGAATAAAACCAATGGATTAAGCACAGAGGTACCTGTCCCTGTTGTGCATGGCAACAGCATTAAGGGTCCTGCTCAGCAGGGAATTAAGAAAGTGTAAGCTGTCCCTTTGTATAAGTCTTCTCTGTTGGCAGCATTGCAAGCCCTAGCAAAATCCCAATTACCTCAGAGAAGTTTACATCCCCATTGGTCTGGGGAATGCTTCAGTCTTTGTCAGGGTCTAACAAAGGAAAAGTTTTAAATGCAAATTTTTTCCAAAGTGGTGCTCAGAAATTATGAGAGAAGGAAACCCCAGAAAATGTTACAGACATATAAATGTCCCATCTTTGTTCCACCTTTCTCTATTTCTGTGGAGATAAAAAAAAATTAGGTTTCTTCTCTCATCACTTATAACTTTTTTCCTTTCTATTTATTTTTTCTTTTGTTTTTAAGGAGTCACATGTCCATTTTTCTTCTCTTCCCCATACTATACTGTTCTCTGCCTTTTCTCCAAGAAGATGCCTCTCAGTCCTGAAAACTGCTCTGTGATTTGCTACCTCACTTCAATTTCTACCTCAGAAAACCTTAGTGGGTACATGTGACTGCAGAATGTGTAGGCAAAAGGAGCAAAGCAAATGTGTAGAAAGGCTAGAAGGCACCTACTTCTGATTAATATCAGATTATACCCTACTTAAACAGCCTGGCTGCTTTGTAGTGGCTGTCAAGATCTGGATGGATTGGATGCATCATTAGCACAACGACCTTGATTTGATAAGGCTGACTTTTAGTCATTATTATTTACATGAAAGGTAACTGAGGCTTTAGGGCTGCTTGTAGTAGTTAGTGCTGAAGACAAGTTACCTTCCTTGGAGTTCTTGCACCACTCTGTTAATCACAAGCAATTTTTTTCAGATAAAAGAAATTAAAAGAGACATAAAAAACCCCTCAAAACTAATTTTGAATCCTTTAAGTGAAGCTTAAAGAGGGATTTTCTTTAAAACAATCTTGCCCCTCCTCTTTCCCAGCAGCAGGATTATAATGACAAGTGGAATGTGTTTGTCAGTACAGTTGGTGGGGGTGGCAAAGTGTGCCTGTGGAAAAGAACTTCAGTCTCCAGGATGCAGTGGGAGATGAGACAATTTTCTAAGCTTCAAAATGAGTTCAAGGTGGAGCTCCCCCATGACACCAGCTCTTTGTGCTTCTGAGAGAAGTGAGTGGCACCCCCCAGGCAGAGCAGTAACCAGAGCCACTGACCCTTACTGTAATCTGGGTAATCACTTTTGATTGACCACATGCTTTTAAAATCTGTGTCTTTGACAGTATTGGAATGTCATTGGACCTGTCTCATTGCTTGACTTTAGAGACAGCTAATGGCTGGATGCTTACTGGGGGCTCTGATGTGCTTTTAAATCAAGCACTTGCAGCCCTGCTGTCAATCTGCCCCTCCTTCAGTTCTCAGGAGCTTTGGACCTTTTTGGCCAAATTTGATTGAGGGATGTTGGTTTCAAAGGTGTTAAGCAGTGCTCAGAAGAGGCTGCTGCATGTCCCCCCTGCCTTGAAGCAGAATGATTATAACTTTGCATCTGAGCCATGCCAGAAAGCAGCAGCCAGCTGGGCACTCATCACACATGGAACTTGAGTTTGACAGCAGCAGCTACGAATCACTCTGGGTGAAAATTTCTCTGGGAACTGAGAGAGAAGGTAGGAGTGGTACAGAAAGGGTGTGGAGGAGAGGAGAAACTGCTCAAGATAGAGGACACAAATGGGTAGGAAACTTGCTTTACTTGGTTGTAGTACCCACAGGACAATTTCCTTAGCTTTTTTTGCTTTCGTTTCTTAAAACAATGTGAAAAATTGCTGGAGAATTTTTATAGTCTTGCAAGGGTTTGGTGTGATGTAAGGAGAAAACAGTGCACTGCAAATATCCCTGCTGGAAAGTAATATCTTGTACAGGAAAGGTAGAGGTTGAATAGAATAAATTACAGCAAAACCTGAATGGAAGGATTAAATAGAGGATTACAGAAAATAATTGAGATGAAACCAACACTTCCACCTAAATTGGACAGTACAAGTGTGAAAACTGCTTATGGGGCTATTGATGGGAGTGCTTAGCCTGCTACAAATGCAAGTCTGTAGCAGAACATTTTTCAGTACAATGATGAATGGTCTCAGTTGGGACAGGACATTTACTTTTTTTAGGGTAACTTGTCATAACTACAGCATGTCTGGAAACCCATAGATTTCCTTATAAGTCTGTATTGAGGCTGGCAAATTTTATGTAAAATGAGATTCTTGTGTGTTTGATCTGCTATTTGTGATAAATGATAAACTGATGGCAAACAAGATATGTCTTGTTTGAGGCTGGAGTGGTATTTATCTGTATTCCCAAGTTTTCCATGGCTGGGGAGCTTTTAGCTGGCCTGAGGGACAAAAATTATAGGAAATTACTGTATTCACAAACCTGCTGGACTGGTAGTAACATCTTCCTCTAGTGACACAGAACCATTTCTTTCTCCTGCCCACAAAATAAAGGCTTTCTAGAAAAGTGTTCACTGTGTGACCCTCCTATCTATCATAATTGGAAAAGCAGGAGGGTGATGGGGAGTGAGCAAGCAAGCTGCCCTGCTGCTGTGCTGCTTGGTTTTGGAAGAGATAAAAGCCCTGTCTTGCAAAAGGAGCACTGAAATCCTGCCTGTGCCACAGATCTTGTGAATGTTTTAAACAAGTTATCCATCTCTCTGTGCCTCCTGTTAGAGGCTGTGCCACTGCTGTCCCTCAGGAACGTGGTGAGGTTAACTGCAGTTAAGGATAGCTGGGTGCTCAGAGATTCTGAAGGTAAGAGCCAATAAATAGCACAGATAGGCAGAACCTCTCAGCTGCCCTGAGGGGAAGTGAGGGGGAAAGTTAGGAAGCAGCTCTCAGAATTTTATGGCTCTGTAGCAGAATTTCTTTCTAGGATATCGTGGATAATGTCCTCTGTAACAAAGGGTTAAGGACTGCTATCCCAGTTTAGAGACTGGGTTAAGTATCCATTTAGTGATGATCACTGGTACTGCAAATCAAGGCCTGGGCCTGGATAAAGCTATACGGAGAGATAGGAAAAAAAAAGTCAATGTTGTGTTTGACTGAAACAATAGAAAAATGGTGCAAAGATAAAGTCTATAAAATAGAAAGAGAAGAAAACTAGAAAGGTCTTTACTTAAACTGGGATACTGCTGTCATGGTTAAGAGAAATAGATGAAGTATTTTTTTGTTTTCTGGACCCAGCCTTGTGGGTATATAAAAGAAGGGTGATGGATGAAGCGACCACTTGTTGCAAGCCTCCAAGCTGACAAGAAGGGAGTAGGGAATACAGTTCAGACAAAGACTGTGCATGCCAGTTCTGTCATCTGTGTTATTAATGTGCTGTGTCTGGTCCCTGCAGAGAGCTTAAACTGAGTCAGGGACAGGATGTGCATGCAGTGAACATTTCCTATGATGCTGGATTCATAAAGTTGTTTTTTTATAACAGTCTTGCAAGTTAACTCCCCTCTTCTCTTTATCTGTCTTCCCTTCCAGAGAGGTCCTAAATGTTTGATTTGTCTCGAATTGGTTCCAGCATCAGTCACCAAATGTTTCACTTGTACTGAAAGAAAAAAGAGAGAAGCCAGGCTCACAAGGAAAAAGCAAATGTGTACTATCAGAACTGTTGCTGGTTAAAGACTTGTGAATAGTTTTGGAGTTTGTTTTGAAGGAAAAAAAAAAAAAAGGAAAATGGAGGCTTAATGAGAAGGGACTCAGGAGTGAGTCTTTTTAAGTTCTTTGCTTGGCTTTTTTTTGCAATCTTGTTTCCAAACTTGCAATCCACTTTCAGTAATCAACCTTCTTTTGCTAGGAAAAGCTTTAAACATTCCCAGCCTTGAACTGATGCTTAAATGAAGTTAATGCTGACAAACCCGGGGTGCTGCCTTGTTTGGAGTGATAACACTGTGCATGTTATGAGCTTTTTCAATATTTGAGTATATGTGAGACACTGGCCACTTGATAAGCTGGAAGTGCAACTCCAAATTTCAATGAGTCTTGGAGAGGCAGGAAAGTGTCAGTACCACTTCAGCAAGGAATAGCAGCAGAGTGACAGCTCCTTTCCTCTGTTTTGTTGTACCTTACTAACACTTGTACCTCTCAATCCCTCTCAGGGGCTCTGTCTCTCCTAGGATCGTCCAGCCAGGATTGTTCAGCTCATAGAATACAGGAAACTGATGTATAATTCACTTTTTGAAAGTGTGGGTAGACTTTAGGAAAGGGTTATAACCACTTGTACTGTATCCCTATTGTATACTGGATGTTACATGGATTATTTTTTTTCCTACTCGCTTTTGGCAGTTGCTTCCCTTTCTTCCTTATTAATAGCATTGATAGGATATGGCAACAGAGAAAATCTTTAGTTTGAGCAGTAGAATTTGCTGGGAGTTTCTGAAAAGCCAGTTTGATATAACTCAATCTCTTCAAATAGTACCTTGATCTTACACACCCCTGTTTCATTATTTCCCTGCCCTTATGTGTGGCTAGGTCATCTCAGTGTGACAATCCCACAAATTGTCCTTTATGGCTGTGTGATGGCAGAGCATCCTGCTTTACCTGTTTTTGGCTGAAGACCAGCATTGCTGGAGACACAGATCCTTCTTGGGCTGCAGGTAGGCTGAAAGAAGAGATGAGCCTCCAGGAATTCTTGTCGCCCTGCAGAACACCCCGTGCTCTGGTATGCAGCAGCTCCCTAACCTGGTTCCAGTCAGTGTGGGGCTGGATTAGGGTTAGCAGAGACCTGTTATTAAGCTGTTTGTGCTAATCAGATTTTCTTTGGCTGGAATGAGCCCTCAGACAAGCAGCTTGGCTGGGAGGCCTGAGGGAGCAGTAGCCAGAGGGAAGCTGTGATGGGACATGGGCTGGTGGCCCCTCTTGTGCTGACACAGCTGGTGGTGACAAAGAACTTGTAGCCACCACCTCACATTAAAGTTCAAAGTCTGATGAGAACTGCAAACATGATCTGGGGTTTTGGAGGGCAGTGAACCCTTTCCTGACTTGAGAAGTGCAATGTTTTGTTTCTAATTTGGTCCTCCCAGCTTTGGCCTATTTCTTATGTTTGCTCAAGCAGCTCAGCTGGGTGGGATGGTGTCTCCCCAGAGCTGACCCTGGGCAGGGAAGGCTTCTTCTGCAACCATCCTCAGAGGCATTCTTTATCAGCAGCACTAAGGAATGTTTTATTACTGGGGAAATAAGTAATTTATTAAAATCAAATGAAAGAATGGAAAGAAATAGGGGGTGTTTAGGGTAGAGAGGATGCATTTATCCAAGCTGGAACATAGCCAGGATACTTAGATTAATTTCTGCATTCTTTCTTGGGATCAGTAATGAGAACAAGTGGCTATTTGTGTCTAGGTTGTCTCTGTCAGCCTCTGTAGGAGGTGAAAAAAGAATCCATATTGCAACGGGCTCCAGAGTTTTACTGTATTTGGAACATTTCAGTTCAGCTCCCAAAACAAAGAGCTGGCTATTTAAAAGTGTTTGCAGCTCTGATAAAACTTACTACTAACTGGTAAAAGTTAGTAATGGAGCAGCTCATTAGTCAACACTACCTCTTTCTGTATATTAAATGAAGAATGTTTTTCAAGTAGCAGGAAGCACCTAACAGTATCTAATTATAGAGAGTAGTTGGTAACTATGTCACTTTTATTTTAATGGCACAATCAATTTTATAGATGAAAGTTTGAATTCAAACTTTAGGAAACTGTAGCTTTAGGCAGACAGCCAAAGCTTGAATTACTGTACTTAGTAACTTGAGGGGGAAAAATTATTTATAGAAGGTTACACATGTCTATATTTTTTATAAAGAACTCTTGATTGCTTTTGTTTTATGTCTCTTTGGAACTGTTGACTAGAAATCATATAAGAAAAAATAATAAACTAGATAGCTCAAACTTAAGTGGCCAAAAACAGGAACATATGTGTATGGTTTCAGAATAAATATTAATCAGGACTGTGGCTGGATTTTGGAGAGAAGCTATCATGGTTTGACATGATGGAAACTATTCAGACTTGCCTCTTAAAAAGAATGATGTTTATGTTTTTGTCTTATTTAATCTGAAGCTGTTTACATTTTCCTCTTATTTATTCCAAGGTTATACTTTTTCCCTAGCTGAAGGGTTATTTAGACTGGATAGTTTTGAAAAGCTTTGTGATCTCTGAAATTTCAGACAAAAAAGTCCTCTTAACTAATGCTCAAGCATGGAACTCAAATGTCTCCAAGCTTCAGATTCTGTACATGGTTAAAGAAACAGGCCCTTCAGTGGCCCTTTTTGTGGAGAGCTGTAAAGGTATAAATTGAGGGGTTGTATGTCAAATAGGACATGAGCTCATTATGAAACAAAATATCAGAACCTTTTTGCATATGCCAATATGTGTTTATTCTCAAAAAGGCTCATAATTCAGAACTGACTTTTCCATAAACTGACTTGACCTAAACTTTTTTTTGTTATATGTTTGGTTTTTTTTTTTTTTGAGGAAATTTTTCTTAAAACAAATGAAACGTTAGGGTATTCTTAAAAACATTGTTCTAGGGTAATGTTAAACTCTAATATGTATTTAAAACTAAAGCTGTTGAGGATTAACTCTTATAATGGGTAGACTAAGAAATAATCTGAATTAGTTTTCTAGAAAACAGATAATAACGGAGTGCATGGAGGAACGTGTGAAGGTGATTGTTTCCTCTTCTAAGTGCTGGCTTTTCTAGCTAATACCTAAATAAAGGAACAAGGCTATCTCTCCCAGATTCCACAAAATCATTTCCAGTGATTCTAAATAAAAATCAGGGATTTCTGGTTTTGCCCAGTGGCCAAAATGGAAATGCATTACTGAGCTGGCAGCACTTGAATTAAACTGTGCTTAAATGCACCACAGAGAGTCAGAGACTGCATGTATATTCTATAATATACATGTGCTATAATTTTAGTGACTGAAGGGTTAATATATATTAAAATATTTGCTATTCCATACCTGCCAGTTTAATAATATTTTAGGATTATGAGTAGTGGTTTTTAAATAAGTTCAAAGCTTGCAAGCTGTGCATTCCAGGCTTTCTGGTAACAGCTGGAAATCCCTAATTATAGTTCACAGGTTACACATTCATCTGGCAAAATCTGTAAATAAACCCTGACAGGCAAGAATTCCACTTCCATAGTTAAATTCTGAATGCTGCAGACTCCGTCACCAGGGAGTGGGCAAATAACTCTCCAATAATATTGCCTTTCAGCACACCAAGAGATTAAAACATCCACCCCTTGCCAGATTAAGAAAGGATTATGATGTTAGTATTTATGAAATACACAGGTTGCTTGTAAAGTGAAAATATTTGAAATACTTGGATAAACTTGCTGGTTTCTTGCTGATTTCACAACATGGACAAAAGATAAATGGAAATACATCAAGCTTCCACCTATTGGCAAATCTGTCTCTAAATCTGTATTTTTTGTATTTCTTTTTGTGGAGGCTGAAACCTTATTCATCCAGAAGACAAGGTGGTGGATCCAGAGTGATTGTGGACTGAAGTTATCTGCAGCCTCTGCCTCCCACAGTGCAGTGGATGTCACACACTTAACTTCAGCTCCCAGATCACCTTCAAGTTTAACAGCTGCCTGATTTCTTGCTCAGGCTTGCTGGAGAACTGGTATAGCTCAGATTCTTGGTAATCCAAGCAGTTTTGCAAGAAAATGTGATTAGAGAATCAACTTTAAGTGAGAGGCAATAATACAGCATCCCAGCTGTTGAGTCCTTGACCTGGACTCAAGGTAAAGCAAGAGCTGACTGACCACTGTCTCCCAAACCAAAATTAATTAAAGTAATGAAAATGGTTAAAATTTAAGGATTAGGAATAATTTCCCCCCCAAAAAATTTATTCTTAGGATTTCTAATTTATTTAATTAAAGGAGATTTGCTCAGATTTCTCAGTAGTTTTTGAAGGTAGAAGTAAACATATGTGAGTATATAGAGCCACGTGACATAATTGTATCACTCAACGGCAATTAAAATGCAAGCTTCCATGGAGATACACCCACTAGTTAGAGAAATCCATTGCTGCCAGTCTTTTTCATTTCTTTAGGAGAACTTCTCTATTTGCTTGGATCGAAAACATTTAAGCTATTTATTTATGCACTTAACACAATTTAAACAAAATAAACCAGCCAGAAAAAAAAAAAGGTAATTTGCCTGTGATTGTCACACATCAGCCTTACCAGCATCAGTCAGTCTGAGTGTCCTGAGGCATTAGCAGATGTAATGTCTGACAGAAAACTGTTTTACTGATTTCCTGTTCCAGCAAATATAGGTCTCACTGTGTAACACTCATCGTTCAGTTGGCAATAAAGATAACATGAGGATGTTTGCATTTATAAATGTGGGATTGAAACTGCACCCATTGCTTTCCTTTTCTGTTGCATTTTTGGAAAAAGCTGTTCTTGCTTGCCTTCAGAATTTGTTCTTGCTTAATGAGACTTAGAAAATATGTTCTGTCTGCATTTCTGATCTCTCCTGTGCCACTGTAACCCCTCTGATCACAGGGGTCATGCAGGGTGTGGGGGTGTTATGTGCTCAGAACTTCTGAAACTAAAACACTTTGTGCCTCTGACATACTGCATCCAACAATTAAAGCACCACAAGTTAGAACTGCTTATGCAAATACATTTATCTTCTCTTGGCAAACTTCTGTGCAGAGCACTTGGAAAATGTCTGTGCACTGCTGATGTCTTTCATGTGCTTGCTCAAGTGTGAATACATCACTTCTACCTATATCAAAAATCTAGATCTGTATTTACAATGTGTCCTTTTATCTCCTGCTCTTAATGGGGCTGTGTCTGCAAAGGTTCTGCTTTTCCTTTGTGTGGAGGTCACAGGGGTGCACTGGCAGAAATCTATACAGTGACCCTATAGACTGGACAGGCTGCCCAAAGATTAATTTTCTCTCTCTAGCTTTGAGGTTTGTTTTTTTTTATATTTTTTTATTTGGCACTCTGATGTTGCATGTGCTCAGCACAGCACCAAAAGCAGACGTGATGAAGAACCAGAGCTCAGGTGAACATGGGAGGAGAACAATATATCCACAAAGCCAAACCTTGTTAGTGCCTCCTTTAGGGCTTGGCTGGTCTCTGTGCACTCTCCACTGTTAAAGGGAATATGATCCACTGTAAGCAACACAAATAACCACAACTGATCCATGTTGGGCCCCTCTGTATCTACAGGCCTATTCTTTGGGATGGATCTTCTTGTCTAGGCTCCATATGTGTCCAGCTGGCCAAACCCCTGCTCAATTTTCTTACAAGCACCACCAACAGCTCACCTCTGTGTGTTAAAATGCTCCTTGAAAGACAGGGGTGTGCAGGGGTATTCCCAGTACAGAAGTCCTGGGGACAGATGTGCTGTGATGCTGGTCTCCTTGCCTCACAGATCAGAGTGCAGCTCTCATTTTCCCGTTTAAACCCACAGGACCATAAAAAAAGATAATTCTGAATCCCAAATAATACTTTTCTAAAAGGGAGATAGGAGCTTATTGCTAACTTTAAGAGAAATGTTGCAATGGAGAATGAGGAGTATTTGTTTTATAAAACAAAGTGTTCATTCTGCCAATTATTTTAATGCACTTACTCATGCTAGAATCCATCCTGCTATATGGGCCTTGTGCAACAGAGCAGGAGCCAACATCCTCAGCTGATGGATATTTTCATAGTTTATTGTTCTTAATGCTGTGCCTCAGTCACAAACCAGTTTATCTAACTGCTCCCAAGAGTGAACAGCATTCTGAACATCCAGTGCTTCAAATGTATGTGTTTTTAACTGTTTTTATTGTACCTTATGGATCATACTCGTTGCACAGTTAGGAAATGCTCATACTTTTTTGTTACAGACATGGCGTTTCATACTTTTGCATATGCAAATTCATGCTGAAAGGAAACGTCTTAATTTGTTGTGGTCAGATATTGTTAAGAATATTGAAGTGTGCCTTACAGTGTGTGATCCATTTGCTGCAGCTTGGCTTGTTGCTATAAGGGATCTGCTGATTAGTCAAGGGGAATGAGAGAAATGTGGCATTTAATTATTCTGTGATGAAGAAGTGCTTTATCAAAGAACAAAGGTGCACATAATGAGAACAGGTGGATCATGTGAAAGCACATGGGAAAGTTCTGCAAAGGAAAGAGAGGAAAAATGATTTTGAGAATGGAATTTATTGGCATCTGTGTAAAAAGCCTTTAAAGCCCTTTAATTTACAGCTGTAAAATGAGTTTACTAGTGGAGGTAGCCAATACTTGCAGTTTTAGTGTATGCCACTTTGTGTTTGTATATTTGAGACAAACATTTCCACACACAGAAAATCAAAGCAATCTGGTTTGTAGCACGTGCTCTGGTGTGCAGCAAGATGTGAAGACCTTTCTAGCTGGCACTTGATAAGAGTGAGCTGTTCCTGTGAAACAAGCATATTCTCTTAATTATTTATGGAGTTACAGGAAGGAGTAAGGGGTTGGGGAATGGTTGCTTTAGGAAAGCAACTCACCTGTATCTCCTGGATAATAACCCTGATGCTGAATTGATGTTGCTCATACATATGATAGCTGAAAAATAGTAAACAAAGTTGCATAAAACCCCAAACCAAAAAATTACATTTCTGTTAGAGAATTTTTCTTAAAGCAAATTGGCTTTTGCTGTTTTATTCACCCTGTCCTCAAGTTTCAACAACCTCTGATGACTTCAGCAAAGCAAATGATGCCTGGGAAGCACAATCCCTGAGCAAATACTTGGGAAAATGACCTTCAATATCAGGGCTAATGGAACAAGATCTACTATTTGTTATACTGGTAAAAAAACAAAACAAAACAGCCCATACTGATTTTGATGCAATGTTCATCTTTGTATCTTTGTGCAGGGCTCTAAACAATGCTATTCTTCTGTGGGGAGGGAATATGTGTTACAAAGCTAGAGAAGACCCTTGGATGTTGCTAGACACAGTCTGTAGTTTCTTAAGTAATTCATTTTAATACTTGATTCTTACATGGTTGTGCCCAACTGTACTGATAATGTGAAGAGTTTCTGTGCTATAGAGATAGCAGCTTCTCCTCCAGTGAGGAGTGTAAAAATGCTGAAAGAAGCAGAGAGGGAATGGGGGGCATTGGTATATTTAATTTTTGTTCCTGTCCTACTGAGAAATCCCATCTCAAGCTAAATTTCTGCAATCTCAATGTAGCTTAAAGTGGGAGAAAGGAAACTGCTCTGTAAACTTTGGAGCTCACACACTTATGGTTTTGTAGTTTATTCTCTGAACCAGAGGTGCACATGAATCCATTCTCTGCCCTGCACAGATTCCCTCTGCTGCTGTGGGATGCTCTTATTGCCCTTCAACTGCAGAATTGCCCTCTCTGAAGAGGTGTAAAGGTATTAGTGCTCTAGAGGGAAAGAAGAATGATTATATCAATTTCTACCTTCAGCATTATTGAAAAAAAAAATAGATTTACATGTGCACTCAGATGCACACACATGTGTAGCTGCAGTATTACAAATGGAAAGTAGCTGCTGTTGAAAGGGAATTCCTCAAAGTGTCATGCAAGTGAAAACTTTCACCTGGGCAGGAAAGGAGAAGAAATGACAATTTCACTGCTTCATCTTACATCCTGCAAATAACTGAAGGTAGATTTTTGTGTATGGAGATGATTTATTCTGCTCTGCTTTCCTACCTAGTCACCCTTTGTGCAGACAAGAAACTGCTCTGACTCTTTGATACAGTGATGTCCTTTTAAGCTTCAAAACAGAAACCCAGAAGGGTTTTGGTTTTGTGTTTGATCTGTTTGGCTTTTTCCTGAAAAAAAAACCAAAAACACCAAAGCCTAATAATTCTTAGGCTGTATGTTGAGCTTGTGTGCTGTAAATAATAAGTCATTAACAAAAGCCTTTGGATTACCTGCTGGTCTGTGGTGAGGTAGGGTGAGTGACTAATGGAAACATCTTCTTCCTGGTGTCTTCACACACCAGTGGTTGTTTAGCTCCCCATTTAGCATGCTTCTGGAGGTGCTGGTTGTGTGGAAGACATCAGCAGACCCTGCTCAATATTGGTGCAATTATATTTTATTTACAACACCTATTGACCAGTTTTCAATACAGGGGAATGTTCACAAGGAAATAAGTGAACTTCAAAAAAGTATGTTCATGTGATGGTTTTCGTAAATTTTCCTGGATTTTTTGCAGTTTGATTCTTTTGCTGTGTGGCAGCTTTGGAATCAAAGTATGTCACACCAATGAGGTCATCAGAGGATTGTACAAGAGTCTGGGTCAATTACACTGCATAGCATTGAAATTTGGAATTTATCTCACTTGATAGGAAGAAATATTTGTAAAATGTAAAGGGCTGGTTTCTTTTTTGTTTTTGGTTTTTTTTTTTCTTTTTTATTTTTATCTTTTTTTTTAATGTGGAAAACTTGAAGTTAGGAGATTTGTTTGTAAAACAGGTAAGCTCAGGGTCTGTCCATTTGTTGTGGCCCATGTATATGCTCACTCCCTGGATGCTTCATTGAGAGATGTGGGTACTTCCAGGGGATATTCAGCCTACTGCAGTCTGACTCTTCTTCCATGGGTGTCTCCTGAAAGTGATGTGAAGATTATTAGATTTCTAAATTAAGTTTCAGTTAGTTTTTAATTCTCTCTGCTTTAGGCACCTCTGAGTCTTGTACAGCACTCCGTGCCACAGGGCTTTGCTCCCATTTACACAGCCTTTTAAGTTCTCTAATGCAAACAATAAACTCACACTTGTAACTCTGAGACACTGAGCAGAGTTTCTCCTGGTCTACTGTGCAGTGTTGGAGTTCAAAGTCAGACACCTGGAATTTGGGCTAAGCCTGCTGACAATCCCCCAATTGTGCTAGCAGCTTTGGCTGTGTAAACACCTGTGTTTCTAAGAAACAGATAGGAAATTTGTTCATTTTATATAGGCTACCAGGCAGCCCTCAAACAGGAATGATTTTTAGGCAGCCTGGTCTTGCCGGGTTTGATATGGCTTTGTGCCATGTGCTCAGTTTAAACTGGTAACTTGAGCAGCCATATCTCATTTCCAAACACCTGAGCCATGCAGAAAGCTGCTTTTACTTTAAACTTAAATGGTTTTGCAAGGCTCTGCAGCAGAGTATCCACACATCACAAATGATGTAACCTGACAGACATAAAGTGGAATTAAACTGAAATACATGTACTGGTTAAAACAAAATCATCTCTGTCATGAATGAGAAAAACAAAACAGATGGAACTATGTACTTGGTCATGCATCAGAAGATTCTCAGGCTCTTGTAATATGGTGTAATTTAATAAAGGGGAAAGCCCTTCAATATTCAAAATGCAATAAAGTGAAAAATGTGATTTTGTAATCATGCTGGAATTTAGTATCAATAACTGCAAAATAAAGAGTTCATTGATGATATGACATTAGAGCTTAAGAAGAATATACACATTGATTTATGGACGATTGAGTTGATATACACTTCAATTGTAGTGTCACCAGCATGCTGACAAAGTGGCATACCTTGCTGACAATATTAGCATACCTCATGCTAAAAGGAAGACTATATTGTTAGTGAGCAGAGCTGTGGTTAAAAGAAAGGGCAGTGTCCTAAGGACTTGGATAGCCAGCTCTCCCCATCTGCAAAAGTGCTCAGGAAGAGTTCCAAGCAGGCAATTCTTCACACACTCTTTATTCCCCACCACTGCAAGATGAAGCCGTTTGGGGTATTGGTTTTTCTGGAGTGGGTTGGAGCCACAGGGGAGTCAGCATCTTCATGGTTGGAATGCCAAGGTTTGGTGTCGCTGGGAACCTTCCAGGGACAGGGGGCAGTGCACACAGTGCTGGTTGGTAACTGCATGGGGAGAGTGTGCACGAGAAACTATTCATTTTCAGGCACAGATTAAACAAGATAAGGCTACAGGCTTTACACTTATGCTGTTTGAGGTGATTTGTACAGAGGTGATTGTATGCAGACACTCCTACCTAGGGATGGTTTCGGTACCTGACTAATTTCTGCTCTGTGTAATCTGCCTTATTGCATTGCTTTGCTGGGCAAGCAAAGCCTGTAGTGCATGTACTGTACCAAACCCTTCTCAGCACAGAGTACAACGCAGAATGCAGGGAGGATAAATGCATTTGAACTTATACTAAACCTCACAGACTCACTTCAGGTGCACCGGTGACAATTTTATCCAGCTCTTAATATACAAATATTTTCTGCGTTCTTTTCCTCTTGCAATAATAAATACAAATAACAAAAGTCTTTTCTGCAGTAGACAGTTTAATCACAGCAATATGGTCAGGATCCAGGAAGAGGAGGTCTTAGGTACCACAAGTCCTTGGGGATTTTTATTACTGGAAGTGGGATCTTTGCCAGAATCTGCAAACTATCTTTCTAGAGAAGACAAGATAAAATGGCCTCTTAGTGTAGGATTGTGCCAGACTTTTAATTTTCAGAAATCTGGTTTTATTTTTTTTTCTACTTAGAAGACAATCAACTTAATTTGTACATCAGTTGAAAAAGAAATAAAAAAAGGAAGGGGAGTGGTAAAACCAGTGACATTTTAAGCTGTAGAAAACACGTTTCTCTTGGCAATCAAGATAGCTTAACAACCATACACACATTGTCAAAGGGAAAAATTACATTTTTCCTTAACACAGATCATATACAGATGACTGATTTCTCTTTCAAGTTCAGGCACAAAGGGGCTGTTTATTTATATTCAGAATCTGACCTAGCTCTTGAAGAGATGAGGAATGGTGGCTAACAGGCTCTCAAAATGCTTCCTGGCAAGGAGCACAGGATAACAATCAGTGTAAGTATAAATAGGTCAAAATGGTGATAACAGGAGTGAAGTTGTTGCTCCATATAATTTGCAATGCTTGCCCACTTAGATGCAATCAGAAAGGGTTTTTTTTTACAGTACATATCAGTTTTAAAGCTGCTTTGGATACCTGCTACTTCTCCTTTGCTTGTGATGTGCTAGGAGCCTGTGTCTACAGAAACAGAAAGCATCATCTTCTCCCTTTAATTAGTACAAATAAAACCAAAGTGCTCTTGCAGCATGCTCAGTTTTAGTGATCTGCTGCTCAGCTGTGGCAACTATATGCATATACTTGCAATACCCACTAATTCCAGGTGGTTTGTATCCTGCCCTGAATTCACACAGGGTTGTTTAACTTAAAGAATCATGCAAAATCTGGATGTGCTCAGCAGAGTACAACTTATACCAAGAGGAAGGTAATGATGTGTAAAGAACTGCATAAGAATGTTCTTATAATGTTGTTTTCACCCAAGGCTTTGTACTTCCAGTGGTGCTGCCCTGACAGGATGTTTGCCCAGCTTTGACTTGCCTTTGGAGTCTCCTTTTAGTTATGTTCTTCGCTAAACTCGTGTAATTTGCTATGTTAAATTTTCTCTGTTAGAAAATAAACATTGTCCTTGGTTGGTCCCACTGCTGTTCATACACCTTGCTTTGCAGGATTGTGGGTTTTTTGGAGATTCATATATAGTATCCCCATAATGGCAGAGGAAGTGGTGGCTGTGTGAATTAGGCTTGTGTCTCCCACAGAAGAGTGTGACTGGGTTCTTCAGCTCTAAAACCAGTATCACCCTATCTCTCTAACCTTTTTATAGTCCTACTGATTTGACAGGGATTGGGGCAGGATGGATGTGAAACTGCTAATATTACTCAACTGCATTCAAATAAATGTACAGTTGACAAATACTTTTTTTCAATGTTGGGAAACCTGATATTACCTTCGTAAATAGATTTTAAAGTGGCACTCAGCCTTCTAGTCTTGCTTGTCACTGCAGCTTTATTCCTCTTCCAGAACTAACAAAGAAAGTATACTTTAGAAAGTATATCATGACCTGGAAACTCCCTTATCAAGTGAGATGAACAGATGTGCACCACTCAAGGAAATTGCAGAACTGTGAAGAGCAGGAACCCTATTTCAAAGGAGTCTTCACTAAGCTGTTTTTTGTTTGTGTGTTTAATGTTATGTGATGTAGGAGCTTAGGTTTTACTTGGTTGACACCAAGACTTCTGAAACAAGCTTGTGGTTTACTAGTGCCCTGATCAATCTGTGTGACTTTGTGTGTTTCTGTCTGTCAGCTACACTGCAGGAACCTGTGTGCTCTTTGCAGAAAGCACCACAAAATCTTAGTATATCTAACTAGAGGTGTCTTGAAAACTAGAGCTTTGCAGAACATTTGTAGAAGGCTCTCTGAAGATTGTTGTTCAAGCTGGATACTTGAAAATGCAGGTTTCCTTCCTGGAACAGTGCAAACACACGTGGCAAGGGAGCTTATTGATGTCCTCTTGGAAAATATGACTGGGTAAGGGTCGGACGATGTAATGGATGTGTTTCTAAAGAAAGGCTGAAACAGGAAGGCTTCTGAGTACCACAAAATTAATCTTCAGGCACTTCTGAAGATTTGTATTTTCAATACAACTCTGCTGATGAAATAGGGACTACAGAAAAAATAAACAAATTCGAAGCCTAAGGCACATACAACTGGGCTGTTTTTTCCAGGCTGCTTCCTGACTTCATTTTTTGTTAAAACTACTTACACCTTGTTTTTATCTTGCTAGATTAGAAGAAATTTCTGTCCTGAAGCACTTAATTAAGTGCTAGTTTTACTGTTAGTTTAATACCATGTCTATTAGGAGCTTAAGAATGGAGACAGAAAATTGAGCAACATCTCAAACTGAAAAAGTTTGTCACAGCTTACCTAGACACTGAAGAAAATAAGGCTTTTAGCCTAAGAAAACCTGAGAACACATTAAAATGCTTGATCTGTTTTTTTCTGTCAGTGTGGGATTTCTTCATTTACAATTTCATCAGTGTAGTGCTGGATGAATCAGCCACAGATTTCCAGTGAACAAAAAGTAAAGGAATGCTCTTTATTGTTAAGACAGAATTAAACCCACCAGCAATAGAAGCTGAGAGAACTTAAAAGCAAGTGTGAGTTAAATGAATGTGTAGTGTAGTCTTGCTGATGAGACATAAAATGAAGGGCCTGACTGCTTATGGTTATTAACAATCCAATGGCTCTTTTTGTAGGGCAGGGCATAGTAGCCCCCAGTGTCCTGGCCCATTTCCAAATATGTGTTCATTCTCCTTCAAATCTCCCTGAAGTATCAATTTGATATGGTATTCTCTCCTCTCTTTCCTCTCATAAACCAATATGTACTGGGGCTACTGTTTCCCAATCCAGGAGCAAAACTTGGGGATTCTCCAAAATAAATAAATGCTAAAAGTTATTTTTGTTGTTATAGTGAAAGTACTTCCTGACATACCTTTCCCTTGCATCTGTGCAAGGAAGTGCAGTGATTTCAGTGCTCACCCCTCTGTGGGATCCCATTATATTGGAGAAAGTTGATTTGCTCTGAATCACAAACTTTTGTTTGTTTCCTGCTCTCCTTTTCTGGCAGTTTGACATATGATCTTGCTATGACCAACCTTCAATTCAGTATGAAATACCCTGTTTGTGTGTAGCAATATTCCTCCCTCCTTTCTTGCTGTATGGATATTTATTACTGATGAAAACCTCGGGATGTCTCCCTTAAACCTGGAGATTGGTGTGTACAATTTTAGAGTTTGTGTTGAGATGCAAGGAAAGTGTCTGTCTTGGTGTTGGTCTCTTCCCTGAGATGCAAGGAAGATTTTTTCTGTTTGTACCAGCCCAGTCACTTTTCCATCAGCTATCAGCAAGTGCTGGGAGAGCTCAGCAAGGATGTTCAGGATGTTCAGCATGTGGCATTTGCTCTGGGTGAGGGTCTCTGCTGCTGGATTTGGTCACAGGGCCAAGGGGAGCATGGTGTTCTCTCTTTGTTTTGATTTTCTTCTTAAACATGCCATCACAGAGGCATTACCAACCTTTGCCATTGGCCCAGTTTTGGCCAACAGCATGTCCACCTTCAGAGCCATCAGAGATTGGCTCTGGTGGAAGCTTCCAGGAGCTTTTCACAGGAGCCATCTCTGTGGCCCCTCTTCTACTCAAAACCAGGCCATGAAAAACCACTACAATATTAGGATATGTTATCTTTGGTACACTTGACAGCATAGCTGGAGTGGAAGGATGAGTCCTTTTAAGTGTGCATGTATGTTAAAAATGGTTAAATGTATATAAAGATATACAGCTTATGTGTATTTTTGCTAGGAATGTTGTCAGATCTGTTAGGCTGGTGCTGTCAGCAGATGAGCAACAGGATCTGTGTAAGAGTGGCATCAGCCTGGAATGCCCAATGGAGACACGCTGGGCTCAGTTCAGTGATCTAAAAGTGCTTGGTGACATTTGAGGTGTCCCAGTGATGCAAGGATTCCCCATTAGGCTGCAGGTACAGCAGGCCTGCAGGAAACTCAAGCACTCCCAGCTGAGGCTGGGTGGAGGCCCCCAGGGCGGCTCACATGGCACCAACAGCTGTGTTGGGGCAAAGGATTGAGCCTTTCACTCATGTCAGAGGCAACATTTCTACTGACTTCCCTGGGACCCTGTTTTCCTTTGTAGTAAGAATTAAACAGAGCCAAATTAAATCTCGCCATTTTCTTGCAGCAGCTTCTGAAAGCTGCTCATCCTGGGATTATTCCTGCATGCTGCTGACTGTATTGGAAGAGGTACATGAGAAATCCCCTGAGCCTTTCATTGTTTTCACAATTTGTTTCATGATTTGTTTCTTTTAATGCAATAACCTAACTTCAAATTTTATCAAAAAATAAGTAAAGAAAATCTCTGAGAAAAAAATGTGGGAAATGATACAACACTGTAATGTTCTTGTTTTTAATAGCTCTGAAAATATATTGTTGGGCTTTCAGAATTGCTATACTCAGTAAGCAGCAAACACAATTAAAGCCAGAATATACTGCATCACAACATGTACTAAATTAATTTATCTTGACAAATTTCACGTAGTTTAAATAATTCATACTGTACTTTTATTAAAATCTGAAAGGAAAAGTAATGAATTCTTGGTTGCATGGTGTCTTACTGTAAACCTCTTACATTATTAAAATTATAAATGTAATCACTTGAAACAGTTGTTTTTTTTTTCCCAAATAAAACTGTTTAAGGTGACTTTTTGTAGAGAATGATGATATGAGAAAAGTTGGAGGTAAAAGTGCTTAAATGTGATATTGCACAGATCCCAGTGCAATGCCAGGGCAGTCAGTATTGTCTCCACTCTGCACAAACCAGGGACTAGAGATGTGAAAGGGGTTAAAGGACTTGCAAACAGCCATCCACAAAAACAGTGGCACAAGTGGAAACAAGACTTTAACAACTATGTTCTTTTTAAAATTCTTTTTCTTCCCTGCACCAGCACCCCTACATTCCTGTGCAATGATTTTTTTGTCAGTATTCAATACTTCTTTCCATTATGATTTCTCTGTGGCTTTGTCTCCAGTGACTGTTGACCACCATTGTACATGCTTGTGATGAATGTCTTCATCCTGCTTTTTAATCTAGTTCTAGTTTATGGTTCTTGGAAAAAAAATAGGTATTTCCTGTGAGAAGAGATTTGAACTCTCTTGCTGCATGAAAACTTTACTCTCTCCTCTGTACAGTCTCCTGAGCATAAGGATGGGAACAGAAGATCATAACCTCAGATGCAATAGAAAGCAGCTGGAGAAAATGATTCTTAACAAAGAAAAGGTTGGTTTTGTGCAAATTCTAACAGACTGATACAATATTAGCGAAAGAATGTCTTATAGCAACAAAACTGCTCCTGAAGACTGTGTTTGATGCCCATCATTGAGCTTAGATTTGCTGAAAAATTCTTTCTTCCTAGAAGTTCTCTTTTCCTATTTGAAGAGTGTGATTGTGAAATAGGTGAACCATAATCATCATCATAACTATAATGTAAGCCATTTTTCCCTCCTAACCCTTTCTGAGAGCTGTTTTTTGGAAAGCATGCTCTGGATGGGAGGGCAGGCTGTGTTCCCTCTGCATTCCTGGTGCTGCTGTGGTTCTGCTCCTTCCCAAGGCCCTTCTCAGTAGTTTAGCATGAGGGGGGTTTTTGCTGTTCACTGTGACAGCACAGTCTTCTGACCTTCCAAATGACATTGTCCTCACTCTGTTTCCTCTCACCATGTCCCAGTTCCTTTGTCTTCTCCCCATTTAGTTTGGAGGTGATGATTTTAGCCTCATTACAAACCCATTACAGGATCCAGTGTCACTGGCAGGAATTCAAGAAAGGCTCCATAATGCAATAGTTGGCCATTTGCAGAGGAGTGTCATAAAGAGATGCTTCCCCAAAGACCAGTGGGTTCCAGCCTCTTTAATGTTCTGTTCATTTTAATGGGTGCCAAATTCACATGCAGTGTTTAAACTATAATAATAACATACATATAAAACACACTAAAAGATGTGTAAACTGTAAAATGTTGCAGACTCTACATTCAAACATGTGAGCAAGCTGTGCTATAGCTGCCCACTTAAATACAGAAAGTCTTTTAAGTGTCTTGTCCTGGTATTGAAGAGTTTTTGGAGGATTTTTGTGTCCCACAAATATGTGTGAGGTTTTTCTTCTTCTCATGTCCTTCCCTGAGAGGCTGACATTCATAGACCCCTAAAAATCAGCTGGAATGTCTGACACTGACAGCATTCAGGCATTGTGGTAAACCAAAACCTTGCTAAGGAGGTCACATCTGTAAGAGCTGACAAGCAATTACAGACCCTGCAGATTGCTGTAAGTGGGAAAACTTTTCAGATTTTCTTCTTGTTAAGATGACCAACTAAAATAGCCTTTTGTCTATTCTTAGGATCTTGGTTGCATGCACACATACAGAAACATGAACTCATTTTTACAGATTCTCCTCTTGCTGTTGTTTTTGCTCAAAACTGTAGTGATAGGGATATAGCTGGATCAGCATGCTGGCAGAAATGAGGGAATAATACCATTGGGAAGGCAAAATATTGAAATTCAGAAGAATAGGATGGTCTTATTTTTCTTACTTTTTTAAACCCAACATCTTTCAGATTTCACCATGTTTCAGATTTGTTTGGCTCCAATGAATTTTATTATCTTTACTTTATGCCACCCAAGTGAACTGATTGACCTCTGATCTTCCAAATGTGTCAACACTGACACAGGCAAGTCCAGGAGAGACAACCCGAGGTTATTTAGTTTCTACAGATGCAGTGCTATGGCAGCTGACAGGCTGGACAATTTCTTCTTGAGGTCAGGAGTTGATGAAATTATCTCCAGTCTGTGAACTTCCATTAGATTTGTGTGATGGTGCCTCATCTCTGTTAATCAGAATCTCATTAACTTGTTGATGTGTTACATCTGATCTTCCTTCGACTTTATTTTGTTGTTTTTATGCTGTTGTTGTTTTTTTCCCTTTAAACTCAGTTAATGTTCTTTCTTACAGTTTTAGGAAAGTTCAAATAATACCCTGAATGTGTCTTAGGATGAGTTATAGCCTCTTCTTGAGAGACTTCTACTGTTTTAAATCACAGCAAGTCCATCTGGCTTTAAAAATGCCCATATAGTTTGCAACAGGTGGGCTAGATGATGATTTTCCTCTGGGAATGTAGACACTATCATTCATTGGCAAGTTTTTAAAACTTGTAATATTCTCTTCTTAGCTGTGCTGAGAAGAGGAAATTAAGAATCCATTTTAAATATTCCATTTATATATTAAGAATCCAATTATTTATTATTATGTGGACAGAAACCTGCAGTTAAAGCTGTATTTATGAGATTTTCTTGGTTTGACCAAAAACTATCTAAATCCCAATTGTATCCCTTAAAGCTCTTCACACAAGACAAATCACTGAATCAGTGAAATGTTTGATGAATCATGAATCAGTGCTTTAAATACAGGTAAAATTTTCCCTGGAAGGCAGGCATGGCTTGGGCAAGTGAATCAGAAGTAAATTACACCCAGCTTGGTTGGTTTGCAATCCCATATGGTAAAGATCAGAACAAAGCAGCAGACTGGGGATAAACCATCTAAAACAACCTTGTTTGAGCTGGACTGAACTATTGTGGCTCATTGTTCCTCATAGCATGCCCCTCCTCACCTAGGTTTTTCTTGTGTTAGCTCTCAAGCACATGAATTATTACATATTTATTTATGCCATCTCTTTTTATTTTATCCCTAGTGGATTTTTTGTAGTGCATCTCCAGTCCATAAGAATTTGGTCTTCTCTTACAAGTAGAATTCCTTCTCATCTGCAAGCAGGAACACCTAGCAACCATATCAGCCCCAGAAGTGCCAATATTTTGGCTGTTCCAGAACATTAATAGAAAACTTAGTTAAATGTGAAGATGCTTTACTGTACCTTATACAACTGATACATTTTCCTACTGTAATGTAACCTGGAACTGTTTCAGAAACAAATAACTTGTTCAAATGTTTGTTCAGCTAGAGGTTCTTCATGGCTATGAATCACACAATGCATCATGCTGGTAAAGTCAGTAGAGTTAGCAGCAGTTCTCTCAAAAAATCCTCCAGCTTTTATTCAACGCTTCTGTGAAGAATTTTTTCCATTCAGACCTTCCTGGCTCTAATTAGCTTCTTCCCACTTATTTTCCACCAATCTTTTGTTAGTTAAAAATGAAATAATTCATTTTGATAAGCTGTTGCATGATTTTGAAGTACCTGTCTCTGAAAAAAAGGCTATAAACTGATACACCAGATTTCTGTTTCAGTAGCAGATTAAATGTATTTTGTAGCATAGATTATTTCAGGAAAGAAAATCTAGGGAGAAATCTACTATGTTACCCAATGTACCTTACTTTTTCAAAAGCAACTATGACCTCTTGATATGTGTGCATTAGGAAAGTTAAAGTGAAACATAATCCATTGGAATTAAATGTAGATTGCATAAATGACATCAGTTCCTTCTCCCAGCCCTCAGTCAAAATTAAAGGGGCTTTAATTTAGGTTAGAAATGGAAGTAAATTCCAATGTATTTGTTTTACTTTGTATTAGTTCTGAAGGAGAGCTTCATCTTAGCAGTTTAACATTACTTGTTTTGAAAATTCTGTCAGAAAAAAATGAAAACATGACAAAATGCAGAGAATTTGAGTTATGCTACTTTATGATTTTCTATAGCTCACGCGTGTACTCCTAGTTTTTTGCTACAAAAATAAAACAAGCAAGCTTGAAACATGTTCAAGCTTCACATAGCTCAAAAAGCTGACTTTTTTTCCAAAAGCATCTGATTTCTATTGCTGATGATCTAAACAGAAGATAAATTTGACAGTCCTCTTTGCAGATAAAACGGGAAAGGTGAAGCTATGAAAAAGAATGATGGCAGCATCTGCTGCTGCAAAAATCTCCAATGAGCTGAGAGCCAATCACATCCTGAACTCCCAATTGCCACAATAAATGTGGCAGCAATGTAGGCATGTGGAGAGCTGCTGAGGAGGAGGGAAACAATCTGCATGAAAACAGGGAATGCAGGAATGTTGCACTGGGAGACGTTATTTGTGTGCTTCCTTATCAATATATTCTCTTGATATCAAAGAAACCCTTCTCTGAATGGGAGTGAATCCCACCCCGTGGCAATGGTGGTGTGGTGCCTGCATCACAGGATGTGCTCATTCACATGCAAGGGCTGGAGGCAGCACAGTTATCCCTGGCATTATGTCAGCAATGTCCTGCAGCTCAGCGGCTGAGTAATAATGAGCTGCAGGGGACAGACATTTGTGCTCCTGTGGCCAGAGTGTATGTACAGCCTGCTTACACTAAAATTGAGGCAGAAAATATAAACAAATATTTTTAATAAGCTATGATTATCCAAATGTCTGATCTGAAAGGAACAGACTGTACACTTGCAAATTGGGATGCATTTGCTTTATAATGGAGATACAAAAAAGCAGCTAGGAAAATCAGTTTAGAGACTTGTGCTAGATTTTGTAAAAATTCTTATCTGAAGAATATGATGGGTGAAATTTTTTTCATTCTCACTTGAGTTAGTCAGTAGGAGAAATATCCTTTCCATATGAGGTTAGCCAAAATCCAGCTGGGCCAATAAACTCTTCCTCCAGTGGTACCCTCTAAGAGAAGTTTTGGGATTTTTTGGCAGGAGTTGGGAAGCAAGCTAAATAAAGAGTGGACTGACACTTCTCCCTATTTACTCTTCAAAACCCTGTATCCTGTGTGGTTTTGGCAATTCCAGAGCAGCAGATAATATTTGCTTTATTTATATAATAGGCCTTGGTGCAAATCTATTGTCTAAATTATGTGGAGATTTTTTAGTTTTTTGTTCTGTGGGGGTTTTTTGTTGGGTTTTTTTTGTTGTTTTTTTAACTGGCCTATGACTTTGGCACACACAACATCCTGTGGCAAGGAACTCAACAATTAAATTATGCATTGTGTGAAAAAGTACTTCCTTTTGTTTGTTTTAAACCTGTTGCCTGATAATTTAATTTGGTGCCTGCTGGTGTTTTTGTGCTTAAAGAATTAGTAAGAACCTTGAAACACCACAGAAATCTAGTGTAAAACAAGGCATTAAAATGTATTGATATGACCTATGCATAGCTAGCATTCAAATTCACTGTCAATGACTAGGCCTGCAATAAAAAGTATATTTTTATAGCATTTTTATAGGAGTCTGTTGTGTTTGATTCTGTCCACTGTAATAAGGTCATATCTGTCTTCAGGATTATTAATGTGGAGCTTTTTTATGCCTTTCTTCTTTTTAATTTTGGATACATTGGCTCACACATCTTAAGCATGGGTCTATATTTTTTCAGGATGATTATAAAATATGTATAGTATCAGCTTTCTAGCTTTAGAAGAATACAAATGGCAAATTTAAACACAATTTATTTGAAAATTCTAAGGTTGAGGAAGTTTATTTGCATTTCTAGTGGTTATCAGATTTCAGGAACCCAACTTGTGTAGTTAAGTTTTATGCTGGTCTGGAATTTTCTGTCCTACTTTGCTTACCATTACATATGTACAGGCAGAGGAACATTTGTGGGTATATTTGAGCAGGAGATTAATTTGGAGTCCTGTGCTGACCTTTGCTCTGCAAAATTTATTGACTGGAATCACACCAAGCTAGTGCCTAAGTGCAGCATGCTCCTGTGTCATGGACAATTTGGCATAGAGAAGCAAAACTCTGAATTTATTGTTTTTCTTTTAAAAAAACATAGTTCTCAAGATGCACATCCAGCCAGTATATTGCAAGTTGTCTCTGCAATATTTTGTTTGTTTTCTTAACAAATGTCTTCTTCTGACAGAAATGGATTTTATTCAGAGCCTTCACCCAGCAGTGTCAGGCTGAGGCCTGGGTGCAGACACACCCCTGTGCAGTCTCTGGGATGGAAACTCACCTGGCTTGGGCACAGTGTGCTCTCCAGGCTTCAGCCTTGGACCCTTTGGGCTCCTGAGACCACACAAGTCCCTGTGACTTGGCCCCTGTGTGTGGGGGTTTGATGAGTGCATCCCTGAATGGAGATGAGCTTGATTTGAACAGGTATGACACATCAACCAATGTAATAATTTGGCTAATTAGTGAAAGCAGCTTAATGAAGGGTAGTTTCTGAACATAAGCTGGAGCTGCACAGCCAAAGGTAGCCAGCTGAAGAAAGAGCTGCACTCAAAAGGCTCACAGAGCGTTTTCATTTAGCATTGCATGCGGTGCTAATATGATTTTAATTCCAAGAACTAGGAGATACATGCATACAATTTCCTTAACTTTAATTTGTCAGGGCAGTCCTGCCTACAAAATTTAGACACAGAAATATGTGCTTGTGGAAATCAACTAACAAAGCACAGGCTCTGGCTTAAGAATGCTGCTTCTAATGTTACTTTGTCATAAATCTACAGCTGTAAAGCAGGAATTGCTCACCAGTTGTGGAGATGATAAATAGAGGTTATTATTGCTCAGTTGGCTAAATATTTTGGTAGAACATAGTAACAGCAGACAAGGTCTGCCAACAACCTTCCTGAGATGCACAGCCTTTCCATGATGGGTGTGCTGTGCAAAGAGCAGCACTGAAAAAGGAGCTCAGAAGACCTGTATTTGTCCTTGCATTGTATTGCTGCTTATCAGAAACAGAGCTTGGCTTGGCAGGCAGAGCTCGTGGCAGTAACACACAACTGAGCCTGGAATTCGCTGTCCATAAAACCTGACATGCACATTCCCTGCCATGGTAGGTCCCGTGGAGGGCTTGGGCTTTTTCCTTCTCAGCTTCTGAGAGGAAATGTAAGTGATGTTCTTGGAGTGGAGCTCTGGTGAAGTGCTGAGCTGCAGATCATGTCAGTGGCTCATGGCTAGCACAGCAGGCTGTGTTCAGGGGAGCATGGAGCAGGGTTTCCTTGCCTGCAGGCAGATGGGGTTGATATGCACACCTTGGCCAGGGAGCTGCAGAGCTGTAAGAGGAAGTGCAGGGAGGTTCAAGGGGAGGGAGATCAAAGAAGTAAATAATCATCAGCAAAAGGCCTGCTGGTTGCCTATAAGCAGGGTGGAAACAAGAGGAATTGTTATTTTAGTGACACAGGTAGGAAGTGTTTTGCTGCCACAGTGCTTAACCCTGTGCTGGCTGGAGCTTTCTCACTGAACTGTAACAGAGAGGTTTCATGATCTTGGGGCTGTTGCAGACCACCCTCTTTATGTTAGTTGCTAACTGTGAATTTGGATTAGCACTGGATTTTGTAGGAGATGTGTATGTTTCTAAACGTATTTATTTCTTAGCTCAGTGTTAGGGAATAGGGTGTTTCGGGGTGACTAATGCCAAAAATCATCCTCACCTTTATTTTCTTTATGCCAAATAATTTCTAAACTGCAACATTTTATCAGCTATATCCAGAAAGGTAGTGAAGAAATACCCTGTTGTTTTACCCACTGTAAAACAAGTATTTTAAAATTAAAAATGCAAGATTCCCTTTTTAAGCATAGAAATAGTTTTGGGTGAGAATATTTTATTTTATTCAAACTATTTCCACTTCTGGTATAAAAAAACCTGATAAAATTGATGCAGGAAAAATCTTATTCCAGGGATAAGCATGATGATGATGATGAGCAATGTATTTACAGATGTTGCTGGCAGCATGGAAGGAAACCTTCTTCAGTCTCTCCTTGCATTGAAATACTTCCATTAAAGTAGTAAGAAAATTACACATATAAAGATTAAAAAAAACCCATATATAACAGAGAATAAAATCTGGCACGTGACTTTGTATTTTTTACAGAGCTCAGAGAAATCCCCTTGTGGGAAGTGCCCTAACAGCTTGGGAATAGGGTCAGATTTGCCATGTGCATTCCATGTTGATGGAAGGCCTGAGCAGCACTGACTGATAGCAGCCACCTCTTTTCTTCCAGGAGCCCCAGAGTGCCCTGCTCAGTGCCAGTGGAGTGTTCGGCACACACACACTCCATGTGAGAGGCATATTTGCAGCTTAAGGGAGTTAGAAAAGTGGTAATCCTGGAGCATGAACAGCTTTTTGTAATAATTTCTGAGGGCTTTCCAACATTTCATTCTTCACAGAAAATGCCTGTGGAGCTAAATAGAATATGATAACCAGTCTCTGAGATTTCTGAATCATCTTAGGGAATTGTGGCTTCAATTCCAATAACAGGAGTTCTGTTATCAACTTTTATGGGCCTGCATGCCTTCTATGGAATAGTTCCTTAAATTTAATAATACTAGAATAAAATGAAATAAAACATTCTCAATTGAATTCTTCTATTTTGGAGGGTAATTTTTATAGACTTCTATTAAATTCTAGGCAACATTTCAATGATGGAGGTTTATCTTGTCTTTCAATGATATTAGACATAAAAGATCTCAGGGGGTGTCTCTAATGAATAATGCTTGCTCTCTCTTAGTTCCAGAAGGAGGAGGGGTGTAGCAGAAAGGCACATAATTACCTTGGTGCAGAGCCATGCTGCTGCTGCCACAGAGCCCTGGCAGGAGAGTTAATGCTGTTCCTTGGTGCTGTGCTGATAATCCAGCTCACACAGAACTGGGTGTGGTGCTTTCAGATGTCATCAGATTATGCAAGATAGAAATGCTCTGAGATCTTACCAGCAGCTCTTTTTATGGAATCCTACTTGAAAGAAAGAAGGATGCTGTGGTAGGAATGCCAGTGCCCAGGTTCTGTGGTTTTAATAGGAGTACTACTGAATCACCAGCCTGTTTAATTAGACCTATAAAAGTTATTTAGCAAGGTGTGGATTGGGGCTTGGGGGAGGAATATCAAGAGCACAGCATGTCTGGAAAAGTGTCTATAAAAATCCATCTATAAAAGTCTCTTACTATGTGGTCTAATTAAGGTCTGGATAGAGCCCATGTATTGCTCTACAAAACAAACAGGTTGGTTTCTGTTTGACGCACTTTATTTTTATAACCTGATTACAAACTGAAAGAGTTTGTTAATTTAGCCTGAGTTTGGGTATACAGCAGAAAGCAGTGCTTGTCACTGGTTTGGATCAACCCTTCTCAAGGCATTCTTTGGAAATAAACACAACCAAATCAAGTTGTATCAAATAACTGCTCTTTCAAACAGCTAATTTGCTTTTTCTTGTTGGTGTAAACTTAGATTATAAACATATCAATGGTATCCAGCTTTTGTCTGCTGCCTGAGGAAAGTTAATGTATGCTCATGTCTGGAAAATAATTTCTGAAATGTGGAAAACTGTAGAAGCTTAATGGTGAAACTATACAAGAATATTTTGAGTTGTAACTGCATTGAAGAGAAGTGTGGGATGGCCCAGCTGAGAATGGGAGAATGGTGACCCCACATTAGTGCTGTTCAGGGAACACTTGAGCATGAATTTGCCACAATTATTATGTTTGTGCTCAATGACAGCAGGGCAAGCACAAACTAACCCTGAAGTCATTTTACTGCCACCACTTACAAGCTGAGTCTTTACTATATATCATGAAAATATTCAAAACTTTTGACACAGTTTGTTGCTCTTCTTTAGGTCTTGTTGCCACTAGGGTATTTCTTAAGGATGGCCATAGGAAATGTTTGTTTTTTACAATGAGGGTGGTCAAACACTGGGACAGAGCCTTGACAGGCTGTTCAAGCACCCTCCTTGGAGCTGTTCTTAACGCACCTGCACTAAGCCCTGTAACAGATATGGGTACAGTCTAACACTGTAGTTAGTTCTGCTTTGAGGAAGATATTTGTCTTCAGGGCCTCTTCCTACCTAAATTATTGTATTATTTTGTATAATAGGGCCAACCTACATGGCCAGCCTATGAAGCAGAAGATGGCTGATCAAAAGACACAGTACAGAGCAGCACTGATTTCTCGGAACGCGGGTGGTGGCTGCAGCCAGTTCTGTCAGCTCCAAATGGAATAAGCAGTCTCTGGAGCTATTTTGGTGTGGCAGTCCTTGTTCAGTAACTTTTAAGGGTCATTAGGTGACACTGGCTACACTGTCTCACCTTGGTTCTCAAAGGAGTAGCCAGCTCCATGGTGAACTCTCTGGTTATGCCTAGGGTACAAAGTGTGAATAGCATCCCAAACACTATGAAATGTCAGTGTAAGTACCTGATGTTATTGCAGAAATTCATTTGAAGTCAAGCAAGCCTAAATCTAACATAGCTGATCTGTGTTTTCCAGCACAGAGGACCAGGTTATACTCAGCTGCTCTGTTGGCTTGTTTTAGTGTGTTCTCAGCTTTATCTCCTCTATTCATCTCCTTTGCTGCACTGCTCTTATCTGCTGAAGAAAAGTCTGAAATAAACATCTCAGTGAGGTACCAGATGTCTCAGTAGCTTCTCAGAGTGAATGAGAAATGCATTGTGCAGGTGGGAAATAGTACTTCTGTTTCATGGAATAGGGAAAAGAAATTGTAACTTAATCTGTCTGTGACAGGCTTCAGAAAAAGTGGGGATCAGCGGGTCGTGGGTTACTGGGTGAGAACAAATTTATGGCCTAGGAAAAAATAATCCTGGTAGGATGTAGTAGGATTATTGAAAATGACAAGATACAAGGTTCTGCTGGATATTTTTTCATTATGGTGAATGCTGGCTCTGGTTATAAAGATTGTCTATCTGGCTCTACATCAAAAACCTGGCCTTTGCTTTTGCAAGCTTGTAAAATTCAAAAAAGAAGAAGAAAAAGCAAGAAAAATTTTTTTTTGGTTTGCTTGTCTTTCCCCCTTCTTCCAGCTCCCCAAGCATAATGGTTCTTTAGTGCACAAGAACTGTTCTACCCCAATCAAGTTTCTAAATCCCAGTAAGTGAAAGTTCTATCAGTCCTTTCCAGCAGTTGCCTTTTCGCTTTTTTCCAGCTATTTCTCCAGCACAAGAAGAAGGTTTCTAATAGTGAACTAATGCTATTGCCACATGGTTTCCTGAATGCCTGGGAGGGCTGTGCAAGTTAGATTCTGACTGATGTTCGTGCTGGCATTTGGGATTGTTAAGGAGGAATTTAATGGAGCTATGTTGATTTATATGTGAAGGTCTTTCATATGTCTAGTTTCTACTGTTTTATAGTTACTTTTTATTTTATTGCTGACCAGCAGCCAAAGTGATTTCCTTTCATCTTTTTCTGGCCCAAGTCTGAGACCAGTGTCAGGGTGGTGTGTCAGGGACATGCCCATCTCAGGATGGACAGAGCCCTGAGGCTGTGCTGGGGCTGTGCAGTGCCCACTGGGGTGGGGGTACCCAGGAGCAGAGGGCTCCCAGGGCATTGTCCCCAGCCCTGGGCACAGCAGGAGGAGCAGCAGTGTGGCACTGATGCTGTGGGGCATGGGCAGAGGCTGCAGCTCTCCCCCAGACCAGGTTTGCCCTGGATGTTGTGGGACCTTTCCCAGTCTGGTGATCCTCTACTCTCTCCCCTTGTTTTAATCCTGTTTTAACTCCTTTGGCACCCACAGAGCCTGCCTCTGCCATGGAGAGAAGAGGCTAAAGAACTGGGCATTTCCAACCCTGTTTTCTCTTGGTTTTTTTCCAGCCTTCTGTTTAACCCTGCTTGCCAAAAGCACTGTTTGGTGACTGGCAAACTAATTGGCCGGAGGAGGTGTCATCAAAAATTCATCTCAGATAATTAGACATTGAGCTATCATTATCCTTGAGGTTCAATTCATTTTTGTTTTCATTAGCTCTGTGCTTCCCTGTGGCAGATATTTCTGATAATTTCTGAGCACGGAGGGGGTCGTGAGTGCTGGCATTTTTTCAGATGTGCTTCTCTTGCATGTCCTTGCTTACTTAGCAGGAGTTGGGGGAAAGAGCTGTGTTGGTCAGGCTGCAAATTCAGGATTTTATCTGTTTTACAGGGCATCTTGTGTAAGGAGCAGTAGTTTCACTTAGGTTTTTATAGAGAGCTGGCAAATTCAGTGCCACAGAGTTTGTGAAGCAGCATTTCTGTTTTTCCTGCATTTTAAAATAAATGTCATTTCAAACAGCTGTTGATAGTGTTAGAAATCCCATTTGCATTTTCTGTCATTCTAATTACATTGTAATTAATTTCTGATACAATGGCAAATTAATGTTAGAGTTAGGTCCTTGAAATTTTATTGCTTTATGTGAAGCAGTGCTCTTTTGGTTGAGTCCTTACATGTGAAAGGAATATAACAAGATTTCTACCAGCAGAGGCTTAGCACTTTAGTGCAGTGTTTTTAATGCAACACTGAAATTTGAAAAAAAAAATACTGGCAATTCCATAATGAGGAACAATATGCCTTGGTCTCTGGTATTAAAAAATTAATTTTTTTAAGCTGCTGCTCTATATTTTGCAATAATAAATGATTCTGAGTATTAGAGCTAACAAAACAAGGAATCTGTGTAATTTTTTTAAAATTCCAATATTTGGGAATTTGTTTTCATTGTAACATATAATCAGAAACACAAAAGCATTTCCTCAAAATACACACTTAAGATTTTTCTTGAATCAACTGAAATAGTCATGGGAAAGTAATTTTGAAAGGGAAGCTGTAATTACTTGGTATGATTGAAAGAAAATTAATTTAGAATCAGTATGATCTTATAGAAAATAGAGAAGCTGATAAAAAAAATCAGTATTTTAATTTGAGGAGTTTTCATTGTAAGGATTTGTCATATTTTATTAGACACTTTATGTCCTGAAAGTGTAATATAGCTGGACTGCATTTGCGTATTTAAAACTTATAAATATTTGAATGTATCTTAAAAATGTATTCATATTTTCTGAACACCTGCACACTCAGCCTGTTCCAGAAAATTATATCACCTGTCTCTAGAAACCTAAAGCAAGCAGTCACAGTAATTATTAGCCCTGATGCCATTGATTAAAATGCTTCGTGGCTTTTCTCTCTGGCTGTTGATTACTTCCTGCTAAGAGAGGAGATGCTCGTACCTTAGAGATGTGGGGAATGCTGGCAGAGAGCAGTAAATTTACAGCCTGTCTGTACTCTCTGTGTGCCTCTCACAAACTCCACATTGCGTTTAGGATGCAATGGGATACAATGAGGCTGTGGTCAGTCCCAGCCTGTGCTGGTGGAGAGCAGCTCAAGGGGCTGGGGAGTGCTGCTAACAAAGCCTGCCTGGAGCAGAGTAAAATAAACAAGAGCCTGCAATAACTGCAGAGTTCCTGTTTGCTTTTCATCAAATCTGGTTAAGTTTCTTGGGTAGAGATGTAGTTTATTGAAAGATTTTGGTGAGCACAAAGCTGGTAGGAAAGACAGGTGGGTTACTGGATTTGCTTTTTGTTTTGCAGGATAGCTAATCAGTTTTGGCTCATGTCAAAATAAATCTGTGGCATCCCAGCATCTTTTTGCAGACCTTGAACACAGATTATGTGATTTTTAGATAGCTTTAGTGTAATTGGAAATTATTAGATATTTTTAAGGATTAAAAGTAGGAACCCAGAGATTTGCTGTATTTCCATGTAAACTTTGGAAAACTTAAAGCTTTTTCATCTACTCTGTTTTTCTATCTATATATCCATTAAAAGCAAGCTCAGCACCATGTTACACATCTCAGGTTCATCCTGCCTGTGGCTCATCCCCACTGGCCTTGTTGCTGATTCCTGCTGGCACACTCACTGCCTCAAGCTCTGCTCATGGGCACCAGCTGCAAACAAGGCTGAGGAAATGGGAGGTTTCTAAAGCTGTCTTTATTAAAATTACTTATCTTCCTGTTGTCTCTGGCTTTTACTTCTGAGTTATGAGCAACAGAACCACACACTGTGTAGGCACGTAGATTTCCCAGAGGTTGTATTTCACATTTTTCTATTTCACATATTTCAAGGATATCAATGATTTCTTTCTTTATTTTTTTAAAATAAATCTTCTAGGCTCTCTTCTCCATGATGAGCTGCTTTATCACATTACCCTGGGGGAATAGTATGCTCTTCTGTAGGCTTAAACTGGATGGAGAGATGAGTGAGGGTCACTCATTCTCCTCTTGACTAAGGAAGCAGTGTGACCCTTTTACTGGTGAGTTGAACCTAGTCAAAATTTCATTTTAGTATATTAGCTAGTAGATTGCTAATTCAAATTGTCAAGTTCTTTAGTCAGTATTTTCATATATATTCGCAAGCCACATAATGATGTGAAAATGTTTTCAGGAATAACAAAGTGAACTACTGTAAGTTGTGTATTTTCATTCTTATTTTAAAACCAGATTGAAATTAATAAAAATAAAAATCACCAAATAAGTAACATCTCTATTTTTTAAATGTGGTATCTTTTTATCTTGAGAGCAAAGCAGCCTTTAGAGTGAAACAATATTGAAAAATTCATGGGTATGTTCAGTGTTAAATAGCATGGTGAAAGGACGTGGAGACCTTCATCTTTCTTTGATAAAGTATTTTTGAAATGAACATCTTATCAGATCAGAAAAGCTGGTAATATTGGCAGATCAGCACAAGTTGGTTATGTCAATCTGACATTTGATCATAAGTAATGTACTTTTGGTAAGAAAGAAAGTCGAAGTGAAGGACATCACAACTTTCATAGGCAGTGATCCAAACTCAGAAATATGGTATTTTACAAACATTTTCTCTTTCCATTTCAAGTACCAATTCTACTCTTAGATCCTCACAAAATGAATTCTGTACTTGCCTCAATCTCTTTCCTGGATCCAGACATTTGACTCTGTTAGCTCTGGAGAACATGGCACAAGAGAACTCCAAAGTTTTTTTCCAAGACATTGCTGTAAATAATTTTGTATCCAAGCTTTGAGTTGACTGCAAAACTTTTCCTAATCATTATTTTAATGATCTGTGATTTAATTATTTTTAAGAAAATCTTGTCTTTTAGTCTAATCATCATTGGTTAAACTTTCATGTCTGATATCAATACATGTTGATTGACAAATGAGAGAGCCTCTTCCCAGACATTAATTTCATCATTGTTTTCTTGCACTACAATCAAGTTTCCTATGCTGGTGCACTCTGCATTTTGCTAGGCAGCTGCCCTTGAAGGATGTTATATACCTGTAAAATACAGATCATCACTTTTTCTGTGCCTGCTTATGTCCTGTGCCCTGCTTATCTCAGCTTCAGACCACGTACCTGTGCTGTGGAATAGGTCAGACATAAGTTAATATATTAGGCAAAGCAGTCAGGCTCTACTAATTCTATCTAATCAGTGGCTAATTAATGGCTTTTGCCTTGCAGCATAGGTGAGGCAAAGCTTGCATTTGCCCACAGCAAATGTGCACATACTTTAACCTGCATCACTGTGGGTGAGTTCAGTATGAATTCTTGTTTCATTGAAATTTCTGCTGTAAAGTAGTAATGTGTCAGGCAGCATGAAAGCCTTGTCCTTTAACAAGAGGCAGTTTGTGTATTCTGCATTTAATGGACATTTGTAGTGGGCTCACTTATCAATTTATCTTGGATACAAAGAATAGGTATAGGATTTTACAAATTATAAATTAAATGTACAGGTATCTCCAGCTCAGACCAATCTATTAGCTGACACTCTTGCTTCAATGAAAGTGACTGGATCAGCTTTTAAAGCAGTTTATACACATAAATTTTGAGGTTTAGAATGGTAGTCAGATACAATCCAGAAGCCCTGTGAAATCAAGCTGCTTCTGAAGTATCTGCTACTACTGGGGAAAATGGTCTTTTTCTTGTACTTGCTTCAGGCTGAAAGCAAAAAGAACAGAAGGATAAACTCATATACTTTTCAACTTTAAAAGGATACTGTTCATTTTATTGTGCTTGTTTTCAGGTGTGCTGTATTGAGCTGAATGCATTGCAATACTGAACCTTTGAAAATGAGAATAATAACAAGTGACAAATGAGGTAGACTTTATAAATTCTTGTGTTTCTGCAGTTACCAGCCCCCACTGTAAATATCAAAGGCACCCACGGCTGGTGTGCATCTTTAGGAGCTCACCGTTTGCAGAGGGGCTGGTGTTTCCTTGGGGCGTTTCTCAGGACAGGTAGGGCCACTGCCCCAGGGCCACAGGGGATCCATGGTTGGTTTCTGCTGTGCCTTGGTACCCAAGGGAAGCCCCCAGGACTGGCTCCTGTGCATGGCTCCATGCTGGAGCATCTTGCTGAGCTGGATTAGGGTGAGCAGACAGCTGCAGGCTCTTCTCAAGGTCCCTAAGGAGCTTGTTTTAAATGTGAAAATACTGTTAAAAAGCAGAAATTGTGGTGAAAAGAACTTGTCTTTCTACCAGAACACATAATAGTTGAGATGAAAACACATGTAAGGGCCAGTAAAATGTTCCTAGTCACTCTAAATTAGGTTAGTCGTATTAAAATTATTGTTTTGTGTTGTGTTCCTCTTGACTCCCTCAAGCAGGAAGATATATGGTGCTTGATAGGATAGAAAAAGAGTTGTTTGGTACTTATGAGTCACAGGCACCACAAAATCAGGATAAAGCATGAGAAATGTCTTACCAGTAATATTTGTCAGTGTCCCAATGGTTCTAACTGTGTTTATATTCAAAGTGCAGATAAATGAGTACGGGATTGACTTTCTGTGGCATTCAGTGATGGCATGGTTTAGGGTAGGATGGGCTTAGAATATTTTCATTAGAAAACTTTCTGAAGGTTGTTGGGAACCTTTAGTCCAGAATCTGGTGCTACTTCTTAATAAGTTGGAAGTACACACAAAATAGAGTAAACCCTGAAATTCAAGCTGTTTTATTTTTCCCTCTTTCAGATAGAGTTTGACAGGAGACCTAAAATATTTCCCTGAGCCTTGCTGGACAGCCTGGTATGAGGTAGCAGCACACAGATCATCTTTTCAAATATGGATATTGAAATAAGAGTTTTGTAATTTGTAATTTTTTGAGAATATTTTCTACTGCCATCAAAATTTACTGAATCCTCAGAAAAAAAAAATTAGAATTCTACTCTTATGTGCTAATCCAGCCAAATAATTTAAGGTGCATCTCATTCTTGCCACCACTTTTATAATATATTAATGATTTTATTTTTCTATTTAGATATTGTATTTTTCTAAATAATGATCCTTGGGCCTTCAACCTGGTTGGCACATTTTGTTTCCTTGGCTGATATTTGGGGTTTTTGCTGTTACCTTCTCCTTTTTGTGTCTTCCAGGCACTGCCTGCTGCTTCTCTGCTGTGAGCAGTTATCTCCCTCCTTTCAGCCATATGGTCTGGACACACAGGAGGGCAGGGCCCTTCTCCATGGCCATGATGGGAAAGGGGAATCAATCAACCAAAACTGAAAAGGTGGAGATATTCCTCCCCTCATTTTCCTTAGTGCAAGATGTAAACTTTGCCACCAACCTTTTCTCCTTTAAGAGAGATTAAACTGAATTAACTGGAATGAAAATTCACAGCCAGTTTGGTTCTGCCAGATGAATACTTGTACTTACTCAAGCAGCAAAAGAAAGCTCCTGTAAAAAACAGGTGAGGAAGCACACTGGATAGAAACAGGAGCAAGGTGTGAGAGAAGGGAAGCAGCAGATGTGGCAGAATATTTGGAGTCCAGCTACATCAAAATCTTAGAGCAGGAACATCAGAAGTTCTTGATCTAAAAGCCAGAAGCTGACATCTACTGTAACTAGGAGTAGATACTTATACCTGCTGCAGATCAGACTTACATTTATTTTGTGAGTATATTTACTGTATTTGTTAGAATGACCAATATTTACTGCAGAAAAGAGGAAATTACATTCCCCCTCTCTGAGAAAAGTGGTATCTAATAGTTGTAACCTAACTTTTTTAATAGAAGGAGTGAAGTTGTTGTACATGGAACAAATGATCTTATGGCCATAATTTTAGTACCACTAACCTAATTTTTTGGTCACACATAATTTGTTAAATTCAGTGTCTAACTATTACTTTTACTGAGGACATATGCTTGGCCTGAGCTAGATCACACTGATCTGCCAGACCTTGATCAATATCAGCAGGCTTGCAGGGTTCTGTTTGTGTTTCAGCATTCCTAAAGTTTGTTTCCGCTGTTTTACTGTTTCCTGGCATTGGATTATGTCTGAAAGATGTAGTGATTCCTTAAAACATAATTTTCCACATTTACATTGTCTCTTCATGTATCTTCCAGTTATTTTTAAGGTAAACCAAAATGGGATTGGCAAGAATTTTTTTCCTCCTTTCTATCTACATTTCTTTGGTTTGGATAGGAAGACCTCTTAAGGAACAAATGGAATACTTTGGTAAATAACATGGAGGATTGGGAAAAGAGATTATTTCTAAAATCAAAAGCAATATATTTTTTTATGATAATGTCTGGCCTGGACATGAAATGAACCAGAGAACTGAAATAAATAAAGAGGAAACTTGAAAATAAGGGTCTCATGCAATTAGCATCAGAGAATCAAAGGAATGACTTGAGTTGGAAGAGACTTTAGAGTTATTAGTGAGATTAGTGGGAGCTATTTTTATTTATCATTGCATCTCTCAGATGACTACTGGATAATGATTCTGTGAAATTGTATTTTAAAAATGGAAGAGTGAGTCTGAGATAGGAGTCAATTTTTTTTAAAGACAGAGCTCAAGATCTGGTCTGGGAAAAGAAGGTGACGATTACATTTTTTTTTGTCCAGTTGGATGATAAATGCAAATGCTATCATTAAAGAAGGCCAGAGTCATTCCTGTTAAGCACAATAGCTATGTACTCCATTTTGTATCTCCCTTAACCTACCATTTGCTATTTACAAGGCATATTTAGGAGTAGTGGTGTTTCCATTCTTCCCAGAGAACATTTAGCCTGTTTTAAAGGACAGTAAGAACAGAAGTCAGAGGTATCCAGACCACGTGCAGCCCAGGAATGTCACCCTACCAGAGAGCTCTTTCCTATTCTGCTGCCCTGTGTTCCAAAGTGCAGAGCTGCTTCTGCAAGGAGCTCTTGCAGATCCCAGTAGCAAATGAAATTCTCAGCACCCAGGAGGATGCCAGGATCTCTGGTTTTGCAGTCCCCAGCTCACAGCACGTGAAGGTGTAAATGTGCTTTGCAAGCACCTATTCTATTGTTTGCAGTACAACAGAAATGTTTCTTTTGGATGGATGCAAGTATTTGACTTGGAAGCCTTAACTCATTGCTCCTTTGGATATCAGGTTATTATGGAGAAAATGTCCTGCAGAGCAAGCAAACCCAAGAGAGGGACAGTTCAGTGTCATCCTTTGGCCTACAAGCATGGTAATGCATTCAGCTGAAATGATCAAACATATTCTATGTGTTGAGGATTTTTTTTCATCTGATTAAAAGCTAATGAGGAATATGAATACCAAATATGACTTGTCACTTGAATCAGTAATTAATAATCACAGACTGAACTGTCTTTAAACAGCTAGTTCTAAATAAACTGGGTTGATACGATGTCAGATTTAAAAATCAGCCGGATTTGAAATGGATATCAAGGGTGCTTTCAAAAAGCCTATTGCAGGAGTAACTGTGTAAGACAGAGCTAGGTGGTTGCATTAATATTTGAGCTGTCAGATTTGCTATTCAATTTACATGTCAAGTGTCAGTCTGATGGGCTATCTTGATAAATCCCTACAAACTATACTCCTACTTAGTGCAGAAACTTTCTTGTTTGACAGTTCACATTTAGAGTCTTCTAGCAAGGCTCTTTTTTCTTTTGAAACTAAACACAAGGTTGTACAGTTTGTGGTGATTGGGATGGGGCTGGCCCAGCCTCATCCCCACTGGGCACAGCTGTGAGCAGCAGGTGAGCAGCACTGACAGCAATGAGCCATGGAGTGCCCAGGGGCACTGCCCAACCACCAAAGGGAGCAGAGGGCACACAGGTGCAGGGCATCAACAGGAGGGGATAAAAGGCTGGGCTAAAGAGCAAGAAGGGCAGATGCTTGCAGCCTTCTGAAGAGGTAAGGTGTTACTGTGTATGGGTTGAAGCTTTCTGAAATTGTGTGGTGATACTCTGTGTATCCAGGCCCTCTCAACAGCAACACATGCTGTGACACAAGGTAACATCCTAGGACATGGAAAATGTCCTTACACACACAGACAGACTCTGGGAGTCACCATGTGAGTGGTGATGTGTGGTAATACCACATCAGCCAGGGGTCTGGGCCAAGGGAGAACACACGATGACACTGTGTCTTGTGTTATGAGCCCTTGCTCCTCTTAAGGGGATTATTTTCACTTCTGCTGCAACCTTGGCTTTAATGGGAGTTTTCTCCATCAGCTGCAATTATTTTACTAGGCCCTAATAAAGGAGGTGAGTGTAGGCTTTAAGACATTTCACTTCAGAAGGGGTTGTTATTTACTTTTTTAATCATCACTTATAAGTGTGTCGGGGGTATTTTCTCTTTCCACAAAGATTCTACCCAAACTCTCGTCCTGTTTCATAGAGGCAGAATTATGTCCTCATTGCAAATAAAAGCCTGAGAAGTTACACATCTCTCCACTGGTTGAATCTGCAGGTGTTGGAGTAATACTATCCTATCATTAGGTCATATTACCAGCAACATGAAGGACAGCTCTTTGTCCCAGATCAAAAGGCTAAGGCTATACTTTGTACTTTTTTATGTCACTCTGTCAGAATGTGAAATCTGAAATACTTCACCTTGCATTTAAAAAAAATTCTCTTTTTAATCTTAGAGTTGACATCCTTGTTAAACATTCATCTTCAGATTGCAAGATCTCTTTCACCTAAATAGTCTGCTGTGATGGGTTAAAGAGGTAACAAAAAAAAAAAGAAAAGAGCATATATTTTAATATTTAGTATGAATACTGTCTTTTCTTTTGATTGATATTTTAGAATGTCAAATAAATTACTAGGAAGTGTTTATTATTTTATGCGAGAAATTATGTAATACATTTCTGCTTACAAGTCAATATGTAGATTTGTACATGACACCATTTTTATCACATCTTGTGAATTCATGGTTAATTTTTTCACTTGAATGCCAGGTAAGCTTTCTAGACTAAGGAATTTAATTATTACTACTGAATATTATTATTAGCAGAGATTATTATTGGAATAAAGTGTAGCTCATGTTCTTTTGTAGAAAGAGAGAGAGGTTTTTGTTTGATAACAAGGGCAAATTTAGTCCCCTCTTTTGTCAGAGAATTCCTAGTAGACTGAATCAGAAAGGAAGTGAAGAGAAACAGGGGGGTGGGGAGGTGTAGAAATAAGGAAGAGCAGAGGGAGAGAAGGAAGGAAAGGCATGAAAAAGGAAGGGAAAAGGTAGAGAAAATAGGAGAAAATTATTTGGGCATTGAAAGTCAAAAGTGACATCTTAATCCTGACTATATCCACAAGTTAGTTTAAGTCCCTCTATCCTTGATACATGTCTCTAGCCATGAAAATTGTTCTGCTTTGCTGAAAATTCCTCATATTCTACAATTCCTGCTTTCATGCATGACCATGGCTGCCTTGCTTTAGCTCTGCTGTGACCTCTTGGTGATGTTCTCATACTGATGGTAATGGATTATGTGATGGGTGATTGTATGATCAGGACATGTGTGACAGAAAATTTATACCCACAAACAGAGACAAGTGGGACTGTGGAACTGTTTGAACTTTAGTTTCTCCTGAACCAAGCTGGGCCCAGACTGTTACTCTCAAAGGGGAAAGGACAGCACATCAACCCCTATATTAATTTAGGCTCCTCCTGCCAGCTGGTTTTATGAACTACAAGAGATGATGGCATATCCTTAATATTCTTTGACAGTGCAATATTTTTACTTAGACTGTCTATTCCAGAATGATGCTTCTCTGATAGAATGGCCAGTCAATCTCACAGCATGATAGAAAACAGATGTAAGATTAGGATGCAAAGTAGTTTTCCAGATACTTGGTCCCAGCATGCTGTACAACCCAGCCCTAGAGTTAACCAGGCAAGTGCTGACACATGTCTTATAGCAAAATATCACTCACAGCCGCAGTTCAAAGGCCTTGCTACCCTCCAGGGCAATTAATACAGCATCACATTCAATGGTGCTTGAAGCAAATCCATGGGACTCTCAGGGGAGGAATAGGGAAGCAATCTCAGGGCTCAGACATGAGCAGCACGCTGCTGCAGCTGAAGTTTCACTCCCTAGGAACACAAACGTTCCTTGGGAATGCTTGTGTGACAATGCATTATAAAAAGCAGATTTTTCTGCCATTAACATTGTTGACAACAGTCTCATTAGGTTCACTAAGTAAAAGTTCAGACTCTAGATGTGGATCTCCACTTTTCAAAATATTTATCACAAAGGAAGCACCGAGTTTGGAAACTGTGTTTTGAATGAGGAATGTAAAGACTGTTTAGAACAAGTAAATAAGAGGTTTGTGCTGTACATATGCATTTTTTAAAATTAAGTGATATGTATATATGCAGTGATGGTGCTAGTAATACTAACAGCCAACCATAACAACTTTTGCTTCAAGTAAGTACCTGAAGTGATCACTTTTCATTTTAGAGATTATAGGGAAAATTGAATAGTAATGCTTGTATTATGCAACATTTATCCAACTAATGATGCCATTGAAAGTGCTGAGGCGTCTCCTGGTATAATTTAGTGCTTGGTGTGAAGGGGATTTGACGGCCAGCCTGTACCTAGGCTGCCTGAAATTAACTGTGCCTCTGATATAATTGTGTTGTGCTGTTGAGTGCAGGGAATAACAACAAGTGGCTTTTAGCTCCTGATTTCTGTTCAGCAGTTGGCACTTCAGTTTCTGTTTGTTGATGTATGGATGATGTGCTCCCCTGATCCTGCTGCACTGGTTGTGACGGTTCACAAAGCAAGAGAAGCCTCGTGTGGAGGAGATTTGCACTCTGCTGAATGTGCATATTGAACTGGATATTTTTATTGAGGCAGTTCTTGGGAATTCCCAGACTGGTCATATCCAATAGAAGCTAATAAGTAGTTCAAGTTCCATTGTAATTAAATGTAGCATGTGAAAATGAGCAAATGAAAGAGTAAAAACTTAGTGCTTTTACTGTTTAAGAACATTAATATTTTCATGGTGATTCTATGTGCCATATTTTTTCTTTGAGGAGAAGAAGCTCTGCAATTCAACGGGAGGCATGTGTACATTCTGTCCTATAGATTAATTGTTTATGGTGATCAGTTTATTACCAATGTGCATGCCTGTATTTATTTATTTTTAAATTACATTTTTTTAATGGATAAAATATTTATAGATGAGAAAGGTCACTCTCAGAAAGCTTTTTTGTTTGATTATTTTTTAGGGTTTCTTTTTCCTTAAAAAAAAATGTATAAATTTTTAGGATTTTTAGGGTGATCATAAATAAATGAGATCTGAACTTCCATACCTGTTTTTGTCCTCCATTAATTTTTCTTGGGTAAGTTTCAAAGTCCTCTTGTAACCAAGCATGATTTCTCACATTCCCATGAAGTTCTTATGGATGTGGACAAAGGTTGCTGTTTCACAGTGCTAATTACAAGAAAGGTACTGGAATTTCAGAAACCGTATTCAGCAACAGAAGTGATATCACTGAGCCTTTATAGGAAGGAAATGGTTGTGATATCAAATCATATTCAGACCAATGTATCAGTCTCTTGAACACATACTGGTACTAGGAAGATCTGTCTGTACCTTTGCAGATTATATGACTTAAAGGAAGGAATATTACATAGATATGAGTGCTATAATTGTTCTAAATATTTTAGGTGTCTTATTAGTGAGCATAGCTGAGGTTTCTGGATAAAATATTTTCTCCTGTGCTTTTTTTACTGGGAAATATTTGCCTTTCTCCAGTGGGAAAGTTGGTTGTCATCTGTAGACCATCCTTCCTATAAACCATTACTTTGATTATTTGTGCTGTCAGTTAGGCAAATTCATCCCTGCCTGGTCACTCTAAAACAATAGTTTGAGGATCTATTGTGAAGTACTTCCTTCTTTATCTTTCACTGTCAGAAGTTCAATGCAAAGCAATGCAAAAAGACTTCTTATAATTACTAGTTTGGAGCAAGTAGTTGATGGGATGGAAATTGCTTAGAGAAAGTCTTTATGCAGTATTAAGGCATATTGAGATGGAATGTATAACAAGGTCTATAAATGGCAAAAATATTCTAAGAAACCACTGTTTTTCTGAAGAAAGTAGCCTAAAATTATTTTTAAAAGTCATGATTAAAAATTTAAAATGGAAATTTTTTTTTTGCTCATGTATTGTCTTTCATTCCCTGTAACTGATTTTGTTTAATGGGCCTCTGATGCCTCCCTTTTATATGATTTTCCTTTCATAGCTCATATTACTTTTATTGCCTCTCTCCAGATCAAAGGCATAGGAAGAAAAGAAAAATGGTGACTAAGACTGATGTCTGCAATCTTTCACATTTTGGCATTATTTTTCTAAGTGTTCTTACCTTGATTTAATGCAGCTTTTGCTAGTTATAATTTTAGGAGTCACTGTAGATAATTCTTCACCCTCCTGGACAACCCAACCTTTCATACATTTATGTTAGTGCATTGCAAACCACAGTGATAAAAATTGAAGCCCAATATATTTAGAGATTCTAAATGCATTTCAGTTGCTTCCTTTAAATTTTATTTGCCATCTGGCTATACAAGCTAGTACAGTTTGCTGGGTTTTTTTTGTTTTGTAACTTTGAAAGCTAGAGGCATGACTGTTTCTCTAAAAGAATGCCAAATTATCACATGGCTGCAGGCACTGATGATTTCAGGAAAAAACCACCAAACATTGTGAGTGAATAGTAACCCACCTCTGTATTTCACACATTGGGTTTTTGAAGCCCAGTTCTTGGTGTCTGTTAGCCCAGCCTGAACTGCAGCTCCTGGGCAGCGTGGGGATGTGTCTTGTAAGCACTGAAAATTACTCTCCCAATTTCATTGCTGTTCTTGTGAGAAGTTTATTGCCCTTGGGTGAAGAGTTGTAGGGGTTGGTAATGTGTGTATGTTTGCAGGAAGTCATCCCTCAGACTCTAACATTTTTCCAGTGCACTTTGAGGGAAGCTGAGCGAGCTCCTGCCTTCCCCATGAATTCCCACAGCCTGCTGGTGGTTGTGGCTGCAGTTCTCTCAAGGAGTGGCTTTGTTTCCTTGTAGGTATTAGCATGAACTTCTCCACAGTGCTCTGATGTCTTTGTTCTCCTTCTCTTCCCATGACAAACCTCTCCCCCACCCACAGGTTTGGCCCCTTTCAGTAGTGATGTCCTTACTAAAGCAAAGTTAGTAAAACTTGGGATGGCATAATGATACTTTTTTTGGTAATGATTGCACACCTGAATATCATCTTCCATTAATCTGTCAGTAATTATTCTTGTGTTTAAAAATAATAAGAGTAAGAGGATATTAAAAATTTGAATGGGCCTGGAAATGCAATTTAAAAGTGAAATTGTACATTGTTTAAATTCTTTTTGAAGGTACAGCTCTATTGAACAAAGCAGGGAAAAGTCCATGGGGGACATGGTTTAGAATTTATAAAATCCTGAAAACCATGGTTGTATTTTCCTCTAATTTTCAACATACACATTGCCAAAGGTACTTGTAGCAGCAAAAAAATGGATAAATTTAAGTACTTCTGCAGCACTGCATCATTTTCCAAGAAATGTGAAAAACTTTCAGAAGTGTTATTTCAACAGAACAGTTGATTTCTGTAATTGGTCAGACTTCTGAAAAGTCATGGATTTGGTGTCTAGTAACAGCCTGAGCTATCTTCCAACTAAATAAAGCAACCTGTTCCAGGCTTGACCTCATTTTCATATATACATTAGAAAAGTCAGTGATTGTAAACACAGATGGTCCAACACATCATGTCATGCTGCTGCCCTTGTGTTGGAACGAGGCTAAATCTTGCATTGAGAATGAGGATTATTATGTCAAACGAAGCACTTAATTAAGAACAGATTTCAATATTTAATGACTACACATTAGCTTATTAAAATATTTGCACTTGTGTTTATGATGTTTGCTGGATTAAATACCAATATATTTGTTAACTGTAGAACAACTTCCATTGCTCTTGCATCATTCTTGCATGAAATCCAAGTATTACTCCTGTGATGCTGCAGAGGCTCCCTAGCCTAGAAAAGCAGATTTAGTCTTTGTGCATGTGGGATGGTGTCTGGAGAACTCAGCGTGGTTTGGGAGGCAGGATACAGTGAGAGGGTACGGGGGAAGCTGAAAGGACAATTTGGTAACATTTCTGGTAGGATGGCTACATTCCTAAATCACAAACAAAAATCTGGGTAAAATCTCTGTTTGCAGCTTAGCGGAACACTTTCTTCACTATTTAGCCTTTGGAAGGTTAAGGGGGTCTGTAGAGATTCCCACAGTCACACAAAGATGTTCTCATGCTCACAGTCTCCTGCAATTTCTTCACTGAAATCACAGGTTGAAGCCGTGGGTGATTTATCTTCCTGAGTTTAATGTATGAAGCTTATGAAGTCTGTTATGTTTCAAATGGGAGGGCACAGTTGCAATTTAAATAGATGTCATTTTAACTGAGGCCCTTGTAGAACCCACCAAATTTCTCCCTCATTTAAACTAGGGGCAAGAGACACATTTCCTTCTCCTGGAACACCTATATTGTCTTGGTGATGATGAAGATTCCTTGCTGTATTCATGCTATTGGCTTGCTAAGTGTAAACATAAAGACAATGTTTCTCCTTTTCAGGACAAAAACGTTTCAGCGTTCTTTTTCTAGAAGCTCATTTAAAAATTATAAACAAATATCTCATCATTCTTTTCCTTTGGGCCCTTTCCCTCCAGATGAAAGAAAAATTCCACCACTCAGTTCCCTAAACGATGCTTCTCCTGAGGAAGTCATTGTGGCTTCAAACTCTTACATATGGAATTGTGCACACATACTTAATGTTGTGGTCCTGGGAGAGATGTCAGCAATTTATATCTCCATCTGCAATAAGTTATGAGCACCTGCATCAGCTCAAGCATGCAGAGTGTGCAAGCCCTGCTCCATCCTGCTGCCTCCCCAGGCTGACATTTATGGAGGCAGCCCAGTGCCTTTGGACATTGATGTCAGGCTCTAGTCCATGGCCTCCCATGAGAAATATGGGCAGCTGAGGGCACCATCCAGCCCTGCAGAAGGGGTGGGTCACCCTTTGGGGTAAAAATGTCATCTGTTGGTGATTAACCTGAAAAAAACAAAAAAGCAGCATAAACATTCACAGTCTGAATGACTTCTTGCAGGCAGTTCAGAGAGCTCTGCACAGCATCATGGTTCCTCTACTGCAGGTTTTGCATGCTATGATGGTAGAGCTGCTAGGTGGGGCCTCTGTCAACAAACATAGCAATCACTTCTCATGTGTATTTCTGGTTAAATCTAAGTTAAATTCTCATTTTAAGCAATTTAAAATGAGATTGTAGCTTGTTGTCACCAAATGTTAAGCTATCATAAAATAAATACTTAAATTTCTGCAGCAAAGGTTAAAATCTTGATGGAATGATAGTTTTGGACAGCAGGAAAATTTGAATGTTTATGAAATTCAGCAATACTGCTTATAGAGTTACACTCTTTAGAGTAGTTGTTTTCTCAGTTTATGTGGAATTAAATGTGGCTCTGTATATCTGATTCTTCCCTCTGTCTCATTTTCAAAGGAGTAAAAGACATTATTGCTTCTCATTGTCAAAGGAGTAAAAGATATTATTGCTGCTTAGTGCAAAATCCTAATTTTTTCATTTCCATGCTATCTTCCACGCAGAAGTCTCAAAGACTGCTGATATTAGTGATGCAGCTTTGTAGCACCCTTGGAGACCAGCAGCATCATGATCAGTGTGTGAACAATAAGACAAGTCAGGCAAAGAGAATTTGAATAACTAAGCAGACAAAAAAGCTTGTGGCATAGCCAGAAAGAGAATACAGGGCTGTTTTATTTAGAGGGGAACTGTTCATTTTTAATTTAATTTCTTCTCAGAAAATAACTCCCAAAGCGATACAGTTTCAATCATTCTGAAACAATTTTTGAGTTTGACTAGGATTTATGAAACAGTTCTAGATAAAAGTTGGAAAAAAAGATGGATTTGAATCCTAAGTGCTGAAATGAAAAGTTGTCACCCTGTAGAAGGTGAGGTGTCTCCTTCCAGTTGCCATAAGCAGGAGGGAAGGAGGGCTGTGGAACCCAGTATGCCCCATGCTGCAGGGTGCAGGGAGAGGGGCTCATGCCTGCAGGGCTGCAAGTGGATTCCTGACCAAAAAATGACAAGAATTTTATTAACTGAATGCAATTTTTAGTTTGTTAAATAAGCTGCTTAAACAGTTTTGTTCCTAAACTTCACTCATGTGTACTTTCCTTTCCAGCTTGTCCCTAGGAGCAGATGCTGGGTGCAGTGAGCTGGTTTGGTTGCTATTGCTGAAATAAAACAACAATAATATTTTTGATTTATGTCACCTGGTTGGGCCAGATTGTTCTGTATGTGTAAGTCACTGCTGTTTGTGAGCACATCTGTAAGCATGGGCCAGGTGTTACGCCTCACCTGCAGCTGGACTGATACTTCTTCACCCCCTTGGAATCTTGAGCAATTTCTCAAAAACAGAGTTGAGGATAATGCTTTGTGGATGACGTTTGGGAAATCAATTTGAGTTTAAAGGGAATGAGAGAAGGGCAGGTTTGTCCTATCATGCTACAGATATGTCCTGTATTATATAAGTTGATGCACAACTGGAAGGAAACTCATGAAGTTTCACTGTTGATTTATCCCTAACACTGTAACCAATCATTATAGTAATGAAGTATTTCCTCTATTTATACCAGTCCTGTCATGAGATCTCAGCTTGATTTCCAGACCTTGCATATTAGTACAAAGTTACTGAGGTATGTAAGAATTACTTTGGAAATCTAATTATTTTTCCTGCTTAAATGGTAGAACATTTAACAGGCAGTGCTGAAACTTGGGAGCAGAGCGATTCACAGCAGATAATTTAAGAGATTTTTACCCCTTTTTCTGTGCAAATATTTTAAGCATCTTTTGCTGCAATTTACTGGCCTAGTTTATCTTGTTATGTAGTTTTTTTCTGTGTGAACAAGTTCAGGCCGATTGATTTTTAACAATCTGCTCCATGTAGATGACATTCACATTGGTTTTTTTACCAAGACTGTCTGGCAATCTGCTCTTTTCTAATTCTAATGCAGTGTTGTAAATGGTTCAGTACAGGGCTTTTGTTCTCTCAGGCTAAGGGAGAAAGAAAAAGTAGAAGATGAGTTAATCTTGGAAGTTTGGTGTTAGTATTTCTTCCTGGTCCTGTCTTAAGAAAAAACATAGGACATATGGACCTGGTGTTCACATTTTCCTGGATCTTTATCTGGAGGAAGATATGATTTAAGCTTAGTAGCTTTCAGGAAACTTGAGATTCCTTTCTCTGCTATCACAGTTGTGCCATCTGATTGCAAGTGCATTCATTCACATGACCCTGTCTGAAAGATCTGTCAGATCTTTCACTGGTTTATTGACTTCACCTGGGTGCCTGAGTTTTGAAGGTGGGTATAATTTTCTTAATCTCTGTAGCCCCAGATCAGGAGCACAAGCTATTACATATAAGTGCCTTTTTAAATGCTGCTTTTTTTTTTTTTTTTTTGAGGAAAATACATATTCAAGTGTCTTTTTCATCTCAGACTGAATAAAACTGCTTTCAGGCCTATCAGCAACCTGAAATCAATTCACTGGCCTTCTTTTTGTAGGATGTATTTTTATGTTTGCATTTGTCATAGCAGTTCCCTCTTCAATGCTGAAAGGAGTATTTGCACTTTTGTTTTTGTGGAGGCAGTGCTGCACAGAAGTTAAAAATGACTAGCACTCAAGGGAGATAGCAGCAATAAAATCAGAAGGTTCAGAGTAGCAGTATTATTTTGGCTAAGGAATTTGGAGAGAATTTAAGCTGTAAATTGTGCCTGAGGGCTCTTCTTATATCAATTGAAATCTTGGAGAGGTAAAGGAAAGAGGTAATCACAAAAGTAACTGAAGAGGAAACATGAGGGAGAGTTGTGAAGAATCTCAGAAGGAGCTTAGATGTTGGGTGAAATGGCTTTGGACAGTAAAGAAACAGATTTGGCAGGCATCAAAAGTGGGAGGCTGCATTTGTTGAACAGCAGTTCCAGGGGTGGGTATCAGTTGTGTTAGAACCTGGTTGAGGCGCCACCTGACAAGTAAGCCTTGGAGAAAATACAGAAGCCACCTTTTCTGTGCTGGTTCTGAAGTCTTTTGGGGTGCAGAGGTTCATACATTTAGAAATAACTTAGAGAAAGGTTTTTTGGGAGTTTTACTTGGAATCCCTTTTGGTGCAGGCAGAATCCCAGGGTGAATCACAGAGTTTATTTGACTAGCCCACAGAGACCAGATTAGTAGTTGGAGACAAAAAGGGATGAGTACTGTGTTTCTATCATTTTGATAACAACAGTGTTTATCTTGCTTCATGTGGCTTACAATTTAAATACACTATCCAGAAAAGTTTTATTTCCATTTTTACGGAACAAAAATAGATATCTGGGGATTTGCATTTGAAGTTCTTGTAGAAAAGTGTCGGCACAGCTGGGAACTAAACTTTGAGCTCCTCATTCCTAGACTAAAGACTATTCTCCCTGTGTTTACAGATCCTCCACTGATGCAGATAAATGTTATGGTATGAAATACAATTCAGCTGATTTACATCAATAGTCAACTGACCTTTTATAAAAAGCTAAAACTTCAGAGTTCCATTATCCACTTGAAATCTATTTTGATTTCTAATCCAGCAGAGAGAATGTCTTTTGCATATTAACATACATCGTTTCATTCTATATCAGTTCTATCTCTAATAAGGTTATACAGAGAGAAGGTTACATTATTTTTGTAGACATACAACAGCCTGTTGGGTATTTGGATTCCACACTTGTGTCATGCCAGTGTCTGATGACCCTGTTAAGTTGGGTTCTTACAGAAAAACACCCTGTATGTGATTCTGGGATGGGTAATGAAAATTAACTAAAACACCCTAAAAGTAATTCCAGAACTATGCTTGCTGAAGAGAATTGATAATGAAAAACATGATGTGGAAAAAGAAAATAATGAAGAGAGGGATGATAGCAGGATGATGTTAAGGAAGAGGTGAGATTTGGATTTGATCTTTATGGTTAAGAGTCAGTTGCTGTTATTTTTAATGATTCAATAATATTGAGGTTCTGCTGTACGGGAGGTTCCTCCATTGTCTGCATCTTTGAGAAGACTGTAAATAAACCCGAATTAGTGGGACTGACATATGTATTTTGGAATCTTTTGTAGTATATGTAATTTATCATTTTAGAGTGGTAGCCAGAGAGGGATCTGACTGAATTGTGGGGTGGGAGAAGATTTTTTTCCCTTTTCTTTGATTATTAATAATGATTGCCGGCCATATGCCATTTCTGGTGAACTTTTGATTCTTTCTCTTCTGGGAGCAATATTTTTTGTGACATTTTGACATGTTTAGCTGATTCTTCACCTGACATTTCATTAACTCATTGGTCTTGATTTTTTTTTCTCTTACTGGGATGAAAACTGAGAGCAGCATGTTGTTGTGCAGTTAGTGTGAGTGAGACCAGGCTTAAATGCGGTGACAGATTCCTGCCTCCCACCAACCTACTGTTCCAAACATGCTAATGTGTCTTCTGGGATTCTGACACTGCAGTTAGAGTTTGGCTAATAATACAACCCATACACTCTTACCCTTGTGTCCATGCCTGCTATTCTAGCACAAACTCTTGCATGACAAAGTGGTAAACCTGATTGAAGAATTGATTTGGATTCAAAGAATCTGGCAAACACCCCCACTTTGTTTTTCAGCTAAATCATTTTTAGTTTTGGCTTGTTGTATTGCTGCTACATCATTACAATGCTCTGGAACAAATGGTAAGGACTGGCAAGAGGGAAGTGAGATTGTCATTATTGCACCCCAGAACTGCTGTGAGAACTTTGTGAAAAGGGAGGAGATACCTTGAGATATTTTGCTTGTATGGCTACTACTAGGTGCCAGAGCAAGCCTGTGATTCTTCTTTAAACTAAGTGGGAAATGCTTCCCTGGTCTGAGAGCTTCAGAAATCTTCCTCCTTTCTATTTTTAAAAGAATATTTATCTAGTGTTGGCCACTTTTATAATTATGTCTTAAGAGTATTTTTTCTCTGAATCTCTGTTTTCTCCTTCACTGAGATTTTGCAGATGCCTTTTAGCCCAAGATACTCTCAGGGAACATGAAGATCCTCTTTGTTGCAGAGAAAAACAATTAATCTGGCAGTGATGTTACATATCACAGTAATGTTACATATATTACAGGCTCCCTGGCAAAGTCAGTCCTGACTGGGGTGCAGAGAACAAACTCAGTTTCTGATGAGGGGGAAGAAGAATACTGTGTCCTTCTTACTGCTAAATAGGATGGAAAATAGCAAAGATGTTTTGCTGTCCTTATAGATATTTAAAAGTAATACAAATAAATCTTTATGTAAAGGTTTCTAGAGGTCTCTACCTGTGTGATCCTCTTTCTCCAGTGTCAGACTAAGGTAGTTGAAGTGCTGATTGATAAAACCATATTTAACTGCACTAAACCTAACCTAACACTGGAATACTGGAGGAGCACTCTGTGATGGTTTTTGGTTTTTTATTAATTAGAGATATTTTTTCACTGTGTGCTGCTGACCAGAGCCAGAGTTAACTGCATTTATCTATAACTTGAGCTGTGGGTGATTTTCAGATCTAAATTCAATCTCTATTCCAAAGGGCCAATTTCCCATTTTGAACTACGTTAGCAATATTTTCATTTTTGATAGTCGAAATAATTTCCAGGTATATGTATATATGATTAAACCTTCCCATTAAGACAACTGGGTGTGGCTTTGACTCTGGCATTGTCTCAAAAGTGACATTACCCAGTTAGAAAGGGGGTATGGCTTTTTGGCAGCACCACAAAATTGAAGGCACTGAAACACAGCTGAATCAAGGTTTCTGCCTCCATTCAGAATAAGGCAGAGTTTTGGCTTTTATCTCTATGAAATTGTATTTCTGTCTGCTGAACTGGCAGAGTCCTTCTCCTCTAGTAGGTTGCCTGTTCCCTGTAGATGCCCTAGGGAAGGATGAAGGAAATAGACTTGAAGTGAAGGAAGTTAGGAGAGAGGTTCAGGAAATAGCAGCTTCCTCCTAGTGACATAACTCTGAAGTCTTGGTCAATATTTTCATAGAAGATTCAGGTGATGCAATAGAGAGAGACTGATAGACTTATGAAGGACTTGAAGGCTTTTTAGATTTAAATCAGAAATCAGAATTATTTGTAAAGCTGAAGATGTGACTTGGAAAATTCTGGATACTGTCCAGAAAGGAGGAGTGGAAGTCCAACATGTAGGCAGATCTAATCAACTGCAATAGTATTTGGTGTAGGGATCTGGGACAGTACCAGTTCTGAGGGAAACCACCTAGCCTAGATTTATAACTGAGTTGGGTTAAGACAAGGGGTTGTTCAGACTGAATAAAAGATTGAGATTCATTGAAAAAATGTGGAAAAAGCTTCTGCAAAGAGGGAGGGAATAATCTTCTGTCCATTCTAGAAATTATGGAGTTTTTCTGTAGCAAAACATATTTAGATACAGAGTTGAGATAAACCTTCCTGAGGAGGATAGTGCATGTCAGAATGGATTACTGGCAGGGGTTGTCACGACTCCATAACTCTGCAGAGGAAATCTTAAGGAATGCAAACTATAGATCTGTCAGGAATGCTACAGATATCATGGCTCTTCCTTGAGCAAGGGATGTGGACTACAGGATTTCTCCTGTCTACTAGAGACAGATTTTTTTTTTTTTTAATTGAAGTAACTCTGTTTAGCTGACTTTTTTTCTTTTATTCTTATTTTCCCTCTCAGCTGGGGTAACTAAGATCCAAGAAAAATCACTAGGGAAAGGGACCTTAGGGGGTCTGTTGGCCAATGTGTTTCAAGCAGGGTCAGCTGTGAGATCAGACCTGGTTACCCAGGGCTTTCAACCACGTGGGTCTTAAAAACCTCCAAGGATGAAGACACACAAGGAGCTGCTGGTACCTCCTTCTCACAGGTGATTCCCACCTGATAAATATTCATCCTCTTCCTTGTCTAAGTGCTATTGAGCCCCCTGCAAAGGAGTTCAGGAGAGTTCAGGTCTAAAGGATACTTCCTTCCTTTACAAAATTATACACACCAATGAATACAAGATTTTTTTCAGACATAGTTTTTGATTTTAATGTTCCTGTGGGTGTGTTGGGGGGAACTGGAATGAAAATAATGTTTGTGTTACTTGAAAAATTAAGGGAACAATTCTATGAAGAAAACAAAAATAGAGGAACACAAGGTAAACAGGTACCTTGGGAATGACTGATCAGCTGAATGAGTTAGAAGAAATGAATGTAAAATAGGGCATCATAGCTATTTTTGTATCAAAGGGAGAATGATGCATATTTAAAACCAGAGGATTTTATTATTTCTTATCCACTGTGCTTATTCTTCAGTTTGTTATAATTTTTCTAATTGTTCTATAATAGGATTGCTATGACCAGGTACTCTTGCTCATAAATAGATTAATCTGCCTTCCCCTGAAGACAAAGAGACGTTTCTATTGATTTCAGAGGGAAATGAATTAAGTCCATTTTCTTTACACTTGGCACCAGTTGTCATCACTTAGAGCTATTCAGGGGAAGGTAAGTAGTAGAAAAGATGGGAATTAGTGTCTGATTGTGTTGCCCTAAATATGTTCTGGACTCGATCCAAATTAATTTCGTATTTGTGAAAACTGTCCAACATATTGAATTGTCCTTGTCCACTGGTTTCTTTCCCTTGTTTGCTGCCATTCTGAACCATTTTATTTACTTTGCCTTCCCTCAAGCTCTGTGGGCCCCTCACTTTGTGGCCTTGAAAGTCTGTGGCCCTCAAACTGGGGATGGAGTTCTCGTTGTGCAATGGGTTTAACAAGGACCATATGTCCTCACGACGTTTTCCCTGTCCAGACCAATCCTGTCCTTTGTTGTTTGGCTGATCTAGTTTCCTTCTTTAGCAGACTGCTGAGTTGAAAACATCCACGCCAAAGTTCCCATTCCAGTGGGTTCCACTGCTGGAGGCCTATTTTATCTAACAGCTGGCTGTATGTCATTGTAAAATTGTAAATGCTTAAAACTTTTGCTCCCGTTCCCAGGGGTTCCACCATTAAAATTATTTTGCATTCACTACCTGCCAACAGGGCCTGTAAGTGAGCCAGAAAAGCAGCAGATTAGGCATAACTATGAATTCTGAGTGGAACGGAGGGGTTGGAGATTGAATTTTTAGGTGAAAAAAATGGGCCTTTCATGAGAAACAAAACTGAGTACAAAGTACTCTGTGGGGCCTTTATATTGAACTGTAGTTCACAATTAACACCTCTGCTGTTTTCTCACCATGGGAATAGAAATCCCCCCAAAAGTTCATTGTGTTAAGATTTGCCCTTCACATTTTGGAGATCTTCTTCCAGCCAGATTCTCTTATTTCTGTAGGCAGAGTAAGTCATTGTGGCTTTCTGTTTAAAAAGAAGCTGGGTATTAACTGCACCAATCCAGCCCTTTCCCTAGGCTTGTAATCAATGGATGTAAAGTTTTAATCCTTTCAGTTTTACAGACCTGCAGAAATGAGTAATGAGCAAAAAGGCTCTTGCATATTTTCACCTTTAAGTGCCCAGCTTTCCAGTGTTGTGAACAGACCGATTGTGTAGAGCAGCAGATGCTAGGGTCTTTCATCCTTCATAACAAGGAAGGAAAAAAAGTCAATTATACATTTGCAAACTGGAAATGTTTTCTAAGGAGTGAAGCTGTCTTTCTATAATGAATATTTACAATATGATTCAGTTCTTAATTATCACAAGGAGCATCTCTCTTCCATTTTGCTTCTATAACCTGTGCTTGTGGGAATGGCAATTTGATCTTTCTTGTGATGCCATTTGTTGTCAAATATGAGTTTGTGTTTCTAGCAACAGGCCATTTCTTTGAAATGATTCATCTGTTTTCCTTTCTCCTGTGATAACTTGGCCTATGTGCTAATGATTGCCTGCTGATGTTGAAATGTAGTGTCGCTGCTCATGTTTTGTTAAACTGAAATGATTGTTCTTTTCTTTTACTATTTATTTTTGTTTGACAGGTGGGGAGAGAGAATGCTTGCCATCTTTTATTTACTATTAAAGTTCACTTAACATTGTACTGTGTTGTCTTTGGAGCTGTATTATCTTAGGTGCTTGATATTGGAAAGCTGTTAAAAAAGAGATAATTGAATACTACTTCAGCTTTGTGTAGCTGAATAAGACCTGATACCAGTATATAAATACAGAAGGAATATTTTGGTGGTAGATATAATGGAAGAATTAAAATAGTTAAAAACAGGAAGACCAAGGCCACTTGTCAGTTTAACCTTAAGAAATATTCCTGTGAGATGTGTTTAGAGTGGAAGTCAGTCTTTAGAAGAGAACCTGAAAGGAAAACAACACCAGCTAAACAAAGGCAGGGCAACACTTTCACTCTTTGTTCATATTTGAATATTTTCCTCCTTTCATTCTTGAAGAGAATACAGAAAAAAAAGCCCAACTCCTATTCCCTTTCTGATAATCAATGTATAAACCAGTAGCCAGTGCCATAAATAACAGCTGTATAACTGCTGAAATGTCTGGGAACTGAAATATGTGGTGATGTATGATAGAACATTAAGTGATGGCTTTAAAATATTATTTGGGATGCATTTTGTCTTTCTCAACATAATTCAGGAAGAAAACAAGAAGGCAAATAATTGAAACAGGCTTTAAATGTGCTTGGCTTTTTCTTTGAGTGGAATTGAATTAGAAGTTTTATATATGTGCATGTATATATATTTTTCATGGTGTTTGACAATGTGAAGTTCTTGTGTTTAACATTCTGTATTGCCTGTAGTTTAAAATTCTTCAATCAAGTGAAGGAAAACATGTCAATATGATCATGCTGAAATATTAAACAAAATGGCATATTTCAACCAAATATAGATAGCAAGACATATAAAAACATTTTAGCCTTTTTGGTTGACATATTTATCTTCCTGTTCTTCCTACTTCACAGTGCTTGACTTGAGTTGTATTCTAAATTGTGACAAAATCCATCATTGAGGTTTGGAGATCTTGAAAAGAACTGGACTGGACCATGTTACAGAAAAAAAGAAAGTAAATTTGGTAACATTTCTCTGGATAATTGCTACTCAGAGCCAGTTCGAAAGATGAGGAGTGTACATCTGTAACAGAATACTTGTGAAAAAGCCCAACCCTTGGAGCAAGAAAATTTCAGGAAAAGTCACTGAATGACTAATTTCAGAAATACAGAAAGCTAGCTCACAACTGAACCTATAAAAGACAAGAAAAAGATCCAGTGTTTGTCTTTTAGGTGGTTGTTATTGAAAATTTTGCTTGGTAAGACATTCAGAATAATTTGCCATGTTTTGGCACAGGCAATTGTTAAAGGACTCTTGAACTGTCCCTCACACTTTACTTATAGACCCAGTGGTTGTAATTCTTGACCTGTGTGTGAATTAATTTCTTTTTGATTTTGTTGACTCTGGAGAATTTCTCTTTCCACTCAAGAGACAGAAAGGATGATTGATCACAGGCAGTATTGCTGCTCCTCAGGTACATGATCATGTACTTATGTGTTTCATGTTCCCAGGAGGAAGGAATGAAAATTCTGGCAAAAGTGACCTTCCCTGTGTCATCGCAGGATTATTGATGACAGACATGTTTCTTTTATTTGCTTGCCTCTACCATTACCAATAATCTGTTGGTGTTGCAAATCCTTCCCGTGCCCAGTTCATGATATTCCCCATTTTTATTATAAGCCTTAAGCTAACCTTTTTGCTCAAAACTCCAGACCATACCTAGTTTATTGAACAGGGATAATATAGCATGCTCTGTTATTTCTCAGATTTGGACTAACCATATAAAAAAAATTGTAGCAAAATGCAGGTTAAAATGCAACTTATTTTTTACTACATCTAGTAGAATTCATTCTTAAATATGAACCCATTATTATGAATCACAAAGTTTTAAGTTTCTATTTTCTTTCTCTCCTATATAAGTCTTAAAAGTGCATTCATATTTTTATATGAGAAAAAGATAGATGCCCTTTATAAATTGCAGTCAGGGTGGCATTAAATATAAATAAACCTGGCAAGTACAGGTACCAAGATTAGTGTGACCTTTCACAACTTAAAATGCAGTTTTGTCCTTAACTTTGATCTACACTGATGTAGTGTTATTAATAATAATCATGAGATTGTCTTTCCCTTCAAGAGTGGTTTTAAAACAAAATGTTTTTATAGCATCTCATTTGGTGGTTTCTGATTTTTTTATAGTGTTCAGTTATCAAGTTTTGCTTAAAAGCAGAGGTAAGCAATTGTTTTGAAATCCAACCTTCAAATACAGTCACAACTGGGATTTTAAGGAAAAGCACCTAAAACAGTGAATATTTTGATAAAATTGTGTGCTGACAATGTTATACTGTCTGCTCAGCCCATGCATTTTTTACAGTAAATAATATTGGAAGTATGATGCAGTAGTAGTGTTTATGTGCTTGATATGACTGTCCACTTTGAACAGGATGGAACCTCTCTGGTTGTTTCATGTGAGTTTTCAAAGCTCAGTCATAATTATCAGCTGCAGCTGTGTTTGAAATACTCACTTGTAGGTGAACTGTGTCACACTTCTTATGAGTTTTTATTCCCCTCAGAAAACATGGAATTCCAGATATGCTCTTTTTTCCAAATCCTTTCACTGAGTCAGAGGTACGGTTTTCTGCAAAAATTCCCAGAGAACAACATGATTTTTTAAAAGAATGAATGATCTGGTATCTTCTAAGTTTTTGTAACCTAAAAGTGGTTTGTAACTTATAGAAAATAGGGGGTAATTCAAGCATATATTGATGTATTTTCTTTTCCATGGCTCTTTTCATCATCACTGCCATGATACCTCAAGGCTTCCCCTCAGCAGTCCAAGGAGCTCTCCACATATCCATGTGGAGGTCACTCATGGAGCTCACCTGGGAATGAATAATGCAGCTGGGAAAGAACAGCAGCCTAAGAGCTGCAAATGAGGTATTTGAACAGAGTGACATTCCAGTGATCATCAAGTATAGCTGACCTCTGAACACATATTTATTGCTGGATTGGTCCTTGAGGGGGAAAAATGTCAGAAAAGGTGGATAATGTGGCATTGACACAGGGGATGAGTTATGAGCTATCCTTCATGACATTTTATTTCTAAGACTTCTCCTTTTCCAGTTGTGGCAAGCAGTTGTTTTTGGTTTTCATTTTTTTCTTCATCCTTTCAAAAACCTCAACAGCTCCAAATCCATAACCACAAACCCAAACAACAAAAGTAAAACAAAAAGTCCAGTCCTAAAATGCACAGAAGAACCAGTTTTAACTCACAATTCTCTAAAAGCTCTGCTCTGGCTCTAACTCGCAGCTCCCTCCCTACCAAGTTCTCTGTCCCCGGCGTGCAAATGGGCTCTGAAGGGGGGGCAGACACAAAGGGCAGTCCACAGATATCAAATCCACAGAGACTCTTGGTTGATATCATTTGGCTCAGTCACACCCAAGGCTGCTTTAGTTCACCTGAGAAGTCCTATATTTTCCAGGAAAAAGAGAAAAAAGGAAGGTCTTGATTTCCTTCTTGGAAAGATCAGTGTAGGCTTGAAGAGATTTTACCCTGTATCATTGCTGTCCTTAAAGCCCTGAAGCAAACTTTATTTAGTGTGGTAGCAGTTTCATTGACTTGGTTGCCCTCAAAGAGAATTAGATTCTACATTTCTGTCAGGTGAAAAAGACATGTCTGAAACACTGATGCTTTTTCAAGACTGGAAAATTAAGAAGGTAGATCAACCATGGAGCAGTAAGTGATGGCCTTAGAAGCAGTGCTTTTTGAAATATGGCAGTGGTTTTCACTTTTTTTAAAATGTATTTCCCATAGTTTCTATGCCTTTAGTAAGAGTGCAGCCTTTCTTATTTTCTACAACAATAATACTTCAAGATGACTTTTCAAATAGGAATGGCTAAACATTTTACAAATACCTGTTAAATCTCACAGCACTGCTTGTCAGATTGAGGCAGATAGTTGTGGAGCTTGCACATTAAAAGTATCTCCTTTGTACCCAACAGTAAAATAATGATACTATTTTGTACCTGCTTCTGTCTTTTGGTTCAGAAGAGACAGTTCATTCATTGTTCAAGATGGACAAACCTATTGAACATGAAACCTATTCTTCAGCTTTATTCATGAGTATCTTATAAGCTGAGAAGAATCTTCTCAGTTTCAGTCTGCTCTTCTCTTTCTTCCACAGGCCCAGGGGAAAATCAGATCAAGGTGTTTCATTTGGGAATGTCACATTTTGGAAAATATCTTGTAGAAAGTTGTTTCATGATTTTAATTCTGCAGAAATTTTCAGCTTTAAGTTTTTGGATGAGTCATGCAAGCAGTTTTGGTGTAGTTAAAATCTGGTGTCCAATTAGGTGTAATTTCTGTCACAGGTTTTCATGGAGGAATTCAGTGTAGAGAATCATCAGTATGTGCATGGTTAAGGGGGTTAAGATTCTTCTGATAACCTTCATTCTGAGATTGCTTGATTTTTTTTTTAAGCATGACCTTATAAAGTTTCTCCGGTATTGCTGCTGTACCTCTAACTATAGAGATTATATTCCATGAACTCCTTGGTTTCTGGAATTTGTACTCCATTCCTACCTCTCCAGAACTTTCTGTTCCCTGCAGAGCTCCCATAAGGTTCCCTGTCAGCAGATGACACCAACCCTCAAGCTAGAAGGTAAAGGAGAGTCAGCCCCTGGAATAATTGTGTTTTCAGGGGAAGCCAGGATCTCCTGACTGCTGCTGCAGAAGGGGCTGGCTGGGCAGACGTGTGGGTGACAAACTCACTGGAGTGAGGCAGAGCAGAACATCTTCATCCTGGCCAACCTCATTGCTGTGACCCTGCTCCCTCACCAGCAGCTTATTGCCAGGAAATGTGAGCTGTAGCTGGCTGAACTCTATCACAGCAATTGGAGGAGATGCAATAGATGTCAGGGTATCTTGGGTGTTATTTTCAGCAGAACTTTGAAATCTGAAGGTGAGGATCATATGAGATCTGTTGAGAATCTGTTCCAGCAGATATCAGCCATGTGACACCCAGAACTGAGAGTCATGTGTGCTCTGTGCCTGAGATACTTTGTGGGTACTTACAGACAGATTTTTCCTATCATGAAGCTGATTCAATCAAAACATTACAAATTTCTAAATAGCCTCTAACAATAAGAGCTGTATGTAAAGTAGGACAATTATCAGATGGATTTTCAAGACATGCTGACAGTCTTCTCACTGATACTTTTTCCTTTTCAGCCCTGAGGTCATATTTTGTCTGTATGTTTTGCTGAGTGCTTTATAAGAACTCTATAAATAAAAAGTTATAACCATGTGTTTGCATTTTCCTTGATTAAAATGCGATGTAAATGTATTTAAAATGGCATGCAAATGATATGAAGGCTCCAGGCATATTTTTTCCAGCAAGACCCTCTGCATTGTAAAGGTTGTTAACAAAGTAAGGAATTAAAAAAAAAAATAGAGAGGGGAAAAAAAAGAGAAAAAATTAAGTCACTACTGGAAGCAAGAGGGCAAACACTTTTTACAATTATAAAATGGGTTTAGAAAGAGGAGGCAAGACATGTTGGTACAGAATTCACTCATTCCTGGTGACTGTCAGGAAGAATTAACTATATCCTTGGGTCTTTTGCTAAGGTTTGCTTCAGAAGCCCATGCTATAATATACTCTATATTTTCTACTGGTTAGAGTTTATGTATTAGGATGGAATTAGCCGAAATATCTTTCTGAAAATCAGACTTAGTATTGAAGGAATTTATGGTTTCAATTCTTTCTTGTCTGGAGTTTGACATATCACAATTTGGTGGTACATGAAATTGTGATAGGAACCTTTATGATATAATTTTGACTCTGGGTTATAAAATAAGAGAAAAAAATGTGCCTTAAAAATGTGATACACTGTTCACAGGCCTGTTTTCACAAAGGGGTTTAGCATTTCCAAGCTCTGCACCTTCTCTACTTTATTGATGTCATACTTGGGCTTTTTTGAAACCATGTTTCATTGTTTTCTGTTCTGTGTGTGTGCATGCACGTATAAGGATGTGTGCATGCATAAATATGTCAGTGTGAACAACGTGAAATGACTCTTCTTGAATCTCTAAACAATGGAAAACCAGATATTGCTGAATTACAGCCTTTAGACAATTCCCTACTGGATTTATATCTCCATATAAAAACATGGTAGGATGAGATTCTTGGGTTCATTGTGCATGCTCTACACCTGCTTGTTTAGTTTAACTGCCTTTAGAGCTGCCTTTGGTCACTGACTTGGCATAAATAAGGCATCAGGATCATATTAGTCAGCCTGTTTACAATAGTTTGCTAGAGGTGGGAATGGGGACTGTGAATGAAATTGTCTAAAGGAACTTCCTTGTTAAAGAAGTCAAAACTTGCCTAAGCCTTCCTAGCTGGTACAGAAAATTCACAGCCACTTCACAATACCTGCTGAAGGAGTGTAAGTCTAAGTCAATTGTAGATGGGACAGCTGAAGGTCAGAAAAAAATACTTAATAAGGTAGTTTTATTTAAGCAAGAACAGAACTGTGATCCTGATTTTAACTTTTGCATATTCATTTATCTCACCACAAGTCTAAATATCTGTCATTGCAGCAGACTGTGAGTTTAAGAAAAGAAGCACCTTTCCTTGTGCTGGAAGATTTTAAAAAGGAAGACGTGACCTTTGAGATATCCATTTTTTTTGTCCACAACAACAGGCTCAGCAGTTCTGGGATGCAACAGGGTAAGTCAGATGCAATGTGCTGCAGAGCTGATCAAATTCTGTGGCAACTGGATGCACAAGTTAAGAGCTGACTTGGCAGGTACTGTTCCCAAGGCAGCTAATTGTTTCCAGCTAATTGTTAAGAAAAGCAGCTTTTATTTGCTCTTTTTTAAGAACAGTTTTCCTGGGTGACAGAGAAGCCAGTGCAAATATCCATGATGAGTACTGCTTTAGGTTTCATTCAGGACACAGGGCTTCCCTAACAGTATGTGAAAACTCCAGACATTTCCTACAGCTCAGACTGAACTGGAGTAAGAGCTGGCTTTAGACAAGAATAAATAAACCCTCATGAGAGAAAGCCAGGTTATGTGGCAGGTACCTTCTTGGGTCAGCCACCACTAAAATGAGAGAGATTAGGAGAAATTCCCTTTATGATTTAGTGTGGTATTTTATTTTTTCCCCTGAATGCTATCTTAATTAAATTAACTGGGGAAAACCTGCCAAGGTCTCTTAAGATGTATAAAATAATATACGCCAATAAAGTCAAAAGGCATGTTAGTAAAGTTCAACATGTTTGTTCTAATAAAAGCAGTGATTCAAGAAACTCACACTTCTGTAGCCTTTGAATGAGAGAATTTGTTCACTAGGTGTGAGTGAGTCACATTGCATGCATGTCCAGACATTTCAGGGGTTTATGTGTATGAGGCTAATGTTGTCAGAGTGCTACTGAGCTCATAAGGAATGTAGAGGGGAAAAAAAATTCCTTACCAAGCCTTGTATGTTTTTGAGAGGCAAGGAAATATGTAGAGGAATTCATCAGATATGACCAGTATATTTAAATTGCTTGCAGTGATAACAGAACGAGATATTAATAACAGATAAAGGAGTTCTTAGTTACATACTTAAAAGCTTATTTGGAGAGCCCAGATTAGATCATAGATCAACACAGCCTCCCTGCAAAAAGCACTCGTCTTACACATCGGGCTGCACACTGCAGCACTTAACTGAGACTTTGGTGAGATAAAGCTGTTTGGCTTTAAGTCAACCTTGAGATGACTTTCCCTTTAAAAAAAATCCAAACCACTTTGATTATGTATTTGGTTTGCATGCTAAATAAGCTGCTCAGCTAAAAATATACCCCTGCAAGGAGCTTATGTCATCTCCCCCCAAATGTGTGACAGAGAGTGAAAGACAGGCAAGGCAGAAGAGGCAATATAAGAACCCAAGTTTTAATTTTTGTCAGGATGAATTGGTAAATTTGTATTAAATTATCTAATGCCTAGATAACAAAGGCTTTAGCTTTTAGATGACAAATCTATGACAGCTAGAGGCCAGATCTATGGTAACATGACCATGTGCATTTAGGGAACTTTGTTCTTTCTGTGCTGTTTCACATTGCTTCCAGTGCCCGTGTGTAAACCTCATGATCTCTCTGTTCATGTTAAAAACCACAGCACAATCAGGTATAAAACCTATGGAACCTGAGATTGACTCCTTCACCCCACTCCCACTGAGCACCTTCATCACCAGGTGCAGACTGGCTGCTGTGGGCTGGATTTTCAGAGGTCCATGTGCAGTGGAGCTGCTGCCGCCCCTGTGCCTGCAGCTGGCACACGAGGAGCAGTGACAGGCCCAATAGATGTGCACTCCTCCCTGCCCTGTTTGAAAAGGACATGCCCTCTAGATAAATTCAGGCACTGGCAGAGCTGACACCTTTCTCCTGAATTAACAGGAGGCAAAACTCTGAAATGCCAGATACCCAGTAAATTCTCTCAGCTTTTCATTAGTTCTCTGGTTGTAGATATTTACCCCAGGAGACCTTTAAGGGCCTTTTTATTGTTCTAAGGAACTTGTTGGAGTAATTTAAATAGATAGGAACACTGTGTTCTCTGGAGGGGAGGTGAAGGAACCATGATAGGGCTATTATTTAGGGCTATTATTTTACTCGAAGGTGGAGGTTGAAAAATAGGGAGTGTTTAAATTTAGAACTCTCCACCACTGAACAGCACTGCCCAAGGGCTGTGGAGAGCAAGGCAGTTTTCAAAGGCCTATTCTTTTTTTTTCTTTTGTAATCTCCTCAACTAAACATGGGTCAGAAATGGAAAAGGAAACCTCAACAATGCAGTCTAACCCCTGGGGAAGCAAAACTGATTAATGGACAATTTTATGGCTCATTTGTAAAAAGGGAAACTAGCAGAGTACTCTGTTTACTTTGTCCATACGATTCATATCAGCGTTTACGGAAAAAAACAGAAGATGTTTGGATATCTTGAATACCTTGGGAAAACAAGCAAATAGCTTATGGACATCTGCAATGAAGAGTACAAACTACCGGAGGATTTATTACAAACACTGCATGTACTACAGTGGTCAGACTCCTGTAGATTTTTTCCTTTAACCTCATATTCTTCCTGTCAATTTATTTCTGAAGATTAGTTTGGAGTTTAGGAATGAGTTTCCCTCTAAGAGAGGCAGTGTTTGCTGAACTACAGCCAGCCAGACCCACAGACCTACCATTTGGGAGGCTTAATGACACTTTGGAGTCTCTCTGTATCTCTTTGTATGTTTGAGCTAGCATGGTTTGATTTGCTGCACTGCTGACTAAGTCTGGAATTAGAGGAGCAGCAACAGGCAATTATGCACTTCTGAAACTCAGCAAGTTAGTTTAAGAGGCTCTGGCTTCTTTATTCTGAATTTATTTTGATTCAGAGTTACCTATTTCACATGCCCTGTGTCTCCTCTTCCAAAAAAGAAGAAAAAAAAAAAAAAGGAAGAAAACAAATGGGAAGAGCTAGATTAGCCCTGCCAAACTGTACACAGAGTGGCTGTCTTTGGCACTAAACTGACAGGACTGTTGGATTGCTTTCAAATGTGTAATGGCTATCAAGAGATGTCAACTGACTGGGAATCACACACTGGGAAGAGTAAAAAGTGAAAGAGAAAAATCAGAAACAAAGAAGAGGTATTATACAAGGAGGGGTGAGCTGGGAGAATACTGGTAGAAGTGAAGTATCAAATACCTCCTAGATTTTGCCAAAAATAGCAAGCAAATTATGTAAACCACAGAGAAGAATAGTCTCTTTAAAGTACACAGAGATCTGCATGTGAATGTACACAAACATCCATTACACACATGTGGTGAGGCTCAAGGCAGTGCAAGTGCACTGGAGTGAAAAGCTGTATTGAAAACTCTTGTGTTTAACACCACCACCTCCTGCATCATGGATGGTAATGTTAGTTTAATGTTACACTTGTCAGATTTGCTTCTCTTTTGGTTCATGTATCTGAGTTACGTTTACTTCGATGAAAAGTTGCAGAGTGCCTCAAGGTAAAGGTGAAACTTGTACTAAATACGTTCTTAGTAAATGTACACAGAAACCTGACTTTATCGACAACTCTATTTTTGATAGATTCTGATGGTGATTGGCATTTTTTTGAATAGTTGAGGTTGGAAGAGATGTCCAGAGATGTTCAACTCCTCTGCTCAAAGCAGGATCAGCTGCAGCAGGTTGCCCATATGTGATCAGGAGTTCTTATGTTTGCATGGAATTTTCTTCTGTTGAATTTGGGCCAACTGCTTTCTATCCTGCCACCTGTTACTGGATATTACTAAGAAGAACTTGGCCTGTCTTCTTAATCCTTCCCATCAGGTATTTATTTTTATTTGCCCTCCTTGCCCCAACCCCCCCACTGCATTCCCCCCAGTCTTTGTTTTCTCCAGATTGAACCACCACAATCTTGTCACGCTCTCCTTATCAGTCAGATGCTGCAAGGCCTTATCATCTTTGTGGCCTTTTGCTGGATCTGCTCCCGTGTCTCCCTGTCCTTGGGAGCTCAGCACAGAGTCCCAGATGTGTGTTGGCGCTGCTTGTCCTACTCCAGCCAAGGAGCCTGTTGCCTGCTTTGCTGCAGAGGTGCACTGCTGACTTGTGGTCACCTTGGTGTCCAGTGGGAGCCCCAGGGCTTTTTTGAACAACCTGCTTTTCAGCCAGCTGATCCCCAGATTATTCTGCAGGAGATTATTGCTCCCCAGGGGTAGGAATTTTCACTCCACTGCTGAGCTTCATGAGACTCCTGTGGGCCCATTTCTCTCTCCAGCCTGTCCTCGTGCTTCTCTGTGGCAGCAGAGCTGGTGTTCACAGATCATTTGATGCGCACACTGGAGAAGGTGCCCTGTGTCCCCCCACACAGGTCATTGATGGAGATGTTAAACAGTGTGGGCCAGCCCCGCCCTCAGCTGTGCAAACTCCACCAGTGAGCAGCCTCCAGATGGACTTTGTGTCACTGGTCACAGCTCTGAGCCAGGCAGAGCAGCTAATTTCCAGCCCATCTCTCTGTCCCTTTCTCTAGTCCATATTTCATATGTGGATATTATGGGAGACTGTGTCAAAAGGTGTGCATAGTCAAGGTAAGCAATACCCACAGTTCTCCCTTCCTTCTCCACTCTAGCCATGTGATAATAGAATGCTGTCAGGTTGGTCAGGAATTATTTCCCTTTCATAAATCCATCTAGTTTCATATAGCTGCATTTTGGAAAGCAAACCAGAGAAACAAAGGAGGTGAGATTAATTCAGGAAGCTTTACATGTAGTGGTAAATTTTGTCATATTGGATTCTCTACCCTAAGCTCAAAGTTCCAGTGTCATACACAGAACCTCCTGTGATAACATCCTACCCTAAGAGGGTCTAAGGTGTGTGTTATCTCTGATTTCATACCCAACACAACTGAGAGCTCATACCTGAGGTGTTTCCATATGTGAGGTGTTCCAATGGTGGGTTTCTATATTGTGCTGTATTTCAGAGTGTTAAATGAGGACCAACACTGAGATGCCCTAAATGTCTGTCTCTCCTTCCTTTTCATGACCTATGGTCTCCCTTGACCCCTCAGTGTAAGGGCTGCCCTACCAATTAATACCTGTAGTATTTGCTTTCTTGTGAGGCCACCAGACCTCTTTACTTTTCATTTAGCCTAGTTTTGTATATGTTTGTACAGTGAATTCCTTAGTCTCTTGGCAGACAATTTAATTGGTTAATTGAGTTTTGTTACTCTTTCACGCAACAATCACAGTTGCCTTTGAGGGATTGTCCTTGCCTGTTGTACAGTCTTGTACATTGTGGAGATTTTGGCACTGATAATATGCTTTTGGCCAGACTGGATGTGTGTTATTTACTCCTATTTCTTCAGAGGCAATTATTCTAAGGTTGACTGTAGCATCAAACAAGTATCCAAACCTACAAATGCTTCTGATCAGCTTTTAGCTGTCTGACAATGCTGGGCTTAGTGGCATGTGCATGTTATTGGGAACAAGCCATTGAGCTCTGGAGGGGATTCAGAGCCAAAAGTCAGCAGCCTAAATGGATTGGCCAGGAAACAGGAACTGAGCATTTCTCCATTCAGCACTGTGTGTTGTGAGTGCCTGTGAAAAGCTGGCCTTCCATATTTTCATGGGCACTTTAATGCCTTGGGATGCCATTTCTCAGAAGAAAAGAGCAGGAAATCTGTGCTTCTCATCATCTTTCATTGCTAGATATTGGAAGTATCTTGAGGACAAGATCTCCTGTTGTTTCTTCCTCATAAGGGACTTTTTGAAGGAAACACTTGTCTTGGAAAAACACAGACCCACGCACCACCTCAGCTATTGAAATAACTCACTTTAAGAGGGTTTCTTGTGAGATACAGTATGCAAGGCTTGTTCAGCAAGATCCCTTCTGGGTGGCCTTTGTCCATTTCCCAGTGTTTTCATCACACCTCTTTTACTGCAAAGAATAACTTCAGAGGTTCATGAAGAGTGGAAGGAGGTATTGCCTGAACGATGATGTGCCCAAGACTTTTGTTCCTATCACTTTTCTGATAAGCTCAAGCTGTTAAACTCCAGCTAACCAATCAGAAGAACAATTTACTACCTCTGTGTCATTTTAAGTGGGCTGTCTGGCTGGAGCAGGATGTATTCAAATGAAAGTTAACAAAGTATGTTTTCTTTTGAGGATTTGTCTGCTATAAAGAGCTTGAAGGGAACTTTTGAATGGGCATTCTCATCCCGTTACAGCTGAAATATCCATTGTACCTCCCACAGCTTCAATAACTGCAGTTATTTTCATTTCCAGCACATTTAGAAACAAACGATGTTGAATCTACTTTATTTGATGGGAGAGGTTCATAAAGAAATGGCAAAGGGCTTGCATTTTTAAAATATTTGGCCTTCAGATATCCTCCTCTTTCCAGATCCTTTAAGCCATGCTCAGGTGACCCTTACAGGCTGAGCAGCAAAACCCTGCTGGGAGAGAGGGGCCCAGAGCTGCCACAGCCTCCCTTGTGGTCCCTGCCAATCAATGTCTGCTCTTATTCCACAAAGAGGCTGGACTGTCTTGGCAGGGAAAGCTTCATGGGATCAGGTATAATCCCCTGAGGAAAACAATTGTATGCAATAAGAACTTGAAAGCATGAAAGGAAAAGATTTTCAACTCCTCTAAGCAGAGCTTTATTGATAAAAACTGCATCTGCCACTTTTCTCTAGTTAGTTTTCTATTATGTGAAAAACTGTGGAAAGCAAGGCTCATGCCATTCATAAATGAGCTTATCCTGTAATTGAAAATAAAATAAAGTTTTTTGGCTGCAAACCGGATATAAGCTTGGTGGCTTGAGTGCAAGGTATTTGTTTTCTTGTGCTGACTTCTCATATTTTCTCCTCCCCTTACTCCAATCCATCTGCAGAAATGTTTTCTTTTCTTGTTACCTCAAAGCCTGAATGTTGTAGATTCTGGGTGAAAGAATTAATTCAAACTCTTTTCTCCCATTCTTCTGTAGAAATTCAAGACTTACTGATTCAGAGAATGTGGGTTCTTCTTGTCTTTCCTTTTTTTTTTTTCCTTTCAGGATGATCATGTTGTTGAGTTTTAAAACTCTGTGTTAGCTAACAGTGACATGATGGTGAAATACCTATTTACCTTTTGTGTGACTGCAGCAGCTTGTTTCCTCTGATAGAGAATGTAGAAACCAAGCAAGCTACAAGTTTATGGGGTTTTTTTTTCCCTTTGCTGATTAGAGAGCCCTTGAGGATATTCTTAAATATTTTTGTAGGACAGCCAAACCCTGCAGGTAAATGTTACCTGTAAAAAAGGAGTATTGAACTTGTGCTGCCTGTACCTGAAATGTCTTTCTGTGTGACTGGGATGCCAATAAGAATTTCCCAGACACCACTCAGGACTGCAGCTGAGAAAAAAAGGCAGTAAACTGATCTTTTGTCTGCTCTGACTGCCTTGGAACTAACTTTATAGACCTTCATTCTTTCCTTAAAATCTCTGAGCTGGCTGTGCACAAGCAGGAGGAAGGCAGCAGCCTGGGCTGCTGTCCATGATGCAGGGGATGGGCAGAGCCAGGCTCTTGCTCTTGCCCCCATTCAGGGTAAAAATTGCACCTGCTTGTACCCCTGTACACTGCTCAGAGTTTTTGGGCAGCATCAAAGCTTGGGGGACCTTAATGTTAGCTCATGTGTCTGCCTGACCTTTTTTCAAACCATATTTTTTTAGCCCCATGTGTAGATTATCCTGGTTTAATTATTGGGCTTTTCAAATCTCCCTAGAAGGTAGAAAATGAAGCTGCATTTTGTCTCTCTCTAGCTACCAAAGCTTAAACTTAACATCTACTCCACATTCTTGTAGTCTTAAAATCCTACCTGCTTCCAAGGAGTCTCAATGAGTCTGGAGTGCAATTAAGCTATTCTATTTAATCTCAGCTGTGAAGAGAGGGTTCAGAAAGAATGATGTTTTTGACATCTGTCACTTGTGCAATCACCTCCCAGTGCCAGCAGAAGAAATCCATTACCCTTTCTGATTAGAGAGTGATTTTAACTAGCACAGTTATAGGGTGATACCAGCCACAGTGACAGATATATATCCTGGAATGCTTTCCCAATCCTGCTGTGTTTATAAAAGGGATACAATCAAGACAATGTTATTTTTTTTTATAGTCACATTTCTGGGAGGCAAAAAATCCTATTCTTTACACAAGTAATATTTTGATATGCACATTTAAATGATATTGAAATTACACCTATTAACTGTTAAAAGTAATAGATGCACATTAGTATTGCAGAAAGAAAATACTACAACAGGCAAGAACTGAAATAGAGCTGGGGAATTCATCATCAGTGTATGATTTGTAATGTTGTGGTTTTTTTCTTGATGATTATTTGTGATGAAAGAAGTTCCCAGCTTTTAAAAGAAACAGCACAGAACAGGATTATATCCTGTCATGTTGGTAACACCTCTTCAAAATCAGACACAAATGATATTTAAATTAACTATTTAATCTAAATAGTATTATTTAATTTAAATAAACTAATAAGCTAAACTAGTAGATAAAGGGACATTTAATTTAAATAAATTACTAAGCCCACATTAATTTAACTATCGACCAGTTTTGAAAACTGGGGGACTGTAAAAACCCATGAGCTTCTTTAAGCCATGGTCAAATAAATATGACTTTGTGATGAGTCAAACCAAAGCTTCAAATCCAGAGATTCCTGAGCACTGGAACATTTAAAATAGGAATCTGGATATGGATTTGTGGCTTGGTTCTGTGCTTCAAATAAAGGAGAAACTCCTTTCCCCAGAGGAAAAAAAAAATGTAGAGGTTACAGAAAATAATTTTAAAAAATCGGAGGCCATCAGGAGCTGTTCAAGTGTGAGCATCCTCCACCAGAAGGACATTTGTATGTCATGTTCCTGCCTGAGGACCTAATGTCCCCCTCGTGTGCACAGGTGTGTATCTGACACATCTGACAAGGTGGATGCACTGATGTCCCCTAGCTGGGCTGTTATCTTTGTATTACACACCTGCACATTCAGACTTTGCTGAACAATGAAGAAAGGTGTTTGGATTGTTGGTAAAGAAGGTAAAGAGGAAGAGACTTTGGTCACTGTGGTGAGAAAATTCTACATTGGTATGTGAGTATGGTGACCTAAGAAAATGATGTCCTAAGGATGCCTTTGAAAATGGACTTTCAGGTGACTTCTGGTCCACAGTGGACCATCACCATAAAATTGGATGACATCTGATCAAAAATGCACCGGGGTTTTTGCCTTTTAATTCCAAAAGCAATACATGAGAAGTCTGTTGGAATGCAGAGTAATTTATGCTGGTTTGCAGCTGAATCTTTCCTGAAGACTTTCTAGAGAACTCAAATTGCACATGCACAAAGTCAGCTGATCTTTCATGAAAATACTGTGATAATGTTTGATTAGCTTTACCTCTTTCAAGTATTATAAGAGTGCATAATTGCTTGTTTTCCTTGAGTGTCAGCAGCAGTCTTTGTAAGAGGGAAATTTAATAGAAAATTTGGCAGGAAAGCTTTTACACTTCGTGGAACAAGGAGGCCAAATTTTAGTACAGAAGTATGCTGTACTTATAATACTTGTAATATATATTTCTTAGCTCTTCTTAGCCTAAACTACAGCTAAGGTCAAATCTTGAGTGGTCTGCAACAAATATAATGAAGCTGAGGGCCTTAGAAACTTAAGTATTGGTCTCAGGAGGAAAGGGCTGTACAGCACAGCTTGTTCATTCTTGAGTTCTGCTAAAAACTGGCTAAAAGTGGGATTTGTAGGGTTCCTTGTTAAATAGTGGAAATGTTGTTTTGTAACTGATGATTTCTCCTGCCTTACCTCTGCTCTGAAATGTGCTGAAGTCTACAGAAGGATTCCTGTCACCTCAAATGAGTTTGGGATTGTGCCACATCAGCAAGGTGTGGGAAACAAAGGCAACCTGTGCCCGGTACTCAGGAATGAGGAAGAGACACCTGTAATGTGGGTCTTGTTCTCTCATAGTTTTCATATCCTTTTCATACACCCATTCTTTATTTTCATGCAATTCATTGCATATCACTAAAGGCAGCTGCAGTTGTGCAAAGAGTGGCAGGAAAATGAGAGGAATTAGTGCCCTGAAGCAGTAAATGTGGATTAGGGCAGAGCAGAATCAGAGAGGGTTGAAAGCATTGTTTATGCTAAAAAGGCCATTTGCTGGTGCTCTCTGTGTTTCCCACTGTCAGGTGGCAGGGAGCCCAGTGCCTGGCTGGCTGTGGCCCCAGTCAGAGCAGGGCTGCACAGAAGGTGGATGGGCTCCCTGTTGCACTGAGGGCAGGGCTATCTCCTGCCTACAGCCAGCATGGAAATGGCACCAACCCCCAGGGACCACACTCAAGGGTAACTGCAACATTCACCAAACCCCCCTTTTCAGAGCCAGCTGCCAAGTTCTGAGCCTGCCCTTATGCTCCTTTTAAAGAGACTGTCTGTGTTGAACAAGGTGAATCTCACTGTTCCCCTCACCCTCCTGGTTTGTACGTGCTCTGTGTTAAACCCACTGTGAGCAGGTTTCCTGTGCACTTGGTAAAACCTGGGCTGTGAGCACTGCCTGGCCAATTAATTTTTTGTGGTACCCAGGGAGCAACAAAGCCTGAGAAAGCACGTTTTTCTTTCTTCAATTACATTCATTGTGGTAGCAAGGACAAGGTAGGAATCACTAAAATAATTTGATCCAAAGTTGTTTTGGCAGAATGCTTCTGTGATGAACTGCACTGTGTTTACTACCGATGTGGGATGATGAGGGGCTGCAAAGAGCTGCAAATAAATGAGGAGTTGGAGCAAACAGGTGAGTCAGGCTTCCTTTATGTGCCATAAGGACAAAGAGGGGCAGTTTCACACTGAGCATCCATCGTGGAGAATCAACCTCCCAGAACTGCTGTCATTAGAAAGCAGAAAGGATCATTTAAAACAGCTGGACAAGGCAGGAGGCAGGCTACTCCAGACACTGGAGGTGCAGAGGACAGCAGGAGGGTAACAGAATTTGTTAGAAAGCCTGCCATTAATGATATTTTTTACTGGTAATTTTATTAGAGGAAAGGCTTTTTATTATTATTGTTTTTTCATTAGAAATAATAGTGCTTGTGTGTGAGGAATTTTTATATATTGTACCCCAGGACTAGATTTGCTCACAGAGTCTAAAAGAGCATATTGTGCAGTACCTTATATGTTTGGGGCTTTTAATTGCATCTTGTTTCCATCTCACTGAAGTGTTTCTTATTTGGAAAAGCTGACTAATCTTTGTCATTTACCTACATAGTAGGTGGTTTGACTTTTCTAGATCTAAGACTGGGCTTTAGAAGGGAAGGACGTGTTGTGTATGCCTTTGATTTTGTTTGTTTGCTGGGTAGCTCTGGGTGTTTGATTTTTGTTGTTTTGTTTGATTTTTGTATTGGTGGGTTTGTTTGGTTTTGTTGTTGTATGGTTTTTTTTTTTGTTCAAATGCTGTTTCAGGTGTCATTTTGGCCAAATAAAAGCTGTCAAGTAAAGGGGGAAAAAAAAAATCTGTGCCAAAGTCCTGCACAGAATTCCTGCAGTATTAAAACAGTGATAAGAATCTCCTTCCTCCTCTTACATCCATGCATTTGGCCTCACAAACACACATTTTCCTTTACCAGCACGGACCAGTTTTTGAACAAATCTCCTTTGCTGAAATTTTGCAAATGACTGCTGCACTCTTTGAAATGGCTGCTCCAAATGCAGGTGTCTGCCATGCAAGACCTCACCAGATGGATGGTTAAATGCTCTGCCTTTGCTGTAGCTTGCAAGCTGTTTTACATTGCATGAGAGAAGTCAAAAAGTCAATTAATATGCTGACCAAGACAAAATAGTTCTTTGCACCTATAGTCAATCCCAGTGTGGACTCTCTTATGAGAAAATTATTAATAATAAGTATGTTGTAGGCCTCATGTCGTCTCTCTAGGAGATACTTAATCCTACAAGTTGGATCAAGAATCTAATTTGCTTCTAATCAGATGGGATATAGCTTTGTGTATGAGGAAGTACTGCTTAATCTTTTGCATTCTGGTGGGGAGGCTGGGAGTCCAAAAGCCATTGTGATTTGAGGACTCATTCAGTGCTGGCAGAAGTGAATAAATTCAGTATTCCAGGCACTTAGCGTGTCTCCTGTGGTGTCTTTTGCCTGTCCTTTTAGAAAGTGTTTCACTTAGATGCTCAGAAACAATCTGGGCAGGGTGAGCAGTGTGAGAGGGAGCATTTCAGGTTCCCAGGGCAGCTGCTGTCCCAATGCCTGTGGTGTTCATGCTGCAGGCTGGCAGCTCTGCAGTCCTGCAGCTGCAGCTTTGGGTGTGCAGGGCCATGCACACACCTGTGCATCCCCTAAAGCACCTCCTGGGCTGCGCTCAGCTGGAGCTCAGGGGGCCAGGAGTGCCCTGGCAGGTGCCAGCTGCACCCAGAGGAGCCACGGGGGGAAGATGGGACTTTGAGTGAGAGAGGACCCAGGTATGTGAGACTGCTGCTGATCAACCTCAGCCCAGGTTCTCCTCCATGTTTCAGTGTGAACCTTGGCAGCTGTGCTTGGTAAAAGGCAAATTGAAATCGATCTCTGTGTATGTTCTTCCTCCCAAAGATTAAGATGTGATTTTGCACTAAACACTGAAATGCAAGCTGGAATAAATTCTGAGCCTTGACATCTTGGTTAAAGTTTAGACTAAGCAATATAATTTATTTTTTCTTTTTCTCTAGGATCATTAGGAGAAGAGAATTTGGCCCATTAGACTTCATTTGCAATGCTGGGAGGTTGTGAAAATTCTACTTTTAAAAAACTAGCCGCAATCTGTCATTTAATTTGAAGAGTCCCTGCAGCACTGAGATTCAGGTAAGAACCAATTAATGATAATGGTATTAATGAACTTTTCCAAATGCATATTTCATTTAACTATAACAAGACAGTTACATCTGATACACTGAATATCAAATCAGCTATCAAACTGGGAGAGAGATTAATTAGATAAATAACTAAATATATAATACTTTTACTTTAATGTGAGAGTTTAAAAGTCAAGACTAACTCGTCATCCTGGGCAGATAATGTTTAAATAAGCACCACCTACAGAATTAGTAGTCCAGGCTTTTTATATCAGTTGTAATCTAAAATAGTGAAAGAATCATATTTGGTGATTCCTGTGGGGAACATGCCCAGGTGTAGACTGGAGGAAAATGCTGCCTTTACTTCCTTTGTTATGGGTAAATTCTGAGTAGGCTTGTAAGATAGAGGTTTTTGTCAAGATACATGTGCTGTATCAAAAATGTTCCAGCAATATAACAGAAATTACACTGAACGGATAAAGAATAAGATGCAGGTTTTATTATTTCACTCATAGCCCAAATTGGTGGAAGTGGATCCTCTCTTTCCTGTGAAATTATTTTTAATGAGCTTAATATAATTCCTTGTCTACAGCCATTTGTTCATAACCCTGGCCAGTGAATAAGAGAAAATTATGTATTCTTTGAATCATACCAGGCACAGCTATTTTCTAGTTTCTCAAGGGCATATTTATATTAATCCTAACAGCAGCCAGGCAAAAAGCCTGAGTGACAAAGCAGGCTCAAAATGTCCTTTGTGTGTTAGGACTGCTCACCCATGTAAGCTGGGTATGGCCATGGCAACGCTCAGGAAAGACTGGACACTACAGCAAAAGTTGTGTAGGCAAGAAGGCAGAATCATTTCCATAGATAACCTTGGGAAAAGGACAGGAGGAGAGATGAGCAGAGAAAATAGGTCTCTTTAACCCCCAAAAGGTCAGCCATTACAGCAGAAATGAAAGAAGGGGATGCTGTGGAGGGCATGGCACATATCTCACACAGCAGTCATGCATCCCTGCCTCTCTGCTGAGGTGTCACATATTCAGCTGAGCTCTGGGTATGCTACAGACATCAGTAGATGTCTCAGCAGTGCCCAGGAAACACATTCCCACACTGGGCCCTCTGATGGATCAAGGCCACACCATGTCTGCTGTGTCTGTGCAGTCAAAGTGGCAGAGCAAGGTGAGGGGCTCACCCCCTCTGCCTTTCTCCCCATTGCACTCAGCAGCTCAGCCCTCAGAACACTGTAAATGTCCTCTCCTGCCCAGTGAACTTTACCCCTCTACAAATAGAAGCTCTCCTTGTGGCTTTCTGCTGCCAGTAGTGATCCAGGTCTGGCTTCTCACTCGGTTTCTGTATCTTTGTGACACCTCAAAATGTTCATCCCTGCCCCACACCCAATCCTACCTAAGACCTGTGATAATTTAGTCATAGTTTAGATTTATAAAAAAGGCAAAATGAACTTGGAAACCTGCAAATAATCTTGCTCCTTGATTTGAGAAAGCTATCACACAGCAAAGGCAAGGTGAGAGCTGATGAGATGATTGGCACAAAGCTGTTAATGGAAATCAGCTGTTCTGTGGCAGGCAGTGCTTCAATGGAATCCCCCCTCTGTGGGTTCCTGAGCAGTGCATGAGCTTCAGCTGGTATCTAACTGGTATCTAACCTGCCCTTGCTGGGCCTTGGTTTTCCATACCTAAAATGGGGACAGTAACCCTTTCCTGCAAGAGAAAGAAAACAGTGTGTGGCACTTTGGATTCACAACAAGTAGAATTGAGACAGGTAGTTAGCAGATTTACATTATATTCTAAGAGGTAATCATAGAAGACTTAACAACAGATTTCCTTTCAGAAAAGCAGCAGAACAAATAGAGATTCAACAGATATGGTTTAACAAAAGAATATTTCATTCTCTCAGTTGACTGTTTTCCATTACAGGCTAAGCAGGTACAATTCAGAAAAATTCCAGTGACTTGTATAAAGAAAAAAGTCATTTGCTGATTATCTGATTGGTCTTCAATATAGGTTTTATATTAGTTTTATGGCCTACATGGAAGAAATGAGACAATTAAATACTTTCTTATTTCATTAATTTTGAAATATATAACTTAGTGTAAAGTTTGTTTATAACATTAATTGAGAGAGGTGATGAGGAATATTACTATCTAAATACTTATTACCAAAATGCATCAGCAAATCACTGTCTTAAATGTGATGCAGTAGGTGGCACTGGCCTTTGCAATGGCCTCTTTGAGCAAGCTCTGCAGGAGGTGTAATCCACAGAAAAATAGAAAAAGTGTTCCTAGATGTTCAGTTTGTGGCTTATAGGGAAAGCATTGGGCTTGGCCCACATTTACAGTCTGACATGGCCCCTTATACTAGGACTGGGGAGAGACCCCTGATTGCACTTGGTGAGGATACACAGGAAAAAAAGGACACAGTGGTTTGAAAAACATTGTGTGGCTTCTAAGAAATGGTAAAAAATGTGCAGGAACACAGAAGGGTCTTGGCTGGCCTGAAGGAAACTTGCACTGGGAACATCTCAAGAACTGTCTCTGGGTTCAGGGGTTTTGGCTCCAAGGCTGGACAAGGGCCAGGCTGTGCTGTCCCTTCTGCAGTGGTAAGCAGAAGTCCAAAGCACAGAAGAGACAGAACTGTTCTGTTCCAGGAGCAAGGAAAGAAGCAGGAAATGCCTGAAGACAAATGTCAATTTTTGTGGACTCTTAAATCTCATATTAATTTAGGTTCAGTGCATTCTTACTGTTTTTAGAAATTCAAAGATTGAGTGTGGAAGGCTCATAGAATGATCAGGGCTGTGCTTTTCTGTCTTTATTTGCTTTCTTGTGATTATAAATGACCAAGCCACTTCCATTCTCTTTGAAATTAAAATTATTTCTGTCAAAGCAGGCAACAGTGCTGCTTTTTATGCCACAGATCAAATTTTCTGTATCAATACCAATTCACTTGTGATTCATGCTATAAAACAAGCCCCTTGAAAATGTACCTGCAATAAATAGCAAAATACCATTCTGTTGTTTTCAGCTAAAACACCTCAATTGTTCTGGTTGCAACTTAAGAACAGCTTTCCTTGGTTAAGGAAAGATAATTACATTTCACTAATTGTTGTGAACACTGCTATGCTTTAGTGAATTTCTGCTCAACAAAATACCTGGGAATAAGTCAGAGAACACCTGAAGGGGATGATAGTTAATGGTGGGTTTCAGGTACTGAAAAATGCCTCTCTCACTTGGAAACAAAAGCTGAGGAAAATGTCTGGTAAACAGCATCAGTGGAGGCTGGCATGAAGCAAAGCAAAGGCCTGGCTCAGTGGGCTGGCTACTGCCAATTAAATGGTTTCATGCACTGCCTACCTCAGGTAATGAGGTCTGGCTAAACCTTTAGGCCCTGGGCACCCGTTAGAAAAGACAAATATAGCTGGTAGGGAAAAAGAAATTCCATTGGGACATCTTTGATTTAAACAGAATCAAATGGCAAGCTGCCATGTCAGTGGTCTTTCATGGAATGCAAATAGGTCTGTCTAATGGAGAGAAAATGCACATCGTTCATTTTAGACTATAATTAGCTTTTAATTTAATCAAGTATTGGTACCAAAGCAGGCCTTGGAGAAAGATTTTGATATTAAAGCCTTCAAAGCTTCTTTGGAGAACTCTAAATGGTTTGTGTGGTAGTAAATCAAGTTGCAAAGTGGTACTGCACAATGTGCATATCTTAGCTCTATCACAGTCTATTATAAAACTTAAAACAGGGAACAAGTGGAATGCAGCCCTTTTATGAAAGAAAACACTGAGTCATACTGTGAATCACTCTGTCTCAGGGAGACAATTTCTTTGAACACTGGCTTTTAGGAGAGTAGTAAAAAGTACTACCAAGGACAGTGTGCAATTAAAGGTACTTTAATTTACATTTTGGGGCTAGAGTTTATGGTATAGAATTATTAGTAAATAATGTCTAATTGCAACACAAGGGAAGCAAATATGAAATTAATAATGAATCTATCATTTTTCATTATTATGGTCTTGTCTGTGTGAGCAGATTTATTCAGTCTTATGTTGCACTCTGGTTGGACTTTGAAGAAGGAAGAGACATCTTTGGGTTATGGAATATGTTGGATAATCTCCAAAATTATTTTCATCCCTGTCAGTATCCTGTCTTGTTCCTTAGGTACTCCATCCCTGTCAAGCAGGGTGTAGCTGAACACAATGCAGCTGGAACTCCACAGTTTCTGTGGGAAACAGTCATCACTTAGAGATCTCCTTTCCATTTCTAGAGTGCAGGCTGGGTTTTCTGTCTAGAGTGTCTCCCATCTTTGTTAGCAGCTGGTGTGTAAAGAACTCAGTGTTTTCTGATAGCTGCTTGATAGTGAAAGCTGGGGACTTGCTCTTGAGCTCATGGAAATTAATAAGAAAACATTCTGCACTGGATCTTTCAGCAGATATTAAGTGTAGAACATGGAGAAGGTCAATATATTAATTTCATACCTGATCTTCAATTTAACACCCTGATCTTCAATTTAACATACCTGATCTTCAATTTAATATAACTGGTATTATATAATCGGTATTATTTGATTTTGTAGTTGGTATTAAAAATGCACATACTCAGTTATGCATCTTAAATAATTCAAGCTCCCTTTAAATAAAATATTTTTTTTTTATGGTGGACTCTAAAAGCTTTTTTTTACATTGAGTTTAGGAAAGAAGAGGGCAAGAAAAATCCTATATTCCCTAGAAACTGTTCAGAAAAGTAACATTCTTTGATGATGAGATCTGAGCTGTGGCAGGGTGTTGCAATACAGAAGAGGTGATCTTCAGAAATAAATGCATAAAAACTGCAGCAAATGAGGACTACTGTGAAACTTCATCATTGGCTATGGACCTCACTTTAAGAGCTGATTTTGTTCTTGCAGAGCCCACTGATTTCAAGGGAAGGCTTTAACTGGCTAGCAAGGTAGACTCTAAAAGAATTTACAGCAGGGTCAAGCTGTAAATAAGACAAATCAAACTTCGTCTATGAAAAGAATAAACTTATTTTGCATCACTGACAAAGGCTTATTGACTGAACAGTCTATGCATGTTTGCAGGTCCTGCTTGAGTTAATTGTGATAAGCAGTTTGCTTGCGAGAGGTGTCAATTTAACATCATCTGGGGTAATGTGCTAACCTTAAATTTGTTCTGAGTAATTAGGAGATTGCTCATTAGTTTGCCACTGTCCCTAGCAGAAATGTTACAGGCTCAGTTTGTTGGACACTGCTAGGAGTTGATTTCCTGCCCTGCATTGTTTTCTGCAAATTGTGGCTTATGAGAGCATGGGCTTTTACAGTAATCACTGAAAAAGTAAACATCTTAAATTAAGACAAAGAAAGTTTGGTTGTTAGGAAGAGAACCAGTGAAGCAGGAAATGCCATGCAAAACAACATTCTTCAGGCACCTGATAGAAAAATGATTCTCCAAGCAGCCTGTTGGGTCCTGCTGGCTGGGGTTTTCCTGCATCAAGTGCAGGGTTAGTGATCCTGGCTGAGGTGATTCTTATCTCATATGGAGCACAAATCTCAAAATTATGTTTATTTTACATGGGTGTTACTCTTAGCTTGCACTGAAAGGCGAGGCAGTCCTGAGGCTTGCCCACTGCTCTTGGACCCTCTGAGAACTTCCAGCAGCTGCAGTGTGAAATGGGAGTGTTTCTATTTGAAATATGTGGTGTACCATCTCAAATGTGGCCTTCCAGTTTGTTCTGAAAAGTTTGTTCTCCTAGTGTCCATATTAAAGCATGTGGGAAACAGAAAGGATCTTGAAATACTTACCTGCATTCTTACACAATAAAAAATATTATATGATTTCTTTTAAACACGTGTTCCCACTGAAATCAATCAATGGAGAGGTGAGCCAGGAAGGCTGCTGATTTTTATAGAATTATGAATTCATATGTGTAGAATCAAGGCTATTGTTTCCATTAATAGTAGGCCTATGAGATTTCTTCTGATGGGCAAAAACTTTCTTGAAAGAGGCATGAAAAACAGTTGTTATCTAGTTTACTGTACTTGCAAAATTTTAGCTTGATGCCATGTTGATTTGCTTGCTGCTAAGGTGATTAAAATTACTTTCCCCTGCTGGTCATCATTTTAATTATGGTGCTCTCTCCTCAAACTAGATAAGAGGAGCAATAAGCAGAATGCCAATAGAGAGCCCCCACATGATCTGTACAGTAACCCTGGTGCTTCACCAAAAATCATCACTGAGGCTGCCTCAGAGCCTTTGCTCTGTAGCCATAAACTTGTGGCTGCCAAAAATGAGATCTGAAGGTTCCCTTGGGATCTGGCCTTATGATATCACCTCACAGTCCAACTTGGCCAGCCCCTCTGGTGGCCTGTGCTTACAGAAGGGCAGGAATGAGGTTTGGCATCTTGTGGGAAATGGTTTTTACTTTTACTTATTTTTTGTTTCTGTAGGCTCCACTTCTTCAATCATTAGCTACCATGGGAAATGACTTCGCAACTCCCTGATCTGGGTGTAGCTGGGGACACTCCTGTCCTTCCATTTCCTCATCCTTGCCTTCCCCTACCACCCTCACTTGACCAAATACAGATGCATTTATAGTGGAAGACCTTAAATTTCACATTGAATTCCCAGGGCTTAGCTAGAAATCTTACTTGTTCTCCTTTCTTATATTTTACATGTATTTTAATTCCTGAAGTTTCAGATCAGCATATTTTTTCCTTTAATAAACACTTAAGTTTACAGCCTTTAATCTTTTTTTTATTTAAAACCACAAATAAATGTACAACCTTTTATGAATTCAAATTAAAAATGAACTGTGATGAAAATGATTTACAGTCACTGTAGCTTAGCAGGGGAAATATACAACTCCTTTGCAGTACATCATATTCTCCTCCTTTAATTTATAAGCAAGTTGTAATGTAACATATTAATCATATGAAGAAAATGTAGCTTCAGTTTGAAATATTTGTTGTAGCAGAGCTCCATGCACCTGCAAATTATTTATTCTTGAAAAAGAAAAGAAAACATGTGCAGCACACGCTATTGCATCCACAAGAAAAATGGATTTATTTAGAAAAATCCTGCAGTAAATTATCTTTATATTTTTTACCTTTTTCCTTCAACCTTTTTTTTTTTTCTTTTTCCTTCAACCTTTCATCTTTCCTGAGCTCAGCTTCTACGCTCTTTCAGATGTTCTGTCCCAAGTGGAAGTTAAAGGTGGCTGGACAAAAGAGAGAAGGATGCACCTTCACCTTGTGTCACAGTTTCCTGTTTCAACTGGAAGACGCTCCTGTTACCCTACAGAGGAAAAAATAAGGTCTGAAATATTAAAATATTTTTCAGCAGTCATAGAGGTGGTTGCTATATTCACAAATTGGGTCCTTCAACCAGGAAGACAGGCAAAAAGACTGTGCTAAAAAAACAAATCAGCAAATAGACATACTCACAACAGTCTTTGTTATAGTACCTGATTGATAGTAGTAGAAAAGAGGGTTTCTTTTCAGTGCAACAACACTTTTGCCAACACCTACAAACACTGTACAAAAGCAGCCTCTGACTCTTAAGCATTTGAATCTTGCAAGTGAGAGACTTGAAAGCAAGAAGTATTTGAGGCCTGATTTGCTTAAATTACAGACTTATTCACAAGGAGGGGGAGATGCAGGTGGGTTGCAGCCAACATTTCAGAGGGTGCTCTGGATCCCTGCTGCTAACTTGGGCTGTGGTTTCTTTCTCTCTGCTTTCTGAATAAACCTGTCTGGCTTGAGACACCAGAGTGTCTTCACATTATGGTGGTGTTTCTTTTGTTAAGTGCAACATTATTTTGAAATGAGACTGTGGAGGAGGGAGAAATCATGATATAAATTTTGCCTTTTGCCTCCTTTCCCAACCTGAATGGGAGCGGTAGTTGGAAGATGATAAACAAAAAAGGGAGGAATGGGGAGCGAGAGGGCAGCGGCAAAACTCCCAGAGGGAATTGTGAGTCTTGTTCTTACAAGTCAAAAGGCCTGCAATAATGAACCACTAGGGATAAATAAAAAGGAAAACATAAGTTTCAGAAAGCCAAATGCAGTGCCTTTGGGCATATAAGTTTGTGTAGAATGTGTGCAGGAACTTCTTTTAACTCTTTCATTCTGCACCATTGAAAGGGTAAAGTAGATCTCACGTATCCCCATGTCGAGCAGATGCTTTATTTCCTTTACTGAAATCTCAGAAATGTGGCTGATTCTTCAGCATGCCAGCTGCCAGGAGGTGTGGCAGAAACCAGTTGCTGTTGAAGACTTCCATCAGGCTTGGGTGTTACCATTTCTGTGGGGCCACCTCTGTCCACCAGGCTCTCTGCTGTGCCTAATTCTGGTTGTCTTAAAGAAGAGAGTAGCTGATATCATGCAACTGAGTTGCTCAGAAATAGGTTTGATTTGCTTGACTGAACTTAATGCAGACCTGCTATTTGTCCCCATCAAATCTGGTCATTCCTTTTAAGCAATATGCCTGTGAGAGCAGAGGACTTGTGACTCTGGAGCCTTTAGCTTTAACACTGCCAGATGAAGACCCAGGGAAAGGGAATGGCTTCTTCTGTTCCCTGTAACTAGGTTTATTCCCTTAGACCTCAGTGAAAAGTTAACATGCTAAATGGGCTAGGGCACTGAGGAACTGAGCTATACAACTGTTGTCTGAAACCTGTAAATAAAGCAAAAGGAGCCCTAGCTGGATTTTGGTGGAAAAGGCATTGGTGCAGTGGGCTTGAGACAAATGGGATATGTTCACTTTGGCACAGAGTGATGCTAACACTGCCATGCAGGTGTCTGCCTGGCTTGGTGTCCTCACTCACCTGTGTGGGTGGTGACTGTGGAGAGGCTCCTCCTGCAGCAGCAGCACTTGTGTGTGGTGCTCTCCAGGGCATGGTGCAGTTTGGCTTTAGTTTGCAGCCTGCAATCCAGCCCCACCCTGCTGCAGGACTGTGCCTTGAAAGCACCACCTGAGACTGAAGTAGCAGCTGGCTGGGGCCCAGCAGCTCCTGCCAAGTCTGAGAGGCTTCACTGCAAGGATGGGGAAGCAGGAAGAGAAAATGAAAGAGGAGGAGGGAAAGGGAAGAGCATAAAAAGTCTGTGTATGTTTGCACAAGCCTAACTGAAGGATTCAGAGGTCTGAGTCTGAATGCTTAATCTAAGAGACAGAATATGTTAGAACAAAAACAAAACCCAAATCACTGCTGCCACCAGAAAGCCCACATTCCCTCAATGCTTTGGAGTGAGTAGTGTCTGGATCTGAACAGTTGACAATGTTTTTGCTTCTTCTTCTCTGTTGTCTCCTATTGCATAACATCCTCCATTGAATCCATCAATACTGAAACATTTTGACCCAGAGCAATTTTTTTCAATATCTGGAGAAGTTTTCAAATTCACAGTGTTTTTTTCCCAAGGAAGACAAATTGAAATTGTGAAATCCTCTACAAAAGTAACTTCCATCCTCCACATAAAAGGAGGATAAAAGGCCCAAGATATAAGTGATAACTTTGTTGCAGTGTTGGTGCCTTGAGAGGCTTCCTAGAGCGGAGGCTAGACAGTGCTAAAGGAATAAAGTAGGTATTTATTAAAAAAGCCTTCAAAGGATACACATTGGGCAGTACAAGAGCCTGGCTGAGGCTGCACCCAAGATGGATGACAGGTCATGAGTTTTCACACTTTTATAAGTTTTGGTTCATTTACATGTTGGGGTTAATTGTCCAATTACAGCTTCAGGTTATGAAGTCATATCCTTCCAGATTGCTCTCCTCAGTTCTCTATTTACACTTTTTTGGCCTGAAACTGCAACAGCATCCTTTGTTCTTGGACTGGAAAAGGATGGTTTTGTCTGACTAAACTGTGAGGAGAACTTGCTAACACTTTGTATGAAGTTCAGAGTTATATACTAACACAGTACCGAATCTGGAAATTATGAAAGCTGAAACTTAAGGCATCCGTGTAAGACACAAAATTCTAGTATGAAAACAGTTTATTTATTAACAAGCTCTTGTAATGAACCAAGAACATCAGATGTGGGCAAAACTCTACTAAGCAGGTACAAACTGAAATAATAATGAAGCTAGGCAAATAGCTCGACATTCAAATTACTGGCTAGACCAGCTTTTAGTGTTGCTTTGGCTCAATCTCTAAATAGAACAAGGTAGGCTTGAACCTTTACTTCACCTTTTCTCAAGGAAAGTTGGAGACACCTATCAGAAATGGCTGATAAATCTAATTCTGACTCGGTTCAGATTTCTTGTTGCTGAAATCACTGTTTTAGCAAAATGTAGCCTTTTAAGCAAATTGAGAAGAACTCATAGAAAAACTTGATTTTGGAGATTCCTCTATTTTAGCCCCCCATACCCTCTCCTTTACAGGTGCATGTGTAGGTTCAGGTGCCCACTGACACCAGCTGCCCTGAGCCTGAGCAGTGCCCTTTGTGCTGTCTCTGATCAGCACTCACACCATGCCTTCAGATCCATGCTGTCACTGTTGTGAGGGTACAGAGGGGTTTTGTCCGCTCTTTGTGCTGCTGTCTCCTTTACAGCACTTGTCTCAATGAAGAATATTGCTTGTTGACTTGGTCTAATTTGTTGGGGAGTGTTCGTGCGCTGTTAATTGGCAAACAAACCACTGCAAGTTAGCATATGTTTGTAGTTTTTTCTATTAGTGCTCTTCCCACAAGAGCAATTTAGATCCCTCCTAAAGACCTCCAGAAATGATGCCAGAACAGCTCATAATTTTCTTTGGTGTTTCTAAAAGCTAATTATGTGCAGTTCTGTCTTATTTTTCATTTGCTCTATGATATTTTAGGCTGTATTTTAACCTACCAATATTTATCTAAATTTCAAAACAGGCTTGAATATTGGTTGTTTTTTGATTTCTTGTGTTTTCTTTCTTTTTTTTTTCTTTTTTTTTTTTTTTTTTAACAGGAGTGTTTGTACTTTGTGACCATAGAGGCTCTGGAGAAACAGGTATTTCCCTCTTCTCTTTCCTCAGCCTGAGTTGTTGAACTTCATATCCTTCTTCTCATCATTTCAGTTTTGGATTGGTCCTATGCTGGCTGACTAAGCAAGTCAAAAGGTGTCTGTTGCTGTTTCCTGGCAATGCTGTGTATGATAGGTACATATTTGAAAAGCAAGGAGTAAACTATGAATAAGGCCAGATTCTGACTCATTTTCTGATGCTGAAAAGTCTTTAGTCTTTGGACTTCAATAGGACGTCTTCCTTGAGTAAGCATTACTCATGGTGATTAAAGGCTCAATTTTCATGCCCTGTGTTATGTAATTAAACGATGCAAATAATTCAGCTATCCAAGACAATGCAGATTGTGAATGGAATAGTCAATTGTGCATTTCACAACTTTGGAACCTTCAGAATACATAGCTTATTTGCTGAAGAAATAAATGGAACAATTTGAAATAATGAATACATTTAGGACTCTAGGACTCTGACAATTTCTTTGTGAACAGTAATGGACAATTGGTTATGAATAAATTATTTTTCTATTTCCAGGACAGCCCTTCATCCCTTCTTCAATCTTTGTAGCTTGTGGGCTTTGCATAAAGAGGTTATCAGCTATCTGTTGCAGACTCCATCCCACCCAGTAAATCACAGCCTGGCTCTTCCCTGCTCCCTTTTCATAGACAGATGATTCCAGCAACTTTCACTTCCCAGCTGCAGAGATTACTTAAATACTTATCCATAGCACCTTGCCATGTTTGAGCACTGTTTACACCATCCTGAGGGATTGTTTTCCTTCAGTCAGTGACAGTCACATGTGCCTGCTGGGCACTGGAAATCCTGTTCTTTACTGGCTGCTCAGAGTTGTGCTAACCAGCCAGGACTAAAAGAAAAATATTAAAATTTACTGAATTAGTTCTTGTTTCTTGCAATATTGTCTGCAAGCAAATGATTGTCTGATGGCAGCTCATGGTAGCAACTGCATGCAATAGGGTTTTTGTGATAATCTTATGTAGTTTACTGGGGGTGGGAGACTGAAAGCATAATGGTACAAATACACTTTTTCTTTAAATACTGCTTTGAGAAAAGTTGTGTGGTCAGTGGAGCTTTGAAATGACTCAGAAAATGCAGGGAAGTTGATTGAAGGATTCATATTGACTTTACTGGGATTTGGATCAGACCTGCCAATGTGAATCAAGAATTTATGGGAGCCTGAGCAGCAGTGTGCAGGAATTTAGTGCAGATCCTTTCAGATTTCTGGGTTAATTAACTGGGCAGATCATTGTCTTGAGTAATGCTCAGGGTCAGACAGGAGTAAATTTCTCCCACATTTTCCTTGGCTGCCAGGCAGAGTTCCACCCTGTCCTCACTGCCTTTTCTCATGGGCAGCACCAAATATCCTGAGGGCCAGGCAGTCCCAGAGCCCTGCTGCCAGCTCCCCACCACCCACTCCCAATGCAGCTTAAAAATTTGGAAAGACGTGGTAAGGATTAGGGTGATGATTTCCTCTTACCAGGGATTTAAATATTTTCTTTGAACTGCTAAGATCAGGCATAGAGCACCATTCTGGGGAGTGGAGACCTTCTTCTGGGAACAGTCCTGTGAGCAGCAGCTCATGGCAGGGGGAGGTGTGAAGGTATTTGGTAGTAGGGAATGTTTGGCAGCAGAAATGGGAGGTGCAGAGACACCAAGAAGGAGGTTTGTTCTCTGATGCTGCTCTGCTGGCGGCAGAGATGTCCCCAGGCTGCACCAGGCAGCTGCCTGTACCCACCCTGCCCACTCAGGGCATTGGGCACCCATGGCAGGGCTTGTTCTGCTCATCTTTGTTTGCTGTGTAGTTCTTGGGTGTGCCTAAAGTTCAGTAACTTCCCTGATCAAAAGCTGCCACTGTTTTTCAGAAGTGTATGATCCATGGAGAGCTCCCAAGGACTGTGGAAAATCTGCAACAAACATAAAAAAGGCAGGACTTTAACCCAAACCAGCACTGTCTTCCCTTCAGAGGGGAAGGAGGGGCTCATCTTACAGTGACATTAAGAATTCATTCCCCTAAATGAGATATGTCACCTTGCCATTTTAACTTGATTCATTAAAATAGTGGCTCATTAGTTATTCCCTTGTGCAGTATAGAATTTGCACATTAAAGGCTATGTATTTCATGTGCTTACTACATTTGGGGATAAATTTCTAGCCATCCTGTTTGTAAGGAAAAAGTGTGGGTTTTGAAAGAAAAAAAGGTAGAAATTCTAGTAATTTGATCCTTTTTTTTCCTCATAAGTCTTTTCTAATCTATTCAGGCCCCTAATATTTCATTTTAGAAACTGAAGCTACTGTGACACAGGACACACTGAAGTAGCACTGATCTCTTTCCAGATGTGCTTGATGTTTATTCTCTTTTGTGCTTTGAAGTGTTGAGATTTTCCCATTGTTTCTTTTGTCTTTCCATGAGAATTATCATCTCTAAATTGAGATGATACCTAAAATTCTGGACAGGGAGGAATTCTGCCATGGTCCAGGTGAGACCACACCTCCTGGAGAGTGGGGATGTATGATTACCTTGTGTTAGCCTGGTTGGAAAAAGGTGTCACCAGCCATGTGCCAAACATAAAGCTCTTCCCTATAAATTGATAGATCTTTCCATTCTCCAATGGCAGATTTTCAAGTAAAAGCCCTGTGGTGTGAAATTCAGATGAAAAGGGCTGGTTCTTCCATCACCCTTGCTGTGGGAAAGCTCCTCAAGCAGAGGAGAGTAGGAATGGGATGGGAGAAGCGTCTTGGGCAGTGTAGTGAGCCCTCTCTGCTGACCTGGGGAACAAAGGACAGTGCTGTGCAGCCTCCCTGCCCTCCCCTCTGGGCACACACACTCCCCAGGGCCTTGGGAGGTTCACTGGAAGGGCCACATCTCCCCAAAGTCTGAGCACTGGGTAGGTTCTTGAACCTTGTTAGGTGAAAATAGAATGCAACATGACAAGGGGGATATTTTGATTAGGAATAGCCAAGAAGGAAAAGAATATGAAAATACTAAATTTGCTTGAATGGAACAGACTGGAAAGTTATTTGAGTCTTTTATGTAACATTTAGGCTTGTCCCAGAGCCTGGTTGATGAACTGCTTCCCTGTTCCTGGAATGTGAGGGCAGAGCTGTTGCTCATTTAGCGGTAAGCACTGGGGCTGGAGGGAAGGAATGTCATTCCCAGCTAAAGTCAAAGCCTAATCCTTTGGTTTCACTGGTGACTCAGATTACAATAACTCAATATGGAGAGGGTTCATTCTCCCTCCTCCCTTTTCTTACTGGGTTACAAATGGCCAGTAAAAGAAATCTAACAAAATGCTGATCCTGCTTGAAATGCAATTAAATATATCCGCATTCCATTGCCTGTCTTCTCTGTGATTTTCTTGCATTCAAGAGAATCAGCTCTTGTCTTCTTGCCTTCTCAGTCTCTCTCCAGCAGCATCTTCTGTGTTTTCAAGATGCTTGTACTGTTAGTTTTTCAAATTCTAAATGAGAACTCTTTCCCATACAATAAAGTTCCATACAAAAATAGCTAATGTCAATAAAGCTAAAAAGATATGTCAGCAAAGACCCAAACAGCCAATTTATTACAGTTAAACATCCTGCCCAGACATCTTATTTACAATCAAAGCCTGTTATATAAGGCAATCCCTCTTCCCTTGATATCTTTTTTTATCTCACAGTTTACAAATTACTCTTTCTCTTTGCATCCCATATGAAATACTGAATTCACTTGTGCATGTTCTTTGAATGCAGCCTTTCGGTTTCTTTTCTAAAACGTTATTGAATGATCAAGTTTGTACAAAGAAAATCTGTGCATTTGGCCTTTTTAACCAAAAGAAGTTGTACCACAATAAATTTAAACAAATAAAAGACATAACTGAGCACTTTCTCTTGTTAACAAAGTCCCCCAAACAACTTAGAAACATGGCTGACAGAAACATATATTTTTCTCATGATCTTAGATTTCACTCACTATACTCTTTTCCCACTGTAAATATACATAGGAGGAAATGTGCATAACTCTTTCTATAGGTTTTCAGAATATGGCTGCCTGGGGACAGAAGAAAACCACAAGCCATTCTGATAGAAAAAGAAAATAAGCCAACTTTGTCATATATTGAGATACAAACCCAGAAATTCGTATTTGCTATAAATTGGCTGCTTTTGACTTGTTATACAGACAAATCAAGCCTCTTTCAGGCTTGCAAAATAACCTTTGTGTGACTTCACAACTGTATGCTCCATGACTTCTAAACTGGCCCTCAGATATTGTTATGGGAACATTAGGAAAGAGACCTCATATTAAATTACACTTTCAAACAGTCACTTACATCTGTTTGTGTTTGTCAGGGAAAACCTGGGACAGGGGTGCAGCTTCTATCTGATGGAGTCTGCATCTGTGAGCAGGTTCCAGGACACTTTATCTGGCACAGGAGAACAGTAAAAGCTTCCCTTCTTTACCAGATCTGCTCCAGAGATACTGAATTCCTTCATGATAATGAGGTGTCCAGAATAGTAACAAGAGGCCAGGAGTGTGCTTTGGTTTAGGCTGTGCTGGAGTATCTGCTGACTGTGGGCAAATACTCAGCAGAGTACCTGAGTGAACCTGAGCCCAGATCAGCAGTGAAACCTCATCAGGTGCCAGATCTCCTAGGATTGCTGAGTGTCTGCCACAGCTGGGGCAGGCTCTGCAGAGAGGACCAAAGCTATTGCTCATCATGGTATTGTAGTTCCTGCTTGTAAGACTTTTACCTGGGCTCTAATGCTGGTGGTGAGAAATAGTTCTGTCTCTGCTACACTTTGCATGCAAAATACTAAAAGACAACATTCCTTTGCAGGTGCAGTTAATATGGGTACTGAGGAGTACAAATAATTACCTGCCTGGCAAAGTGGATGGAGAAATACTTCCCATTCAAGTCTTTGGAGAGTGGAACCATAGAAATTCCCTGGACTGTGTCATGCTAAGTTTTGCAGATGTTCTCCCCATGGCGTTTTCCTCCCATCTCCGGTTTAGCCACAGCACAAAAATATTTTGACCAACATGCAGACTCAGGAAAGGTCATACATGTACCTTCTTGTGACATGTTTTTCTAACCTCTCTACCTGCTGTGGGTAGTCTGCAACCTCCTGTGCTGACAAGCCTGTGATTGCTGGGGCTATGATTAATGGGATTTCATTAGCGTTTGTGCAACCAGCCCTGAGAACCCTCAGAGGTGCTCTGGCCTCCTCCTCTCACTGTGAACTTTGCAATGGCAATAAGTACAGGCAGATATATTGGAGATTCTCTATCCAAGATTTTCCCCTGGGCAACACGGGTAAGTAGTGATTTGTATTGGAAAGGTAATGTATAATAATTATGGCTACAATGTCCTGACTAGAAGGAAGAATAAAACATCCTGCTATTGCCATCATAGCATTCCACCTTTGACTAGAGGCTGCTTCATGCATGACCATGTTGTAGGGTTAGCTGAGACTCCTCCTGGCTCTGACCATGATGGGAAGGGAGACAGGGAGAAATGCAAAGGGAGAGGCTGCACAGCAGGCATTTCTGCCTCAGTGTGAGAAAATTGAATGGTTTGTCTGCAAAGGAAATGGAAGGAATGAGTGCAGTTTTTAGGACAGATATACAATGTGGGGATAGACACATGTCTTCAGTGTGCCCTTGTTCTGAGCTGACTGATGGGCTTGGTCCAAAAGTTACGCAGTTTTGTCAGCTGTGCTCAAACGAGTTAACCTCTCCCCATTCTCCTTCCCTGGATTCCTCCTGTGCATATTTGACATTGTGTCATATGGCAGAGGTCTACCCTTAGGGCTTCCTCACAATCATTAGGGTCAAACTGCTATTGCTATATTTTCCTTGTCTCTCCAAGTGTAGAACAGCATTTCATTTAAAGATATTATTACTGATAGAATATATTCAACAACTGCAGTAGGCTGGAGGTGTATTGGGGAAGGATTAATTGGTGTCTGCTCTCTCCTTGCTGCCTTTCACTGAGCATCCACAGTCAGATACAGCTCAAACTGTCTTATGCTCCAATCTGTTTTTATCTTTACATCATGCTGCCAGATATTTTTGTCTAAATTAGTTTAATTTGAAATGGCAGGTTTTTTGCTTTAATTTTGTACTATTGTGCTGTGATGACATGATATGTGAGTATACCTAAATTTCCCTGCGCCATGCTGCCCCACAGCAGGAGCTCTGGGAGGGCAAGGTGTGAATGACAGTGGGAGGCATGGAAGTCTGACTGATGTGTTATTCATCTAAAACTGATAAAAATAAAAGAAGAGCAGATTGTCATGGGTTCCAGAGGACAATGTGCATTTCCACTGTTGGGTCGCATTTATGCAGATTAAGGATTAAAGGTAAAATAAACTGCCATCCCAGCCCTTGTGTTGCATGGCTTTGGGAGAAACAGGAAAAAAGCCTGCCTTTTATCTCACCTGGAGGGTGAGAAAACTGAAGAGAAGAGTCAAAACCTGTTCATGGCTCTGACAACAGTAATAGAAAAGTCCACAGATTATCCACATCTCAAGGATTCCTGCAACTTCCCTGAGCAGAGAGTGCAAAATGCAGCTTTGTGCCTTCCCTCAGGCACAGGAGAAAGAAGCTGCTTTAAAATGCATATTCCAAATTCATATGTATCCTGGTCAGAGATAGCAACAAATCTCCAAGTATCTATTAGGTACAAGAGTTTGTTTACAAGATGCAGAATTGGTGCCAGAGTACACAGCCAGCAGGGTTTGTCACAGAGGGAGGGATGTGGTATCCCTCAGAAAATTATGTTCCCAGATTCTAAAAGTTGTGAAAGAAGTTTTTCAAGCCCTTTACACTTTTCTAACCGAGGTCCCCTTGAAATCATCTAATTCTAAAAAGTGATGTTTATTACTGTTCAGCTTTCAGGCCTATTTTAGTATAATTCTGAACTTGATACTGATAATTCTCTTGAAAAAAATATTTTGGGTATCCATCTGATTTTTGTCTGATCCTTTCCATAACCCATTTGCTTACATTAAAAATGCTTTCTTCTCCAGGATTTCTGATGCCTTCAGAAAAAGGGGTGATTGCCTTCATTGATCTTGAAGCTGTGTTATGAAATCCCACCCACAACATACTGAGTGTGTCTTTAGCATCAGGTTATGTCAGACCTTGCTTAAAAACATCAACACATTCACCCAGAGCCATTGTTTCTTTGCTGAGCACATTCTTCTTGGTGTTTTTGCTCTTTTAAAAAAAAATATCCTTGCACTGGGGGAACCATTACATTTTATGTTACCACAGCCTGCTGCAGGGTATTATTCCTAAGCTGGGGATAAAGGAATTGAAATCAACAAAAAGGGCAAGACAAATAATTGATTCCTCCAGCTTTCATCTGCGGACTTAAAGCACTAAATATAACTTTGAATATGCTTTAGAAAAGCTAATTGTGATGATAAAAGTGAATTCTACCTTAACTGCCTTTCTGACACAAGCCAGTAATGCAATGACATTCTGCTAAGGCAGTAAGGGAGGCAGAGCTCTTACAGAGTCACTGTCCATATCCAGGGCAGCAGTGACTGGTTCCTCCCTGCCTGAATCATCCTACAGTCTTTGATGATCTCCTCCACACTTATAGGGCAGGAAAGATCTTGTGGCAGACACACAAGTAAAAGGCTTCAAACTAGAAGACTCAAAGACCCAATTTCTTTGTCTAGTCTTAGCCCTTCAGCAATAGGTGTCTTCACTCAGGAGCACTGACACCTGGGCTTGAGGCTGGCAGAAAGTAATTCACTGAAAAGGGCTGGGGAGATGCCCTTGTGTGCTCTGGTGTTTCAGAACCAGGGTCAGCTGGATATTTCTCAAGAATAATGAAAACAGCAGAAATATGTGGGGCTTAAGGTTTGGATGGGTGTCTCTTTTGATTAGAAAATGGTTATTTCTTGACTAAAACTTTTGTTCAAATATTTTTTCATCAAAACTCTGCTTTCTTTTCTCCAGAAATAAATTTATGAGTGTGCTTGTACACTATTCCTCCTTAACCTCTCAAGTAAAACATTTGTCTTGTCAGGTTCCTAAATTCAAATCCTTCTTCTGCCAGACTCAAATCAGTAACTTTGCAGCACCTCACATTGAATAGATTATTTTCTTTTCTGGTTGAACTCTTTCATTATTTGATGAGAGTAAGAGAGAAAATTAATAATAATTTTGAGTCTATCCTGATGTAAAAGGGAAGTCATCATTACCATTTTATATTTTGTCCCCTTATGATGAATATTTCAGGGGAATTGTTTTAAATTTTTCCCCTGATGGTAAAATCTCTGATTTGTTTTTAATCCCAGAAGGGCTAATATTCTTTAGGTTATACTGATTTATCTTATGATGTTTTTGGATGACCATTTCAAGAAAGTCTGGGTCTCATGCAGAATTATTACCCAACAGTCTTTACATGTCTGCTTGTTTTTTCAGATGACTCACTGTTTTGCTTAGTAGAGCTCTGTGTTGCTCTTCTTCTTCCTGCTGAAGAGCAAATAAAGAGGAATTTTCTCATAGGTAATTGTGTCATACAGGTGGCCCAGACCTGCCATTAAAACTCAGACTCATTTGGCAGGGCTGGGTGGCCCTGCCCTGGAGAGCTCTCCTCTCATGTGACATCAGCAGCACAGGGAGCAGAGGCTGTGGCCACTCTGAGCAGGGCAGTGGCCTGGGCACAGGGATGGATCATGACCCAGCACACGTGGCACACACTCAGGTGTCCTGCATGAGGGTAACCCAACGCCTTTGGGTGAGTCACACAGGGTGAAACTAGGACTGAGGATGAAACTGAATGGACTTTTGCTAAAATATAATAACCTCCAAAGAGGTTATCTACTCTATTTTTTAATATATTGCCTCAGTTGTGAGCTTTTTGTATGATGATTTTATGCTAAAATTACAGATTGGTCTGATACTCCAAGTGTGGGGGTGTGCAAATTAAAACCAATGAGTTTGGAGCTTGCAGTTGAAGCCCTGTTCATTCTTTGGTTGCGGATTTGAAGGTTTTAAACTGAGGTTCACCTTCTTGTGTGTGTTAGTATTAAAAATAGAAAATAACCCCAAAGCCCCCCCAAAAAAACTGTGGTCAAAATTATGTAGCCATGAATGCAAGTGGAAATGAATGTGAGAAGTTGTTTTTTTCTTATTGACTGGCATTCACTACATCAACCTGAATTTTCACTTGACCCTGCAAGTACTACTAAACAGCTGAATGTATGGAATAAAATCTATAGTCAAGATTAATAAATTACAATGCCAGGATCTTAAGGTCCTCAGTAACTGTAAATCAGTAGAAGTGCAGAAATCAACTGAGCTGTAATAATTTACACAAGCTTGGTATCTGAGTGTTCAGTAGCATCATTAACATTTATTAAATGGCAGCAACCAAAATTTGAGAACAGCACCAAAAACAAGGTAAAACATACCCTCACACCTGCCCTAGGTGAAACACAAAATAATTTGACAGGTAATTAAAATTCTTGTAAAAATTATGGCTACATAGCTTGTTCTTTGCAGAAAATTAGCATAAAATCTACTGATATCAAACAACAACTTCCAACATATGCTAAAAGGACTCCTTGTGAGGTGAAAAACCCAGGAATTTTGAATGGTTTCCAAAATTGTGTCATAAAAAGTGTTATGGTACAGCTCTTTTTATTTTCCTTTCCTTTAGATTGCATTCAAACACAAACAATTTGTGAGCCAGAAGAGCTTAATATCTGAGGAATTCAAATCTGCATATTTGCACTTTGAATCAGGTACCGCTTTCTACATTTTAAAAATAAGCTTCAAAGCAGTTGATGGTTTCCCTCCAGCCAAAAGTTGGGGGGTTTGCCACATGCCATTTATTTATGTGTCTTCTTCAGCCAAGTCTCCAGGCTTGATATATGAACAGAGCCTTCCAAGCAAGCCCATGCAAAGCTGTGCAAACAAGCAGCAGGGTGATACTGCTGCGGTCAGATCGCTGCTGCTTTATTTTGGGCTGTCCTGATTTGGGTTTCAGAAAAACAGGAGGCAATGAAAGCAGCACTCTGTCCAACAGGCTTGCAGTGATGATGTTTAATTGTCAAATTCCAAACCAAACTAGAACATAATCTGAAGCAATTGTACTTTCCCTTAAGTTTGCCTGTGCAGAAGAGGATTTTTAGGAGTGGGCAAATGGCAACGGCAGCTTTCTGAGTCACTGTGGAGCAGCTGTTCAGTAGGTTGCAAAGTATTACCTGGCTGAATTTTTAATTGAACAACAATTATTATAGGGTTTTCTTTGATTTATTAATTTTTTACTTTCCTCCTGGAAGCCTGCTTTTAAGAAGAACATTTTACAAAGCTTTGTATGTTGGTTATCTCTTGTACAGCTCCAGTCTGGCAGACAGAGCACCAATAAATCAAATCTGCCCTCATTTGAAGCTGAGCATTGCTGTGGCTCTCAGTAGAACAGAGCTTCTTGGACTCTGGTTGGCTTGTTCAGAAGTGCCTTTGGCACATTTGGAGTAGGAGCAATATGCAAAGCAAGCTGTCTCGTTGGGACAGGTGACTTTGCCATGACTGGATGTCTTTAGTGTACAACTCTGTTTCCAAGGTGAACAATCATTGTCCTAAATCAAATATTTCCTTGCTTTTCTGGCAAATGCTCCTAGTTTAGCAGACTGTTCATGAAAATAACCACAGTTCATTTATGTATAAACACACTTTCAGGTCATGGAAATGTGTCCACAGACCAAATACAGCTCTGTACAAAATTTGAAAAAAAAAAAAATCTTAGAGAGGGAAGGCAATTTTTCTACACAGAAAATAGTGATGCTCTGATCAACTATCTCACAGATTTTTTTTTACTGAGTTCCTTGTTCTTACTTATTTCTTTGGGTTTAATGGTTTGGTACTTTTAAGTAATGGAATATGTTATTTTGTATTTCTCAGCAAGCAGGATGATGGTGATGATTATGATAATAATAATTAGCAATGTTTTCAGATACATTTCCTTTTCAGTACCTATAAATTTATTTGCTTTAGAGTGTGTAGGATTCCCATTCTACCCATGACAATGCACCAGCTGATGAAGAATCTCCTCTAAATAACAGACTATGAAAGGAATGAACTGGTTTCTTGTGTGGTTAGTGGGGAAGAATTTGAGCCCTAATATGTGACTATCACCTCTGCATTTCAGACTGTGGTAAAATTTTGGAGCTAAAGGCTGCTTTTAGTTACTATTAAAGCCATACAGGAAGATCTTAAGAGCTAGACTAAAGCTGTCACCTCTTTACTAGCTCTTGAATCAGCCCTAGGGTGTGAAATATACCTTCTAAACAGATGGTGTGAGATATTTTTCTGTATTCCCTGATTGAATCTGTGAACCTGTTATTAAGAATGAAAGCAGTGACAAATCACAGCCACAAACAGAGAGGCTGGGAGGTGGCTCATCCTGGTGTGTAATAAAGCCATTGATGCGATGAGGGTTCAGAAGAAATGCACAGGAGTCATTCCAGACTCTTCCTGTGCTCTTGTGACAGACTGAGGCATGAGGAGCTCAGCTCACAGGACAATCATTTTTATGAAGCTTTCAGATTTCCTGCTCCAAGCCCTACTTGTAGTTAGGTGACCTTCTCACCAGTGTGGCAGGATGGGAACAGGAGGGGACATGGCCTGGTAGTTGCACATGAACTATGTTATTCAGAGATAGCAAATGCCTTCTGCAAGAGGTGATGATGGGGTGTGTGTAGCACCTGCAGCCTGCTTCCTGTGTATCTGGTTGGTCCTGTTGAGCAATGAGTCCCTGTGTCTAAGGAGAACTTGCACAAACTGGATCAGCCCCTGCCCTCTGTGTCCTGGAATTGCAGGGCTCACCTTGTGCAACCTACTGAGCTGGCTCTGGAAAACCACTTCAGCTGAATTCAAATAGAAAACATAACTGGTTTACCTGGAGCTCCTCAGAACTGATCCATTCAAGCCCTTTTTGGTGACAGAAGTAGTTGTCCACTTGTTTCTTTGTGCCTCTTTTGTCCCCTTAATTCTGCCTGACCTTTCCTCTGTTCTGCTGTGTTTCAAACATGTTCTGCCCATCTGTAACACCTCTCTTTGTACCTAACACCTGACAAATCTCAGTGCAGAGCACAGGGGAGCCTTGAGCTTGCTCTGGTTTAACTTCACTCCTCTGCTCACTCTTTTGGTGGCTCAGTGGTTGGTATTTGTCTCTGGTACAAGGTGAGGAGTGGGCACAATCTGTTAATGTCTAATGCAGGGGAGAGAGTAAATGCATAAATCAGCTCTCCCCTGTCACTTCTGCATTTCACTCCCTGCCCCAGGGATCCCAGATGCTCCAGAGACATCACACATGGCACTTTCTTGACATCCAGAATGTCAGCAGAGGCTGAAACTAGAGATGGTGACTGAGGTTCCTCTTTTATTAAGGAGTCACAAGGACAGCTCTAGTCACCTGTAGAATAACAATTATTTTTGCTGGACTCTGTCTGCTGACTACTCTCAATTAATTAGTTTCCTCATTTGAATGGAAATGAGTCCCAGATTGCAGCCATTAATACCTCTAATATGTCTTCATTGAATGTTGCTTTAAATATCAGTACTCTGTGAGTTCATTAATTCTGATTTTATGAAAATCATTGCTCTACATCCAGTAACAAGAGGGGCTAAATGGTAGCAGCATCATGTTGTTTTGAATGATCAGAAGGAGAAACAAGAATAAATGTAATGTTAGCACATTTGTGTATGGAATATAGGAAAGCCTTCCCATACTGCCTAGAGTTGGGTTTTGCCATGTGTTCATAACCAGCATGTCAGATATAGTGCTCTCCCATATATTGAAATATCATTTCACAGCACCATTTTTTTGCCCTGTTTTGATCCATGCTGTAATCCGGTACAGGGTGTGCTAAAGATCTAGTCAACAGTCCGAAACAAATAATGAGGCTATCTGGTCAGATTCTATCACCATCTGAGTCAGATTTGTGCAACTTGATTAAATCAGGGCATATCCAACACATTTAATACAGGGCCTGGTAGAGAGAGAGGTACCAGGAGGTCACAATTCATTTCCAACAATGAAAATGTTCGGACTCATGAATAAAAGATAGACTTGATTAATGCAGAGGTTTAGTTAGTCAGTGCAGTGCAATGCTACATAGCCTGCATCAAAAGAAATCCTGGGAGCGAGTTTACCTTAAATGGCACCTGGATCTCTCTATGTCCCATTAATTATTTCTCTCTTTAGCACTGGTGGTGCATGGAGAACTTGCAATGTAAGGCACAGATCCTGCAAGCCCTACTGCCATCTCAGCTTTGCTTGTGTGGCAAATCACATGCACACAACTTGTAGGATCCAGATCTGAAATGACTATATTAAAATGAAGGAAAGAGGAAAACATTAGTTCTTTCTGAGCTAATTCTAAAATATGGCAATAAAATGTTTATGTTTTCCTTTAGCTTGCACATTAACACTTGTGGTTTAACTCCTGCTTTGAGCATGTGATGTAAAAGTGCCAGAAAATGTTTCTCTACTGGGTTTCTACTGCAGCTCTCGCAGAATTGAATCAGAGGGCTATTTAAATATAATATATGTCTTTTCACTGTGGAAAAACTGTTAGCAAAATTTATCTCCTTGAGACAGTCTCTTTCCATCTTGTACCCATCATTCTGTAAGCCATTATTTTAACTTAAGCTTTCATAGTTATTCTGGATAATTCACTTTGTCTCTAAGGATATTCTCCCTTGACTCCTTTGTTGCTGCAAACAGATTTAGTACTGACAGGCAGAGTCCTGTGTAGGTGTGGGAAGAAAGGCACACCTCATATAGATAAAAACCCAGAAGTTTTTATAGGTAAGGTTATGGGGTAGTAAGAGATCAGCTTAGGGGAGGGTCTTCTTACTTGTTTTGGAAAAAATATGTAGAACCCAGCAATGATTTAATGTAAGATAGTATTTTTATAATTCATCTGCAAAGGAATTTGCATAACACTTCCATCTAAGAGCTCCATGCTTTCCACCCTAAATAACTATGATGACCATCAGCTTTTATTTCAGGAAAGTTCTTGGAAATGCCCACTTCCAACTGTACCATTTTGAGAAGTTTTTCACTGAAGTTTCACCAAAAGAGAAATGATCAATGAGAATATAATGTCTTTGATGAAATTTAGAAGAAAAATGTGAATAAATAGATGGTTATAAATATATTTTTACTCTTTTTATAATAAGGTATCTTGACTTTATGCTATATTGATATATTTTGTGAGAGTTTTGGCTTTTGTATTCACCTTACTGAAACCAAACATTAGAAATTTTACCATATGCAAAAATATTCTCATTCTGAATTGGACAAAAAGTGAACACCCAAATTTTACCTTTTCAAGAAAAATGGAAATTTAGTTGCACTGGAAAGAAGGGACTGGGCTTGAAAAGATAGATTTTGGAGCCATTTAATACTTGATGCTTGTGACCACTTTGCTTATCAGACTTTTGTGGCTTGCTCAGTAAATTCTTTCCAAATAAACACAATTACCCTGTGCCTAATCTGTCCATGCCATTACCTTGTGTAAGAGAACAACCTCACTCCTGGAGTTTCTTCATGTGGCATATGGCATATGTGGGAGGCAGAAGTAAGCCCATGGGCTTGTTCTAGGATTGGAGGATGACTTTTAGGTTTGGTTGGGTAAAATGTGGGCTGTTGTCTTCACCACCAGTTCATATGGGAATACAAGGCAATTTAATTGATTTTTTTTTTTCTGACTGACATGAGGGTAATGGTGAACAAAGTAAGACACTGCCACCTTAAAAGGTTTTTTTTCCTCCTAATTGTTCTTTAAACTACAGGGAGCAAATTTAATTTTAAGTTTCTGGTCTTTTAATTTATTTTGTAACCATGAAAAAAATATCAGCCAAAAAAGCGACCAACTTCTACTACTGTTTTGTGTGTGGGTTTGCATTTCAGGAAGAGTCTGTACTTTGTACTTTTAGGGACACCTTGAAATGGCAGGAAAAGTCAATGTTCCTCTGTTATGCTCTTTGCTCCCCGACATTTGAGAGAGAAGGATTTCCAGTCACCATGTTGTTCTTCAGTTCATCCATCTGCAGCCTGCTCCTTCTGCTTCACATTGGTGATGAATTATACTCTGCTTCCTCCATCTAATCCTTTTCATTTATTTATATTTTATGAAGGAAACATAAAAGACTCCTCATAAAATCCAACTGTTTTTGATAAACCTTGTCATGTGCAAATAATGGAGCCTTGTCAAGCACAAGCCCTGCTGGAAATTTATGCCTTCTAATAATAATAACAAGAGAGAATCAGGGACAAATAAGAAATATATTGACTTGGATTCAAAGTATGTTTATGGTTTTAAATTGGTGGCAATAAAGTATTTTTTATCCAGAAATGTTTTTACATGTTAGTTTAATTCAAATACCATGTTGTGCTTGAACTCTGCAGTATTTAGCAGAGCAGAGCTATGAAAGGCATCTTGTACTAAAACACAGTGGAGCAGACAGGCTTCTCTTTCCAAGGTTTGGTGGTGGAGAGAGGAAAGGATAGGACTTATTAATGCAAGAAGAAACAAACTTTGGGGCAAAGAAGCAAACTGGTGATCATCTGAGGCCTCTCTGTGGGTTAGCAAGAAACAATAGGAACACAGAGGTTAAAGAAAACTAATCAGAGACAGATTTTTTATTAGAATATTAATTTTTTTTTCTTTCAGCAGCAGACTTCAATTGCCAGAGTCAACTTGTCAGAAGCAGGAATGTTTATTGTTTTTGGCTGCTAAGGCTGTGGACATCTGGAAGGACAGTTTACCTGGTCATCTGCAGGTAAACTGAACCTCTAAAAGAAGATATGATTGTCTCTTGTTATAGTCTTCAGCGATCCCTTTGCTGTATGACATTTTATTTCCTGTTATAATTTTGGCATTGAGAATAAAACTGAACAGAATGTTAATTATTTGCTGATGAGACCAATTAGCATTTTACAGTACTTTACAAATGTCAGGAAATGAAGGGGATTTCTCAGGAAGAGGACTTTGTGTTCAACTGGCAGAGTCTAATCCAAACAAATGTGTCCCTTTAATGAAGAGGTTTCTTAGTAACACAGCAAATTCCCTGAATATATTGTCTGTGCATCTTCACAGAACTGATATTTATGCCCCCATGAGTGTTACTCTTTACATGAAATACTTGTTTTACATCTTTTCAGGAGTGAGAAAATCTGTAATTCCCTTTCAGTTTACATACCCAATCTGTCATGTTGAACTACTGCTAGAAATAATATTAGAAAATGAAGAAACAAAGACAAAAAATTGTTTTTCAATTTAGAAAACTAATCTCACACAAGGCCTCTGTTCCAAGTTGTGTTTCACAAATATTGAAGGTTTCTATGAGAAAGGCATGAGGAGAAAATTTACTTTCAGGGGACATGGGTGTTTTAGTTTAATTTAATTTTGGTGTGGAACAAAGGCCCTTTCTGCCCATTCTCCCACCTCCTCATTCAAACCTTTCTTGGCAAGCTCAGCCCGTAGGTTTTGACTTTGCATGATAACACAACCACTGCTGAACTGGGCAGTTACCAATCAGCCAAAGTAATAGGTTAATGAGAAATCAGGCAGAATTGGGGGAGCTGGTTCTTTCACACTTCATCAATTATAGTTCCTAGAAAACAGTGGGACTTAACAATATTTGACAAAGGTATCCTGCCCTGGCCCACGTGACATCAGCTGTACTGCATTTTAAAGGACCAGATGAACCAATCGATTTTGCAGTGTTGTCACAAAATAGTGACCCTTATAAGAAAGATGCCCCAAAAGGTCACAATTTAAGCTCCATAGCTTCCTTTATCAAGGAAAGTTCAGGCTTTGCAGGTATCAGCCTTTATAAGGAGGTTAGTGACAACCTTCCAGCTGCATGCAGCTTATGCTAGATTTGGCATTTTTGATTTTTTAAAGATTCAGCATAAGTATCTGCATTATACTGTTGCCAGGTCTTTGTCTATGGCATGTATATAACTTTTAAATTACCTTCAGAACTGATGACACCCTCCCTATTACTTTTCCCACCATGAATCCCTGAAATAGAGCACGGATTGTTAAACAGAACTTGGTACATGTGGGTGTTTCACAGTAGTATCATTTTCATACCGCTCAGAACAGATTTAGATTTCTCCTTGTCTGAATTACACCAATGTAACTGAAGATGGAATAGAGGGCTGGCAGAGTTTTCTGGGGAATTTTACTCCAGGTGCTTGCAGTGTGACCCTTAAAGTCAAAAAGTGAATTGCCAATTGGGTGTTTGACAAGCGCCGTTTATCACTTGTGCATGATGGCACATGAGACATTACTTAAGAAAAAAGAATTGTAAATATGAATGACCTGTGGGACTTGGTCAATGTGCACAAGCTGTAGATTTCTTGCTGCAGAAGGAAATTAATCAAAACCAATAATTTGGACATGATCTTTTGTATCTTGACAGATTATATATTCACATTCTTGAGACAGGTTGGTGGATTTTTTTGGTAGATTGGGATGAAGCAAACAGGGCTGCTGGTTTTATTTCTGCTTTTACTATTATGATAATTTTTGTAGGGTTACTATCTATGATATTATTGCTAAGTCTAATGATGCTTGGATTCACCAGCCCTTTCCCAGTGTCTAATGAACAGAATGTATGACATCCTGCATGAATACTATGACTAAACCTAAAAATTTTTGATTCAAAACCTTATTGGTTTTCTTTTCCCCCTCACTAGTGATGAGAAAAAGAATATATATATTCTGCTGTCTGTGGCAGAGTATATATGTATACATTCAATTATATATATAAATTCTTTATTTTGTAATTCTGAAATCTAAATCTAGTAGTTTGTAGTAGATAGTAGTTTGTTCCCACACACAAAGAGGATGCTTGACGAGTTGTATCAAACAGCAAGAAAGAGCAGCTGCATTGATTTTTAATGATTTAATGTGGAACATCCTAAAAACTTGACTTAGTAGTATGATATGGTCTATATGTAGTAATGCTGTTTATGAGTCACAAGAGCTTGTAAAAGTGTAATAATTAGAATTCCATAGGAAAAAGACAGTTACATGTGTTCATTCTGATTCTGTGGGAACTCCACGTATTTTACAGAAATGGCTATTTTGGAGCACTTTCCTCCTACACCCCAGCCCCCACTGCCTTTCATGGCCTTGCAATGTTTGGTTAGCAAAGATTGGCTCTGGCCATGTCCCCCCAGCCAGCCCAGCATGGGCAGCACTGCCCTGGGCATGCAGGTTTGGAGCTCCACGTCTGTTCTGGTGCTTGTGATGAACAACTTGAAGGCAAACGTGGACTCTGTTAACCAAAGGACAGACCAGATGTTTTAAATAATCCTTGAAATGCTAAAGTTTATTCTTATGATGTATACAGATTCAGGACATTAAATATGTTGATAATCTCATTCCAAAAAATCCCTTTGCTCATCTCTAGGGATTTGACCAGTGTGTCAGATGCCAAGTTTGGAAGACATATATCTTGCCTTTTTTTTGTACAGCTGCAAATAAGACATGTTGTATTACAGTCTCCAAAATTAAGTCTGAATAAGGTCTCTCAGTCTTAGCCCTACTTTTCTTTTCTGCCTGCAATATGTGGCTGTAATAACTCATGGGGTTTATTCAGTCAGCATTTTAAATACTGTGTCTGTCCCCTTCCATCATTCATAATATGAGATGATGAAAAGCACTGCAACTAATTTTATGCAACACAATGAAATTAAAAGCTTTTGGTATTACTGTACTGCAGGTATAAATCTAACTAAATGTGGTGTTGGAAAGAGACGGACTATATAGGTAAGTGTTGGAATAATTTAAGGTTATTTGGCATTTTCTATGGATGTCTCTTCTCATTTCTTCACAAATACCATAAGTAATTGTGTGGTTAATAAAGTCTTAAAGTGTCTGAGCTTGCAGTTTTCTACTGCCTTTATTCATTTGCTAAGAAAAAGTAAAGCTAATGGAAAACAATCCATTTCAGTGAAACTGTAGATTTCCTTACCCATCATAGCAAAATATTAATATGTGTAATATTTTAGTGTCACATTAATTTATGTTAGGAACAGTATTTCAACTTATGCACTGATAAATTTCAAGGAGCTGGACAAATGATTAGATTTATATTCTTAATATTTCACTTTTATCCATCAAATTCAACATATCTTTTGTAACTATCAAAAATGTCACTTCAGGTCTGAAGGTCTGCTTTGTGCTTCTATAGAAACATTTACATAGGTTGGGACACATAAGTAGCTTTTCCCACCTCCCTTAAGCATTATCATTTGTGTTCTCCATTATTTACTTCTCCCAAATACATACCTTTCCCCTTAACAGCCTTGTTATTTCAACTGTTCATCATAAGATAAATTATTTCTCTCTGGTATTTCTTATTGCACTTCAAATGAATCTTCACTCATTTTTATAGAACTGGACTTACTCCCCTGAGTCTGTTTTTGCATGCATCTTTTGTTCAGCTTTGCTAGATGAAGTTTTTCTGCCACCAAGCTCCATGTGGAAGGCATGAAGAAGACTTATTCATGAACAGGCTAAGGGCCTTTTCATGCTTAGTGGTTTGCAACAGAGGAAAATTTTGAATTTCTTTTCTTGTCTCACTACATTGCTGCTTTTATCTTGGCACTGCAGTTGCTTAAAACTGTGTGTTCCTGATCTACTCAAGTTGCCCTGAACTCCATTGCTCTCACTTTGTATTTACAACTATTTTCCCTCCCCTTAACCAGCATTTAGTGTTATCATCAGCTAAACTGGCATCGTGTTTCTTCAAGGTTGTTTAGCATTAAAAGAAAAACTTTTCCTCAATTAGCTGTGTGATTTTCCCTTCACAGCCTGCCCCCCTTCTTCCCCTGCCTTGCCTGCTCTTATGAAAAGCAACCCTGAGATATGGAGCATCAGCTCATCTCCCAGCCCCTGCTTTAGTGTGTTTTCTGCCTTTATGGGGAACTCAGGCACTGAGGAGCTCACGGGGCAGCACCAAGGGTCCTGTGAAGGTGTAATGTGTGTGCTCTGCACCCAGCAGCAGCCCAGGAACCCTCTGCAGCAACCCCAAAACCCCAGCCTGTGCCAGCCAGAAAATACTCTCTGTCTTCTCTGCCCATTTCTATACAGAGCTCCCTAAACCCAGCTCCCTAAACTATTCAGCTGAGAATGAAGTTCTGTTTCTTTTACATGTCTGAGATGATCTTTTATCGTTGTTTTGAATGTTAAAAGCTTTGGAATCAATGTGGATAGCTCTGGCTGAGCCTGGGCTCCAGTGCAGGGTGCAGTCTTTGCTCCACACTTGTTCACATGCAGGATTTTGTTATGCTGCTGCCAGTATTGCAGGAGTTGATTCTGAAGCTCTATGTGCAGCAAGCAGACTTTTTTAACACTTGTTTATCTTCCAGCATCTTCCTTTTCCCCCTCCATTGCTCTATCCCATTCAATTTCACCCAACATTTCCCCCTTTCTTCTTGCTGGCAAGTAATTCATGTAGTTATGCATCTTTGCAATGATGAAACTTTCTGAGCAATCGCTTCTCTGCAACAGAAAACTTTAAAAACTTCCCTGATATTAAATGCTCAGTCAAGTGCACAGTTATCTCTCCTGAGCTGTGCTAACAGAAAACATTTTTCTGGGCAGAGAGTGCAGAGAATTTTCTTTTTAGTTTACTGGTTATTTCAGGACACAATGTATGCAAAACATAAGAAATCTCATTTTACTGAGATAATGCATTTTAATTACAATTTTCATTTTAAGTTAGTGGTCTGAAAAGTGCCATATTTCAAAATACATAACCATAGACTGAGTACTACAGGAAAATCGGAGTAAAGCAGCTTGACAGAAAGTTTTAGAAAATTCTTTATCTCACTCTTCACCTTTATTTTCTGTTTCTGATTTTATGACACATATTTCTTACAGACATTATTTAGTTAAGAAAGAAAACTTAGGAAATTTTAGCAGTTATCTTTCTTCTAAGTATTTTGAGAGGATGGTTGTCCATTCAGCTTCTGAAAAGACTCTAGAGAGCATCACATTTCTTAGTCAGCCCTGGTACTCTGAACTAAGCAGTCTTTAGTATCTCATCACCATCAGATCAAGAACTTTATAGGAAAATACTAGGACAACTGAAATGCATTATTTTTTCTGTATTAATGAGCTCTCTTAGCTGTGAAGTTTTCTTTTATATTCCTTATTATACTTATTTTCGGAAAAGGAGCACCCTAGTTTTCACACTAGTGCTGGTATCTCACTTCTAAACTGACATATGCAAGGTGAATTTTGGTGGATCTCAAAAGAGAAACCAGCAACTAGTTTGAGGGAAAAAGCCACATCTGGTATTTTCTGAAAATCAGAGTGTAAAACAAGCCTAATATGTCAGATCAGGCAGTTGAGGATTATGTAAAACATTGTTCAAGCTAATGTAATTTCACTGTTAGCTGTGTTTCTTATGATTAAGTTTTTCATATCACAAGCCATTGTAAGACTGCCAGTAGTATATGTTGTCTGGAGTAGATGAAAAAATTTATTCCTAAAGCATTGTTAGGACTGGGCAAAACTACTGGCAGTGCATTACTTCCTTGTGCTTTTTCAGGAAAGAGACAGGATTCATGATTAAGGAGAAAGACAACAGGAGTGTCTCATACTTATTTGGGACCTACTGGGAAGCAAAAAGTGAATCCAGAGCAGTGCTCAGCCTGTTGGCTCCTCTATGGGGAAGCTGAACTTTGAGTACATAAAGTGACTTGTGTTGAAAATTATGATATAGTAGGTACAGTGTTATCTTTTACCTTCATAGTCATGAGTTTACCTCTGAGTGCCAGTGATGTTATTTTAGGGCCCTGGCCCAGCCAAAAGCAAGAATGACTTTATCAGCACATCAGCACTGCAGGAACTGCCTGACTGCCAATGCTTCTGATGCTGAGTCTGATGTTGAATAACAACATTGTTCAAGAAGAGCTGTTTCCTTGAGGCTTAGTTACAGAAGTGTTTGGAACATGGTGGTTTCACTATTAGCATTTTTGGAGTGAATACTCTTCATTGTATCTTATGCAATTTATCACTAGAGTTGACTTTTCCTTCTGCAATTCACTGTAGAATGAGCCAGAAGGAGAATTAAGCATGTAAAGTTTAAAACAAATATATGTAAAAATACTTATCTGCATAAATCCTGCCATCCCATTCATCATTGATATGTTCTGAATACAGCAGGACAAAGTATGACCACTTTTATCTTTAAATATATTTCAGGAATCGGCTTGGAGACAATTTACAGCATTTTTATTTTATTTAACATGCTACTTTATTTCCTATATCTGGATAATGGGGTGCCTCTTCTCTCTGTTGAGAAACTTCTCTGTTCAGGGTAGAAAGATCCTTGTCCAAGGCTTAACCAATAGAAGATTCTTAATTGACCTTAATAATTGTGTCAATGCATCCAAGACAGCAGAACTACCAAAAGGTCTGTCCCTTCATGCATCAAGATGAAACAATAAAAGTTAAATATTTGATGGTATAAAGCCATGAATTCAGACTTTTGTAGTCAAAAGTTTGAGGACTTAAACTTGTCATAAAGACAAGTTAGTGTGATGTTTGCTGCTTACACATCTTTTTCTAGGTCCCAAGTGCCCCCAGATTCCGTCACTCCAAATGGAGTCATCTGTACATCAGTGTTCACATTTTCTGGACAGTTTTCACAGGTTTCTCTGTAATTATATGTAGGCACACAGTTTGTGGTGATTGGGAGTGGGGCTGTGTGAGCCTGATCCCCAATGAGCTACAGCTGTGAGCAGCAGGTGAGCAGCACTGACAGCAATGAGCCATGGAGTGCCCAGGGGCACTGCCCAACCACCAAAGGGAGCAGAGGGCACACAGGTGCAGGGCATCAACAGGAGGGGATAAAAGGCTGGGCTAAAGCCCAAGAAGGGCAGTTGCTTGCAGCCTTCTGAAGTGATAGGATGTTATTCTGTATGAGTTGAAGCTTTCTGAAATTGTGTGGTGGTACTCTATGTATTGTGAGCATCTCAACTGTGACATTTGCTGCAGCAATTATAGAAAAGATCCAAGTTCCTGCTATGGTCTTTGTTTCTCTGGTAGGCTGAGTGTGTATCCCTGGGACTGGAAAAGGTCTGAAGTGTGTCCTCTGCAAGGTAAGAACCTCACCAACACATTATTTTTTACCTTGTGAATTAGATTTTGATGGAGTATGTATGAAATTTATATTTCAATAATTATGTAGGTTTTTTCCAGGAGGTGAATAATGAGGACATGTGGGGACTTTGTGGTTTAATGTGGATAACAAAATACTAAAACAACCCCAAACTTGTCAGTCAGTGGAATTCATGCATAAAGCCTGGGCTCACAGTTTGATATTTCAATTTATCCCATGGATTGCTTTAACACTCATGCGTGATATATGTTGAAGTGTTTTTGGGTGGTCCTGGGCTGTTTCACATGAAGAAGATGAGAATAAAGTGTAACTACAGCAAACCACTGATGCTGCTCTTAACATGCCAGGCTAGTTAGTGAGGCTGTAGTTGAACTTTAAAACACCAAGGAATTACCCAGAAGTCCTTGGTCAGTGGACAGAATCAGTTTCAAGCCTAAGCTTAATTTTTTTTTTTTTTCTAACGTGCTTGGAGTGTCTTGAACTTAGAGCAGGATCAGAATTCCTTGTTTATAGTCCAATTCATGTTAGTTTCAGCAATGTGTTTTTTTTTCCCTAATCAGACCTTGAAACCAACTGACTAATTCAACATGATAAGGCTCATTCCACTCCTAGGTGAATGAAGTCTATGGGACCAGGAAGGATACCTTTTTAAACAAAAGGATATTATTGAAATCTGAGAGGTAAACTCAAGAACTACACTGGCACTTTTTTCCATAATAAATCTGGCTTTGCTTCAGAAGCAGTGGCTATTTTTGAATGACTAAAGATTACACCTTGCTAAAAAAAAAAACTTGTTTAATAGTCAATGGATATGAATGGTTCTTATTTTAGTGTGGTATAAAGCATTGTGCAAACAAAAATTCAGCAACTTGCCAGCGTGCTGTTCCTCACCTACACAATGCCTATGATCTTGTTTGTATATTTTTCTGTAGCATTCATTCAGCTGAGGAATATCCTCTGTCTTCATGTTTTATACAGAGCAAGTGGTGTCTGCTCGCTCCTGGTGAGCAGATTTCTGTTTTAGTCTAAAGGTTCTTTTTCAAAGAGCAAGCATTTCTTTGGCAAATTGAGACACAAGCAAAAGAGTGCTTGGAGGTAGAAGTTGGACTTTGGGTCTTCCCAAAGATTAGCTGGGGATCAAAAACACATAGAGCACCATAAAACCCAGTCCATTATTTTTATTTTAGAAGATTATGGGGTTCTCTCACTGGATGGTGCATGAAGCCCTTGTGATTGACTTCTATAAAAAAGGACCTTCATTTAGTTTAGTGCAATTCAACAAAATGGCATCAAAGACAACACTGAAAAAGATGAACTAACTGCCATCAAAAAGCACTTGGGGAATTCAAATAACATTTTTCAACAAGGGATAATTAATTATGAAATAATTAGAAACTACACATGTAGTTGAATGTGTCTAAATATGACACAAAATGATTCTGAGAATGTTCACTGAAGTACTCAGTGATTTAAATTACTTGAATTTTATGCCAAGAGACATGTAAGAACTTTGAGACTGCTTCTCTAGATATGCAGGATTTTCAGGCAAACATTATTCTAACTTCCCAAAAAGAAACATTTCACATCTCTTACTGCTCACTGAATAAAAAATTTGTTCTTGTTTTTGAAAGCATTTATGTAAGGGTTTTGTAGGCATACAGGTAACATACATTGTACACAAGGACTGTCTTTATCTCAGACCTTGAAAAATGGTGTTTGCTAATTCTGGAGCAATTGATTTCATCCCAGGTTTGGTACATCTTTAAAGTTTAATTTTTCTCTTTCAAGTCAGCTTTGGAGAAACATGCAACTGCAGTTTTTGTAACTAAGCATCAGATTAGGAGAAAGGAGAAGGAACACAGATCTAAGAACATTAAACTAATGTTTGACACTTCCGATAGATGTGTGTAATATCTAAAGAATGTACAGCAACAGACCACTATGATGCTAAAGTAGGAACATAAAAATATACAAGCCTATCTGAGCTGTGTTGATAACTGAGCTTGAGGAATGTGCATTATGTCCTGAGCTCTGACAGCTTTAACTAGACAGGAAAACACAAGCACCTTTTCTCTGATAACAGTTGGCGCATTGATAGTCTTTATCCACCTTATCTGAAGAATAATAAATGCTTCAGTTCCTCAGTTTGTCCTTATTGCATTTCTTGGTTGATTTTTTATTTCCTTTGCCTTTTCAGTGTCAGATTCCTCAGATAATCAGGAAAAAAAATCCCCAACCTTTCGACCTGGACTGAAGGGATGACTGAGAAAACTGGCAGCAAGACACCTCTAAGTGCTCTATGGATTAAGAATGGCCAGACATTTTCTAAGGTCCTGTGAAGTGGTGACTGTGTTAACACTGATGTCAAAGGGATGCAGAGCAGTCACCCCTGTCAAGGTAAGACCCTAAAGATGCCAAAGGAACTGCTGTGTACAAATCCCAGGGTATAAGTCCGGGCAGGTGAATGCTCTTCCCTCCAGCACACAGCCCCAGTGCTCCCCAGCCAGAACACTCTATTTGTGCAGCTGCAAACAGCAGGAGAGTTTATAGGCAACAAACTTTCTAGAAATCCCAAGATAACCTCAGAAACATAATGAACCAAATAAATGTGAGTAGTTGTCCTACATTTAGCACCTTCAAGTTGGCTGGACTGTTCAATTATTGATCAGGAGGAAAATATCACAAAAAATGTCAGACCAAAAGCCTTTTGATTTCTCTGGGCTTCATGTGCAGAGGTTTTTAGGTCAAATTCCAAAGGATACTGTGACAATCATACTGTCTTCAAGAAAACCAAACACTTACTAATAATTTCACTATTTTACTGCATATAAATTAGAGGCTGGATATTCTCCACAGTATGTAATCCTAGTTTTTATTTATGTTTTAAAAATTGATCTTCAGCAAATAAAAATACTTTCATATGGTTTAAAGAATGTTACTTATTATTTAACACCTTCCTTTGAATCAATTGCATAAAAGGCCACAACAAATAGTCATAAAACAAATACAGATATTAAACCACATCGTGGGCTCTTCCTATGTTAGCCTAATTCAGTTTCTTTGTTTACAAAATAAACATCAATATAAATATTTAACACAGTAGCTGCAGTAAGGAAAAGGACAAACTGTTATTATAGTGAGAATGCTGAGCACTGTGGAAACTGTCTTTTAAATTACAACTTTCTCTTAGCTTGAGCTAGGGCCTTTTTTCATAAAGGAAAAAGTCATAGCACATTAATGGCAAATATCCATCAGGAAATAAGTCTAAAAGCAACTCAGGAAGTATATTGGTCTGAGAAAGATGGCTTTGCATTTGTGCCGTGTTTATAATAAGCTCAATTCCAATATCTTGAAAATAACAGTAAATATTTAACACAAGGAATATTTCATAAGATTGCAATAAATGTTTAATACAATGTAACTTTGCAGTACTTCAAAAACTTATTGCTACAAATATTTATCTAGAAATTTAATTAAATACATGTATAATCCATGAAATAAACTAGCTCAGCTTTGATTCAGCAGGCTGCTCTGCAGAAATGCAGAGATATGTCCCCATGCAGCTGGTCTCTGTGCCAGAGCCTGACACTGTGTTTGAGCTCCCAGCCCTCGCCCTGATTGCAGATTCATCAGAGTCAGGACTACTCCTCTTTTCTAACTATTCCTGCACAAATTCACTGACTAAAAAATCAGTGTCTGGCTTGACCCAGTGTTGTACAAAGTTGGGACTGTAACCTTTGTCTGCCATTCCTGGGAGTTAGATGATCCCTTCTCCTTGCACAGCCAGCCAAAATGGAACCATAATTGCATTAGCCTCAGGAGATGTCCTCCTTCTGGATTGCTTCCAGGATCCTGAGTATCCAGGCTTCCTTCCCAAGGCTTCACTACTTGTAAAAGAAAATAAATATTCTCTCATGTACTGGCACAGGGGTAAATTTCATTTATTTCTTGTTGTGGAAAGAACAGAGGGTGCATTGTATCTGGGGAAGGGCAACTACAAATGCTGGTAGACAGATTTGGGGAGGAGTTTCTAGCTGAAAATCACTCTGTGGCTTTGCCTGCAACATGTGGCAAGAGCCTGTACACTCTTGTGGTCTCAAGTAATTTCTGACTGTCCTGTGTCCCTCCTCAGTCCATCCTTGCACCCAAACATCCCCTGAGCTCCCCAGACTGTGTCAGTTCCTAGCAGTCATCAGTCAGCCTTACATTTACTCATTTTGTCTAAAATGCCACTGTCTTTAAAACCACAAGCAAGGGATTTCTATTGCACAGTTAGATTTTTTTGTGGCATGAAACACTTAAAAACTTCTGGAATAATTTCTAGTAGTGCAGTGTTGCTCAGGTCTGGAATGACATGTTGGTAGGGCACCACTGCAGCTTTCATTAAAATGAGTTATTTATTGGCCAGCTAAACCACTCTCTACCTGAGCATCAGGACAATAAGAAAACAATTCTGATAAATCTTGATTTAATGCTGCAGTGGAAATGTATTTCTGGCAATAACATGTTAACAGAGCAATGAACATTTCCTTCTTTTTGTAAGTCATGGTGCAGTAGTGTGTGATCTCTTTGACCTGTTTTGGAAGGATTTTCAGTGTAAAAAAATTGGCTGTCTGGGAGAGGGGAAGTGAGGAAAAATAATGCAGGGAAGAAATTATCTGCAGCTTGAGTCTATTTGCCACTTTCTCTTTTGGAATCCATAACTTCATTTCCTGATTCTGTTTTTGTGGAACTAGTTATAAAAACAAGTAAGGAAGCAAAATATTGGTGTTGTATGTGTTCATAACCAGTAACTAAACCCATTGTCTTTAAATCCTCTTCCTCTTATATTAGTTTTAGCAAAATTTTATTACTCCTTTTGCTCTTTTTAATGCTGAAAAGATACTAAGTTTGAACAGCTAAAAATATAGAATTTCATTTGACATATTGTAGTGCTGTGAATCTCTAATTTTTTCTACTGAAGTGCTGCTAGTCAGAGTAGAAATAGGCCCTGAGATGAAATAGAATTGACTGATCTCAGTGGGATTTGGATAAAACTTCAGAACTGCACAGATAGAGAGTGAGCATGTCATGAGAAAAAGAATCAAGATATTTCAAGGAAGGGCATCTGCATGCTTAGTGAATATTTAGTAGTGGTGATCATTGCTTCCTTTTCCTTCAGCCAAACAGCTGAGCACATTGGGAAGGTGATGTGGCACCAGAGCCAATGTGGAGCTCTAGAATTTGACCTACTTCTATGTGGTCTGAAAACAAGCTTAGGTCAAAAATCAATGAGTAGATTTCAAATTTTAAGGCTTTACATGACAAAATTACATTATGTTCATACTGAAATAAATTGAGTTTGTAGAGCTGATTTTGGCAGGACAACCTCAGATGTTAGGGACCTGCATAACGTGACCCAGCAATTCCTTGCATGAAGGGCCTCCTTCTGTTTCTCAGGCTCCTGCCTCCTTCCCATCCTTTATAATCTGTCCTGGAAGATACTTGCCTCTCAAAATTCCTTCAAACCAATGAGTATTTGCAAGCAGACCATCCTGAAAGTACCCTCCCCTATAATTGCTTTTCAATCTGCACCCTTTCCTTAGTAGCCTATTTGAACAATCATCAGCAAATAGATGCTACACATAAAGGCATTTCTGAAGCCATGTTTTGATGGTGCTGAATGGGGAGCCCTTAAAAAACCCCACCTCTGTGTTGCTATGTGATATGCTTAGAAAAAATCAAGTATTGAGTCAGACAGAGAGACACTGTATGTATGCATAGAAAAGATTTGTATCACAGCTTAGTAAACCTGAATGCATCTGGGGCTGAAGAACTTTATAAAAACGACTACTGCTGTAGTTTGGGCCATTAGTTATTCCATGCTGGGCTCTGTATTCTTTGTGTTGAATACTTTGATAGAAACATTCCTTTCTTCTGAACTGTGCACTGTTTGTCATAACAGCATGGGATGTTGTGAAAGTTAAAAATGACACTGTCAGATTAATAACTTTAAAAAGACTTCTTTTACTTATTGCTCAAAAGGATAACCTTTGAAAATGCAAAGATGAAGGCAAGTAAACAGCTTTTTAGAGGACAAAACTGGTTTAGATTTTTTCAGGTGACTTGGTGTTCTGTTGTTGTTTATGTCTTGTAGTTTAGTGTTTCTGCTCCTCAGCTGACTTTGTGTCCTGCAGCCTGGCTCAGTTATTGCAGTGGGATGTCTCAATAGATTTACCTGCATATCCACTTCCCTGGTGCTCTTTGCAGAGTGGATCCATGCATTCTCTCTGTTTCTTGTGAGTTGGACTGGCATTTTCCAAACACAGTGCATGGTGAAAAGGCAGGAAGCCAAATCATCATTATACATGAAGTATCAAACCTATGCTAATTGCAGTTTGAAGGGAACATTGAGAGACATATTTGTAAGGAAAATATTTCCTCTAAACAATAATGTAGCTGCCCATTCCACCTGTGAGGAGTAGGGAATTTGGCTTTACTTCCTTGTGCTTCTGTTTAGGTAGGTAGCAATCTCAGCCCTAACAAACACAGGTGCAATATTTACAAAACAGGAATATTTCCATCCAGATTACTTTCTGGAGAAGCTGCCTTTATCTGAGCAATGTTCAGAAATCTGGGGACAGAGTCCTGTGTGGTACATTCATGGTACAAGCTTGAACAAAATCTGTGTGGAGTGTTGCAAAGAGGGGATAAATGGGAACAATTTCTTGTGAACCTCACCTCAAGGTTAACAGCCATTTTCCAAATATTGTAGGAAGACAATCACATCTTCTTACAAAGAGCAAAGGTGCAACTGGTTAGAGGCAGTCAGTGTTTACTGCTCCTGTCTCTGCTGTTTACAGACCCACTTGGACATGTGGAATGCTGAGCCTGTGATTCACACGAGAGAATTCAGCCTCACATTCTTTCCCCCTCCAATCCTGAGATCTGGCTCACTCATTTGGGAGCACCGGGAGGAGAGTCCTGGAACCTTCCATCCATAGCACCAGGGCTCTGTGAGGGTCCCTGTGACTGCCCTGCCCCTGGGGCTGTGCCACATTTGCTGGGAGGACCCCAGGGAGGCAGGGCAGACCCCACCAGCTGCTGGGACCGGGATTTGTCCCCCCTGGGGGACCTCACATCCTGGAGCTGTGCCTGACACTGGGACAGGTCATTGTGCTGACACAGCCACCAGCAAAGGAGCTGCTTAAAGGACCTGCAGAAGAGGTGACAGCTGTAGATAAGCACACAGACATGCTTCATGTCAACAGGAACTGTTCGTGGCCAAGCACTTCTGAAAAGGTTGGGATGCTGCAGTGAGATGGCTGAATGGGTGCCAGGGCCTCTGGAAAATCAGGGCTCCATTGTGAGGGCTGAGCACTTGTGCAGAGGCAGCCTGCAGACCTGGTGCAGATGGCCTGGCCCCCTCTCCACAGGCACAGATCACAGTTCCAAGGGCAGCAAGAGGGGGACTGGGGGCTCTGGGGAGAGGAGGCAGACAGAAGCTGGCAAAGGACAGGCTGTCAGGTGCAGCAGCTGTCCCAACAGGCACATTTGCCATGTCAGGATGTTCTCTCTCTCATCCAAGCACTAAACTCTAATTATATTTGCTATGTGTTGATTATCATGGTCAATCTTGTATTTTTGTTTGAGAGTTGTGTATTTTTGTTGTTTGAAATTGTGCCAGCTGCTGGCTGAAGAGATGAATTAAAAACACAGAATTAACTACAGCCACCTGAGAATATTAGAAATTCCCAAAGAGGGAACTCAACTGTAATCTTGACTCTCCTATTCACTAAGAAAAAAGCTATCTGATCCCAAAATTCCCTAGGCTAAAGGAGATCTAGTCTTCCCCTCTTTTTTTTTTCTTTTGAGACAATTTATTGATTGCCTCAGCCTTTTCTACCCCCTGTATTAATCCTTAGAGAAATGCTGTAGTATTTCAAATCCTGTAAAAGCAAATTTGAGAAGCTTTTGGGAAAATACCCCAAAAATAGTTAAGCTTTTGACACAGTAAAAATTAGAGTTATTGTCACTCAAGTAACCTTGATTCTGAACCTAACTGGGAAATGGAAACAAAATTTGGGTCAGCCTCAGCTTCCTGCTCCCTCATGAGCAAATCACTCCAGCAGGTTGTGAGGACATAGAAGAGAGCTCAATGTCTTGTCCCAAAGGTTTGCAAATATAGAGGCAGATGAGCTGTTGGAATGAAGCCATTGCACCCTGTGGGTGTCATTTTGTGGAAAGTTAAAAACCAGAGTGTGGGAAACAAGTTTCAATGGTGAAGGCAAAAAATGCTAATAATGATTGCTGTAGAAAGACAAGCAATGCATTCCTTGCCACAGAACTTACCAGAGACAGGAGAAGGGCTGGCTAAAAGAACTGGAGTGGTTTAGCAGCACTGAGTTACCTGAGCCACAGCTGCTGTGGGGATCACACCTCTGCTGCTTCCAGCTCTGGCACACAGGGAGAACAAACCCTGAACACACACCTGAGCCTTGGCACCACTGAGCCAGCACAGTCTGAGGTTTTGGTTAAATCATCTGTATTCCAAATGATTACACAGAATTTTTTGGTAATAATTTAGCGTACAAAAATTTGAGTTCAGAAAGGACACTAAGAGGATTGAAGGGGTGGAACTTGGAAGAAAAGATTGGCACAAACTAAGTTGAAGTTCTTTATTAGACTTAAATCTTTGCTCTGATCTTTCCAGTATTCAACTAGGCAAAAGGAGGATTATTTGAAGATTTAAGAAATGATAAATGTCCAGGAATCTCAGGGTTTTATTCTATGAATGAATACATTAAACTTCCACAAGATCATGCTGATGGCCTGATGCCACCCAAACATTCTCATTGCTGTAATGGACACACTCCATGGCAGGAGGGGGTTTCAGAGGGAAAGGCTTTGAGGAGAAGGTCCCAGTCCCAGGGTACCTTGGAAAAAACACAAATTCCATATCAGAGCTCAGCACCTGGAGTCATACCACTGCAGGCTGCTGTGCTGAAATGTTCATTTATGGGGTGTCCTAAGGAAATGGGCCCCTGTATTTTAGACAGTGGCACCTCCATAAGAGGAGATCCTGGTCTCTGGAGCTTGCAGAAGATTATGGGAATGGATCAGAAAAAAATTATTAATTTTGCCAGGCTGTATGTGCTTTTTTTGATCAGTGAGCTGTGCTGAATGGTAATCTACATAGCTGAAGTAGGGGTGATACATTTTGTTATATCTGATTAAAAGCATTGAAAAGCCTAAAATAATAGTTTTGCCAAAAATGACCTACTGACCTTTCTAGTTGGTTTTCCTATCTAGTTGGTTATCCTAGGCATTAAAACTGGACCATCTGTCATTTTTTTCAGGTAATATTTTGCCTAGCTTTCACATGGAAGTCTCTTCTAATATAAAAAGATGCTTTTCTAAAACTTAATGTAAACAATATGCTTCTGCTAAGCTAACATTGACTCTTCAAACCCCAAACACAATGTCAGATTTTATAGCTGATAGGTGAGATTACCTTGTACCAAAACTAAAATAACTACAGTTTGACTTAGTTTTTGCAAGACAGGACCCTTAATGTGATAAGCAGTGTGGTTCAAGAGTCACACACATTTCATTGCCTGAAAACTGCTCTAACCTTACCTTTTGCTACCCTTCAGCAGCAGTTAATCATCAGAGCAGGATCATTGGAGCAGGATCATTGCTCTGTGTGAGCAGAATGGAGGCATTGTTCCTGATGGCAGCTCTAATGACTCCAAGGGTGCAATCTCATAATTAGCTATGTCTTTAAATGTTGTTTACTTGACTTCACCTCCCAGAATTCAAGGAAGTGCAGTTATTGTGGGGAAGTTTTTGCATGGGCTGATGGCTTGCTTTAAAATTCTGCCCAACCTGTCTCCATCTTGTGTCCTTGTGACTTGAGCATAACAAAACTTTGGAAAAATTTGGATTCCCTTCTGCACCAGCATCTGATGGTTATCACCCAGGCACAACCTTCATTTTCAGCAAATGACCCGGACTGAACAAACACAGAGTGCTTACATATTTTACAAACCCACAGTTTATACAGAGATTATTTTATGTTTAGACATCACTCTCGAGCAACTGGAACAAAGCCAGCTGCAGACCTGTATAAACAACAGATTTTGCACATGAGGTAGTTCTAAAGGATCTGTTATAGTATGAAGTAAAGTGAAAATCTAGCAGTGGAAATCTAGCTCCACCCAACAGATTTTTTTTTTTTTTTTTTGCCAAGAAAAGCAATAGGGTGGCATTTAGACCAAGAAAATATTGAAAGCAAATGAGATATGTGCAGTGTTCTGAATGAGGAGATGCTAGTGCTTTAAATGACTGCCAGATGTCAAATAACAAAAAACCCCTCCTTCCAAAAGAATTCCTAAAGAATAGTTGACTAATAATTCACTTTAGAAAACTGAGAGACCAGATCTCTGTCAGAGATGTATTTGAGCTGTAACGTTTGATATGGGATGGGAGAGAAGATGCAAATATGGATGTAATAGAGTTTACCCTATAATCAAAGGAGAAGGAAGAAAAGTCTTTGAATTTTTGGATACTGGACCTCCATAAAACAAGAATTAAGAACAAATGCCAAGAGCAACTTTCCTTTCTTCTACCAAAGAAGCAGCAGTAAATTATGACATTGTTAAAGACTGATGGTCAGTCTGAGGGCATACATTTCCCTGTAATAAATTCTCATATTGCAGGAGGAACCATGGCTGATCAAAATGTGATGCATTTCTACACACACATGCAGATACCTGTATCCCTATGAGTGACAGTGAGTGGAAATTCCATCTGTTTAGGAGGTTTTAATTTCTATATTTTAATGATCTTTTTATCATATACAGAAATTAAACCCAGTTTAGTGCACGTCTCCTATATAATCAAAACCTACCATGTTTATGAATTGAGATTTTTCAAAATCATGTCCTTAAACTTGCTGTACCACCACAGATTCAGCTAAAGAATATCATGCTGCACTATTTGTTAGTGTAGGTGGAAGGAATCCATGCAGCAGTGGAAAGAAGGCATTCTGACTCTATAACTTTTTACATTTCAAAAGGCTTTGGGGAGGTATAATCACAAGAGACTGGAGAAAAAGAGAAGTGAGGAAGTTAAAGTTCAGTAATTCATCAAAAGACTGTGTGAGGCAAAAAATATGAGCAGTAAGGATAAAAGGTGAACTTTTATAATGGAAATCACAAAGTTTTGTGCTAGGACTAGACCCGATCTGGAAAAAGAAGATAGGCAGAAAAATGACAAAATCTGTTACTTTTGTGAAAGACAAGGAGAAAATTTTGGAGAGAGCTGGAGAAGGCTGGTGTGATGATAATGTCAAATCCCATTTTTTCTTCTGCTGGGGTGAGTTTATATGCAAAAGAAGCTAATGTGCTAAATCTACTGAATGGTTCTACAATAAGTTTAATAATTTTTGCTATTAAGCTATGGTTACTGCTGGAGGAAAGAATAAGAGGTTTTATTAAATGTCTTGAGACTGCTTATAAAATTAAGGATCATTATCAGCCTGCATCAGGCTTAGATTAAAGTATGCTGTATGCATTCTTTAGTATTGTATGCTTGTATTAGAAATTCTAGTTAATTATGAAAATGTATAAGACATATGAGGATAGGTTATATGTGTTAATTGGCAAGTATCTATGTGAAATTTATGCCCACCCTTGAACATGAGAAATTATTGAGATAGATTTTTTTCAAGTGATAAGTTCCACTTTTCTTAACTCTGATGGTTTAATTATCTGCTGAGCTTGAAGAGAAAATCAGATTTGTTTCTTTTCTTGCTCATTGTAAGGGCTTGGTGGCCCTTCAGCCACTTTTGCAGAATTGTGTCCTGCAATGATTTATGGATGCTACTTCTGGACTCCTCAGAAACATATCTGGTTCTGTGATGATTTCTCCTTAAATTCCCCAAAATTATTTCACAAACAAATCTTCCAGTTGAGCACCAAAAGCAGAGATAGCACTGCTTTTGAACTGAACCTATCCCCACTGAAAACCCCTCTCATCTCTAAGATTGGAGGCTTTGCTGGGGAACTTTAAAATAGCAAGCTGAGGAATGCTTGAAAATAGCTGCTAAAATATCTCCCAGCACACAGGCTTAAAGATGTTACTCAGATTAATTTACTGCTGGAGTATGATGCTTTATGCTCTGTACAAGCAGCAATTTGTGGGCAACTTACAGCACTGTGATTCTTGTGTGAGAAAGTGGGGGTAAAGAGGAGCTGAAACCCTTTCAGCCCTGCATAAAAGGCTGGGGAAATGTGGCCCTTTAAGATTACATTGTTTGTACACTGACTGACACACAAACGTGCTACAAACACTAAAAACCTGTTTGTTTTTAGTGCTATTCTGCTCCAAGAAGTCTGTAAATGAAACTGAACATAAAACGTCTGGGAATGGTAGTGATGCATGTAGGAGGAGTTCTATATGTGAGGAGTCCTACATTGTGGTGTGCTGTGAGAAAAGTTATTTTGGCTGAAAAGAGCTACAACCTGGAGAATGAGATATGTGTAAAATTGAGATTACTGTGATTTTTATACTTGACAATTGCATTACACTGACCTGGTGAGGCAAGTGAGGCTGGAGACTGTGGAGGATAACTGTATGGTGCCACAAATTATAGTCTTAATTTTACCTTTTTTCAACATCTGGTTTCCATTCCTCCTTCTCCTGCACTTCTATTGTATAATTTTGGGGACTTTTTTCATAGTCTTAGCACTGTACTCAGAAGACACAGTAATGCACTCTACCAGCACAGTAATCAAGCAGAAAAAATATTTTTTTCAGTTTGGTTACTCCCAGCCTTTTAATACTTCCTATAATATTTTCTCTCCATTTCATGCTAATAAAATGTAGTTCTGGATTTGGAGTCGACAGAGGGGAGTTCAAGGTGTGTAGAGGCAAAGCCAGGAGAAGCCTGAGGAGCAGCCTGGCGGATGTGTCAGGAGAGAGCTGGGCAGGGGCTGTGCTCAGAGGTGGCTCCAGCCTGTGTTTATAGAGGATGCATGGCTCAACAGCCACGGGGAGCTCATCTGCAGCCCTGGGTTTTGTGCGTGTGACAAGGAGGGGGAAGTAGCTGATTTCACTGACTTATCTTCTTATTTTAGTGCAACTCACCCCTGGTTTTAGTGGTGCTTTTTGCTTGGACTAATCTGTAAGGTGCCCACAAGACATGACTCAGTTTGGAGCAGCATTTCAGCAATGTGGGTCAAATGTAACATACCCAAAGATTAGGCAGGAAATGTTTTAGCAGCTGCATTTAATTTGCAGTGTTAGTCACAAAGGTGTCTATCAGTGTTTTAGCCCAGAGTGGGGTAGAACTGACAGTTGTGGGGTACTCCTACCTTCCAGAATCCTTCTCTTTTATTTTTGTTTTTATCCAGATTCAAATCTCTTTCAAATTGCTAAGAGGCAATCTTATTTCCTGCAGAACACAGTCTTCAAGCAAATTATTTTTTCATTAATCCAGATTCTATTTTGTTCTCTTTCTCATAGAAAACCATTCAACAATAGCATGTCAGCACTAAGTCACCTTCAGGAAGGTCAATGGGAAAAAAATAAACCAACCATGTGATTTGAAAAGATGTCTCTGAATACACATGCATACTCTTTTTGTTGGCATAATCACCCACTCCCTGAAGAGTTTTGCTATGCCCAGGAGTTCAGAAGGCAAATATGCAAAATAAACTCAATTATTGTATTAGCAACTCTCCATGTTAATTCACAACATCATTTCCTGCTAAACCTTTAATATTTTACAGACACTTTTGACCATGTCATTAGAGCACAAGATTGCATTTTAAGAGTTCTGGTTTGATTCTTATTTCTGTCAGAGGTTTCTTATGGGGATGGAGAAAATCTTTTAGTCCCTCAGTGCCTAAGATCATAAAGTGTTCATAATAAGACTTTTATTTTTTTCCATTCCCTGTCTTTATTGTCCATTTATATTGTAAGGTCTTACTTGAAGACAACATTTTTACAACTGGGTGTTGGTATTTTTCCAGTCTCAAAGTAGGGTCTCAATAAAAATACATGTATGTAGAGATTTATATTAGAGCATCTATTTATCCATTATAATAGAATAGAAACACTATTGTTTCTATATTATGCATAACAAGTAAAGAAAAATCCATAGAGATTTTTGTGTGAAGCTTACTTTCTCAATAACTAATATGCATAATTCCAAATTTTCAAGTGGCACAACCTTGATTACATCTTTGCATTATTAAAATACTGATAGTAAGGTGTTTTTACACACATACCAGTAGAAGCAATCTGTAATGTGCAGAGGGACATTTGAACTCACACAAATCAATTTGTGCTTATGGTTCCATGTCCCTAGTAGTTTTAAATTAACTTCTTAATGTATATTTGCCTCCTGTCAGTATATGGATTCAACTGGAAAGCTATTTTTAATAATTACAGTTCATTTCCCAGGAATCAGATGTTAGTGTACATGAAAGATCATTCCTGACTGGCTTTCAGCTGCCTTGAGAGTTTCAGTTATTACAAGTTAATTGAACGAGAGAAGTTGAGGATAAAAGTTGGCTTATCAGATTGAATTCTGTTAGAGTGGCTGATTGTTGTGTAAGGAAAGGCAACAATAGGTGGGACTGTACTATCATCACCTGCTTATTTTTAGGGACAGGATCAAAGAGGCAAAGAGGATGTTTGGTTCCTCATGGATGCCTGAAGTCAAAGCTGGGTCTCCAATCTTCTAGTAACTAATTGCACATTGGATTTGCTACCTGAGCAGTGCTGGTACAGCCCCAGGCAGACTCATGTTGTAAATTTTAACAGAAAAGCTCTATTCCTTTTCCTCTTAAAAAAAAAACCCTTGGTGGGACTATTTTGGGTACTTGTCTGGGGTTAAGCTGGAGGGACTCATGAGAAGCTGTCAGGTTTCCTCTACCTTGGTGTTCAGTGCTGCTTCATGAGCCCAGAAATTTTGTGAGATAGGCACAGGATCAGCCAGCAAAGCACATTTCTAACCTGCCACTAAGAAAGTCTCCCTTCCTATTCCCAATTAAATGAGACAAAAGAAAAAAATCAAAATAATTATTTAATTTCAGAATTGTTTTTGTTATGCTTCTTTGCCATTTTCTTTTTATTAGCATGATAGAAATAGGAGGGTAGACGCAAAATCTTGAAATGCTATTCCATAAATGCAGACAACATTTCTTCAAAAAAACTCTTTGAGAAAAAAATGTTTCTCTCAAAAGTTCTCTATTAAATACATATTTCTATGTGTGGATTTTCATTTTAGGGTAGGGAAGGCAACAACTGTTTTCCAATATTCAAATTATGTTGACACTATTTTTTTGCTCAACTGAATTTTAAGGCTGATGGGGTCATCCATGCTGCCCAGGGGATTTGGCTACTCAGATCCCATTAGAAAAATCTCAATCTTCATCCCAGTATTGACTGGAGAAAGCATTATATTAAATTCTATTATAGGTTGTTATCTAACGTGCTCAGTGTTGAGTGACAAGAAGAAAATGATAATGTGCTCACCTAGGGACTGTAAGACAAATGTTTCGTGTTTTCTGTGGGCTTCTGTTAGATAACATTATGGTCATGTTAAACAGGCACATCCTGCTTTTTATACTGGAAAAAGAATTTGAGTTATTGGCACAGGCAGATTCTTAAAAGGCAGATCATGGTTTTTCAGCTTGATTTTTGAGATGAGTGTGTTTTCTTGACACATTTCTGGAATTGCAATATTTCACAGAGCTCACATTTAACATTACATCAAGTAAATATTCTCTGTGTGAGTTACAAAATGGAAATCACTAATACTACCGTATATTATGCAAATTGTAAAAAGGCCTATCCCTGTTTTTCAAATGGCACCCTGTTCTTCACCTGACACCGCAAATTTGTTTGAAAGGTGCAGAAATGTGATTTCAAAAGAAATCTGTCCCTTTCATACAGATATTTCTAAATACATCTGTCATTGTTCTATTATTTCTAGAATCCCATAATGATATTATCAGACTTCTGAAGCCCATACCTCTTTGGTGTAGTCTCATGGCTGCTGTTCTCTCCCAGGTCAGGGCTCCTCCAAGGCTCTCCCTGACTGGCTAACCCACCCCCTTTTATCCCAGTTATCTTCATTGGTCACAGCTGCAGCCCATCGAGGGCAACCGGGACCTCTGGGGCAAAGCCTCTATACACATATTCAAATACTTTTCCTCTACTATATGCATCCATTACTTGGCACAACAAAGTTCCATTTAAACCTTCAAATTAAGCCCTGGTGGTAACCAGGCTGGTGGCACTTGGGCAGGACAGAGCCTGTCCCCTAAAATCTGCTCCATGGCCACCTGTGTCTGGTCCATGAGCACAGCCCCTGTGCTGGACTGCAAGGTGCCCTCAGCCTGGGGCAGACTTTCCTCTGCTTAACATTCCCTACCTTCAACATCTGAGGCAGGCCAGGGATGGAAATGCTGGTTTTATTCTTGTTTTCATAGCTGACCTTTTCTGGGTATCTTTAAGAACAGCATATTTCCTGTAATTTCTTTGGGTGTGACATATTATTGCTTGATTCTCTCAAAGAGGTTCAGGAGGTTTCTTCTGAAATTGAGAGCAAAATTGTAGCAGGTCTTGTAACAGGAAAACTGATTGCTCTGAAAAAGAATTGATATGAGGACATATCAAGGCAATCAGTAAGATCTCAAACTATGAAAAATAAGGCAATATTCTACTAAAACCTGTGAATCTGAGCAGACTTGGAATGATTTGCCTCTTTTTCCATTTGTCTTGGATGCTAAAAGAGAATAGAAATGTAGTATGAAAAGCTTCACGAGTGATCAAGCCTTCTGAACTGTCAGATTTCTGTAATAAAATGTACCTCAAGATGAAGTTTTTCAGTACAACTGTCATTTTCAAATACCAATACATTCTCTGTGATTGTTTCACAGACCTGTATTTCATCTCTTGTAAATACAGATCCTTCCCCTCAACTCACAAAGGTGACTCCAGCGAAAACATTTTAAGTGTGCTTCCACCTCCTCCCCTTAATTATATGATTCAAACTGAAAATAAAGAGGGCTTTCAAAGGCCTATTTTTTAATAAACAGTCTCAAAGGAACAAAGCACCATGAGCTTACTCATAAGGTACAGTAGCTTCATGGCTGAGAGCAGAAGAGCACAAAGGTTCACATTCCCTTGTTGCTTCAGTAGCTCTTTTCAAGATGTTTCCCATTTGACCTTTGCCACATAGATGAGGTCTGTCCAGAATCTTTGAAAAAAGTAAAGGAAAGCTCATGCAGAGATGTCTTAATATGGGCTTTGCACAAGGCTCTTTTCATAAGTACCTAAAAGCAGTGGACTATAGCAAATAAGTTGTGGACAGGAGCACTCAAGCCCACATGGCCTGGAGGGACACATTTTGGAGTGACCTTTTACCATCCTTTGACAGGAATCTGCATAGATGAAGTCAATTGTCTGAAAGCTCTGGCAAATAAAGGATGGTGAATGTCCCAGTTGTCACATTCCTCTGCAGAAATGATGCAAATCAACTGCTCTAAATTTTTATCTCAGATTTTTCTGAGATTCTAAAGGCTATTTTAGAGAAGCAGAGGGGTTGCTAATCATTAACAGTTCAAATAAATCTAAGCAAAATTATTTCATACTGAAAATCAGTAAGAAAAACTGAATTTGGCTACTAAATTGTGCTGATCTTTTTAGTAGTTTTTCCTCTGTTGTATGATTCTTACTGAAACTCTTTTAAAGGAAGTATATGGAAATCAGGAGTCTCACAAATTTTAGAGCTGAATTCCTCTTTGATGAAAATGTAAGATTAGTAAATTTGAATGGTATCTGAACTGAAAATGGGTTCAGAACAAGAATTTTCTGCTTGTTTCTTAAATATTTTCTTGCCCTTCACTTTTAAATTATATGAAAATCTTGCCCATTCTAAAAAGTTTTTCAAATACTGGTATTTCTGGACAAAGTAAACTGTGAAAAGCTTTCAGTTCCTGCCTACAGAGTAATTGTATCTTGACTATGTGATCAAATTATCAAGTTTAGCTGAAAGGAAGGTAGGAAGCTGCTCAGCCTGACAAAATGTCAGCTTAGTTGGAATGCAGGATGTGGGGAAGCATTCAAATGGGCAAAGCTGATTAGGGTTAGCAAACTACAGGGTAAGGGAGACTATAGAAGGTAAGTTCTCTAATTAGCTGTTTGAGCCAGAGCTTCAAACTTTAGAGGTGGACTTGTGAACTGAACAAGAAAGGCTCTCAACAGGGGTTTTATTGTGGATTACAAGACTGGTGAGGAAACAAAGGAGGGAGAACAAGGAAGAATGACAATTTTGGGGTACCTCCATCCTTCTCCCGTCATATGTCATGCAGTCAGGTAACAGAAAATTTTGGACTGCAGTAACTGACTTTATTTAAAGTCTGTTCAAGAAAATAACCAGTCTGCAAAGGGCCAGAATAGCAATGGGAAAGTTTTAAAAGTAGTAACCAGATTCAGAGGAAAAGGGAATTAAATCCAGTAATAAGCACTGGCGAAGCTGCACCTTGGATACTTTGTTCAGTTTTTTTGAATTTTATTGCAGGGGAAACATTGAGGGGCTGAAGTAGGTCCAGAGAAGGGAATGGAGACGGGGAAGGCTCTCGAGCCCAAGGGTGGCTGAGGGAGCTGGGGAGTTCAGCTCGGAGAAAAGGAAACTCAGGGGGAGCTAATCATTCTCTTAGCTAATCATTAGCATTAATATCTGAAAGAAGGGTGTAGCCAGGTGGGGGTTGGTGTCTTCTCCCAGCTACCAAAACAGGACAAGAGGAAACATCCTCAAGTTGCACCAGAGGAAGTTTAGTTTGGATATTTAGAAACATTTCTTCACAGGAAGGGTTATCAAACATTGGAACGGGTCATCCAGGGAAATGGTGGAGTCATCATCTCTATCCATAGGTTTAAAACACCCATGGATATGGTGCTTAGGGTTATGATTTAGTGGTGGATTTGACAGTGTTGGGTCAATGGTTGGACTTCATGATCTTAGAAGTATCTTCCAAGCTAAATGATTCTGTGATCCTATCTCTCCATGATTAGGTTTGCCTGTGGAAGATTTACAGGAAATGCTTTAGCACACTCATTCCACCTGATGGATTTGGCCAAAACAAAAGCCTGAATTCTGAGTATTTGAACAATGCTGCAAACACATTGTTTTCCATGTACCAGTGTGTGTTTGAATAATTCACAGCCACCTTGTGAAAATTCCATAAGCAGGACCTCTATGTTAATAATTCATTCATCATTATTATTGATTACTGAGGCTTTGGAATGGCAATATTTAGGCTCATGTCTACTACTACTAAGAAATTAATACTATACATTATATAAATGTATGTGTGCAAAGCTCCTAATGATTCTAAAGGCATCTACTATGAACACATTGCATTCCTTGGCAACCAGCAGTGTCCATCATTGGGAGCTGTGCCATGAATTTTGGCAGCAGCACAGCTGGGTCCTCCTATTAAAAATCTAAGGTAGATTGATGAATGAGTTCAGCAGCAGACCAGCTATTCAACAACACAGAATAACGAGCAATATAATTTTTGTGGGAGTAGCAGCAAGTTTAAACACTGGGAAATAGCTGATTTTCAATATGTTGTATAAAATCTAGGCTTCATAGGGAAAGAAAAAAGTGCCCGGACAAGCCAACCTCTTCCCAGTCAGTGGTTTTGAAAGAGGTAAATTAGATATTGTTTAGGAAAACAGTGCAGATGAAGCCAACAGCTGCATTCCTTGGTTATATTCATGTTAAAGTTTTGTGTGTGCTTTCTATTTCCCCAGTTAACTGAATCTGCCTGGGGGAGCAGCATCCCTGTGTTCTGAGGAAGGCACATCCCAATCTCTTGTGTGCCTCCTGGACGTCTCCCTAATTTGAAACAGAACCACTACCACCCCATGAAGCTTTTGAAAATAATTGAGGTCTGACCAAAAATTTTCAGCGGTTTTATATGAAATGCATTTATTTCCTCTTCCTTTTTCTATGGAAAAGTTCTGGCTCCCTGGTTTATGGAAAGGAAAATATGTTGAGAACAAGTGGTTTTCTTGGTGCTGCCTAATGATAACTGTTTAATATCAAACTTTCCATTGAGACATAGCAAATTCCCAACTCTTGATCCTTGCCACCAGAAAAGTGGAATATCCCAGAATTAACAGTAATATTTGTGGTCTTTCAAGTCCACTTTGTGTGATTCATTTTTATTTTCTCAATATTGAACAGAATAATACTGAAAAGAAACCCTAATTGCATGTTTTCAAAGATGCTAACTGAATACATTATTAATGGGTTTGCAAAGAACAAAAAAATTGTCCATTTACGACATACCACCACTTTATTTTGGATATTTTCTATGAAACATTTGGAAAGCTTTGCTTTTTGTAAGACATCCATGAGGCAGAACTCAAAACTTGGTTTTGGTTGTAATCAATGCCAACTGAATCCCCAAGGATTAACATCAGTGTTTTTGTTTTTCTGTCCTTTATGCACTTACAAAGCTCAAATTTTTGGTAACAAACTCATTTAAAATCTGGAGGGAATTAAAAAAATTGCTGAATGAAAAAAAATCCCCCATGAAAACCTCATATATTAGACTTTAGAAATCAGGGTTCCTGTCAGTAATATCAATTAACAGATCTGGTTTTTTCCTTTCTCTGTCATTGCTTTAGGCAAAAAAACTACTACCATGAGGACACCATGCTTTAATGAGTCCAACTGAAGAAAAAGGTGTAAGAGAGGTGGAAGTGGTGATAGAAATTGTGCCAGAGAAGGATGAAGAGTAAAATAGGACTGTTGGTGTTGAAAATACCTCGCCGTTTCAGTAAGTATAAATATCAAGTATCTCCCTGAAGTTGAAGAATTTGGGAAAATTAAATGTTAAGGGTTAGAAAAATTGGGAATTACTTTAAAGGTCCATGAAACCCTTGAAAGCAAGAAGCCAGCATCCAGCCAAAAGGGGATTGTCATCTGGCACTACTGCTGCCCATTCTTCAAAAGAGAAAGCACTCCTGACTTCCACGGGTTTGTTTTCCTAGCAGACAAAACAATTATTTTTGGATGCTACGTTGTTATCCCAAGTCATCTCTGGCTGACCTACAGCTAAGCTTTTCAGTTAGGAGACAGGAGATCCCAAACTTAGCTCCTTCTGGCTAATTCAAGTGAATTTAGCATTGCACTGACCTTTTAAAAGATTATTCCTTTGCCACCTCATCCACGTGAATTTGCTTTTGTGCTGGTATGTTGGGTATTATGAGCAGAAAGTGACACACATGTTTGTGTGTTCTAAATAAAGGCCTTTTGTGGATGGTTCATTACATAAATGATCTTTCTATTTGATGAGGGGCTGGCAGAGCAGAGCTCATGTTTGAAAGATCAGGACCATTTTCACAGGTCACTGACTCTGTGTGTTTGCAAGAGAGCAAGTCTGGTGCAGTGAGTGTATCCAAGAGAGAGGGCACACAGTGACAAAGGTAGCCCTGCTGGAGCTTTTCAGGGTGTTTGAGTGTGAACTTGGTTTTCTGCAGACATTTTCAGTTGTGTTATGTGTGCAGCTGTAAGAAATAAAGGCGTGTGCAGCCTTCCCTTCACTGTTACAGGCGTGGTTCAGCCCTTCCTCTGGAAAAGGATCTGGCCCAATATGAACCCTGAATATTGCAACAAAACAGCCACTGAAAGAAGAGAGAGGAGAGAGAATTGGTGCCAAGTAGGTATTTCCAAGTAGGAGAGGCTCATTTTGCAGAGCCTAATGAGGGCTGAGAAACCATGCTTCTGGGATCTGTCCAGATTCCATGAATAAGCCACAGAGAAACTGATGAAAGCTAATAATAGTCTCAAATTCCTCACTTAAGTTTGTGTTCATTGTAGACTTGGAGTCATTAGGGGAGCAGCAGCCTCTGCTCTGCAGCAGTGTCCCAACCTCAGCCATTGTTGCTGTTGGCCACCATGTGCCTTTAAAAATGGGGTTTTTTTCACAAACATAGCCCTTAAAATACTTTTAATCTGACTTTTTTTTATGAAGGAAGGCATGTTTGAAAAATCACTTTATGGAAAAATTTTCCTTAATCTGAAAAGCCTTTCTGATGGACAGTTTGCTAAATTAGCTCCACCTTAATTTATTAAAAGCAATTTGGAAAGAACAGGATATTGGCATTGCATGGGATAGCTGAGGGAAGTGCAAATGTGCCTGGAAGTCTGCTGCTTAGAACTAAAAGTCACAGGGACTGCAGTTGATACAAATCAGAGGTTTTATCAGAAAATCCCCCTCTGAAGTCATAATTCTTATTCATGCCAGGTGAACCCCCATATTCATCCAGGGAATGAAGTGTTGCTGTCACATGTCCTGGCTATTAGCTTCTGACAGTTTTTTGGCATGCTTTAGCCTCATGGGATTGATCCTGCACAGCTAAATGAATGGAGACCTTGTGACTTGAAAGGGATGGAGGATCATTTCAAAGAGTCTGTAAGGTGAACTACAAGGGTGCTAAGTCCTTGTCAGCCAGTTGTGGTTGCCTTAGATTTTTCAGAATTACTTGGGTACCTTGAAGAGCCCTCAGTATCCCTGGCCTTTAATATCCCTATCACTCATTTCCTCCCACCTGAGCACAGAATATCAGGAATCAGTTCTAAAAGTGCAAATACACGCAAGTTGCAACACTGAAAATTATTTTCCAAAAGACTTAGCTCTGGGAGTAGATCAAGAGGGAGAAAGAAAATAGAAAGAAAAGTAACAGCAAGGAAAACTGTAAATAAATGAGGGGCTGTGTCCTGAGTCCTGTAGGCAAACGTAATTTATGAATTTACCTACAGAATAGCTCTGTGTTGACTTGATAGTGACTCCAGTTCAGCAGGAATCCAAAAATGGTTCATGGCAAGTTACTGCAAATTATTCTTTTTGACTGCAAATTGCTTAAGTTTGGTGTGTGGAAAATGAGGCCAGTGATGAGTGCAGTACATGATTATGGTAAAAGGGGTTTTCTTTCAAAAATCCCAACCAAAACATTTATTATCAAGGAAATAATGGCAATATTTTCAATAGCTTTAATACTAAGAGACCATCTATTTATTATGTTCAGCTGTCTTTTGTGATTACATAGGATGATAATTTTCTCAGCATTACCAAAAAAAATCAGGAAAGAAATATGCGAATGCTATCAGAAAGGTAACAGCACACCTCTTGCTCTAGGATTTGTAGCAGTAATTCATACACATACCAGCACTGACATGACATTAGGATGTTAATTAACACTGCTCTCTCAGTTTTTCACTTCTCTATTGAAAAACTAATTCAAGATTATTAAGAATGCTTTTGGGCTCATCATTTTAAGTTTTGTATTCTTATTTTTTTTTTTTCAAAGCTAAGAATCCCAAAGTTTTCTTGACGGGCTGGGGGGGAGGGTTTTTTTCCATTATCTATCTTTATTGTTAAATTCTAACATTCTTCCTCCATACCCTTTTTCATCTTCATGCTTTTATTTCACTACCCCCTTTTCATTCCTTGGACTCCTATTCCCAGGGTGCCCAGGTATGGACATGGCCATTCCTTGCACGCCCTGGGAGAACTCAAGGTTTGGGTAAGAGAGATGCAGAGGGTTTGACTGGGATTTACTGAGCCTGCGCAGAAGCTGCAGCCATAGGTCACAGATTTAGGGCAGGCAGGAAAACAGAAAGAAGCTGGGAAGAGTTAACTCCTATTTCATCTGTAAATATCAGAAAATTAATGTGGGTGGCCTGTGGTTTGGGTGGAGTCGAGGTCATGTTTCCTCACCTTTCTTGCTACTCCTGTCTGTTCTGTGCTTCTAAACCTGTCTGACAATCGTCTTCCCCAGCTGTTTCCTCAGATTGGGAAACATTATTTGCCAACAAACACCCTGCTGTTTTTCTTCCTGCAATACCCTCATCAGTGGAAGTGAGCATTTTGTTGGGATAGAGGGCCATTAGTCAGGAAAATCTACTTTTACAGAAGCAGGAGACTGTACCTGGTGTTGTGCAGCTGAACTGACATAAATGGCACAGCTCAATTTTCAGAATGAGACCTTGGGCAACACTGAGTGAAGCAATGTTTAATCCTTTCAAAGGCTTGGGCTTATCTCTTAAAACTGCACTTTGACACATTGGAAGGAAGCCCTATCCATATAAACTGCCACTGGTTCTGCTGGACACAGGGGAAGCTTCTGGCACCTTCTCAGAGAAACCACTCTGGTAGCTCCCCCACTACCAAAACCCTGCCATGCAACCCAGTCCACAATGGCATCTTAAACATGGGCCACCATCAATTCTCATTTTTAAATAACCTATTTCCCCCTGTTTCAGTCCTACAGAGCAGACATTTGCTGCAGTTTAACCAGATTTAATTTTAACTGAAAATCACTGGAATGTAGGAAGGAGAATTTCCTTTCTTTTATTTTTTTCCTCCGGCTCAATTAGCATAGAAGTGCTTTGAGAAGAAAGGAAAGAACTAGTGAAAGAAATAGCACAAGATATGTGTTTGTGGCTTTCTTACCCAAGCTATCCATAAGATTCTGAGGGTCACAGCTGAATTGGAGAAATGGCCATAGTTCAGTTCTTGTACAGCCTTAGTGCAAACCATGTGCAAAGATTCAATTTCCTCTTGACTTCTGATGATCTCTATGTGCATCCAGCTGCTTGCTAGGACTTCACATGCACAACCACATTTGGTAGTAGAGTTGCATAGATTTTCTCATAAAAAAAAGATGAAGAATGCATGGCAAACTAAACTGACACAGAGTTTGACTTTAGAGTGGTGGATAGTGAGTGAACATCTTGGGATGTATTTTATATGCACTCTCCTCCTTGTGGAAGGAATATTTCCACAGAATCTGCAGTCTTCTGTGTTCAGGTGACACCACAATTAAGACAATTTTAATTAATAAGTTTGGCAGCACCTCCAGGCTGAGGGGGAGGGAAACCTGGGGGAGGGAAACTTTGATGGCTGTGGCTATTTTTTCACTGTTTCAATAGAAAACTTTGCTGTCTCTCATTTAATAGATTCACATTGAATTTACTTCCTGCCCTTTAATGATGGCATACTCATTTCCCTGGACTTATTATTTCAGAAGCTTTCATTTAAGAAAGTTCTGTCTGTAAATTAATTAATCTGTAGTGTAGATTTATTCTTCAGCATGTCCACATTTGATATATACAGTATTTAAGTTTGTATTCACTTAGCAAAGCATTTACTCCATTATCATCTAATAATTTCCAGTCCAAATACAGAATCCAAAGATTAATGTACTATAAATTTCTCCTTGCAGAAGTTTTATTGCTATATTAGTTATTAAGTTATGTTTGCGCTGATGTTCCAAAACAGGCAAGCTAGATAAGAGATTTGTTTATGTTTTAAATTAAAGTGAGTCTTTTACAGTGCCTTCAGACTGAAAGGCTAAAGATTATGGCACATACACTATCTTTACAGCTGGACAAATATTGCCAATCAAATTTGAAAAAAATCAGGAAGAGTTTTGACATAGTTTTATGAACAGCCATGCTTTTCTTTTTTCTTTCATTTGCTGTGAAAGTGATATTGTGTTATTTTTTTAAAGGCCACTAAATGCATGGTGTGGAAAAAATATTGTATCTCTTTCCAACTTTTTTTACTTCCCCAGAAGAAAATGTTGTCTCACACTTCCAATTCCTTTGCTGTTCAAAGTGTCCTAAACTCCTTCACATCAAGGAGACTGAGCAAAAAATAAATAACTAAGGCAACCCTTGGCTCCTAGATCACCTCCATGCAGAGCTGGTCAGTAACTCAAAATGGAACATAAATACTTAACAGCAGCTTAAGACAGGGCACAAGGGTATTTTAGGATTCACTAAGTCATAACTTCCTTGTCACTGAAAAATCCATGATTTTCTCTATGAAGCAGAATGTTCTTAACTGAAAGTCCCACTGGTATCTGTTCCAGTTAATTATTGTAATGTGTTTGTTGTACTTTTGTGAGGAAAGTTGCTGAAATTTCAGTCTGATCTCTAAAATCTCTGATTTTAGAGAAGAAATTATTTTCAGTATTATTTTCTGATATCAAGAGGAAATATTATTATTATTATAATCTCTTTCCAGTTTCAGGAATATGATCTCTAGGACTGTAAGAAGAAATGTGTCATGCATTAATCTCAGTTTGTCATATTTACACACTGATTATATGATAGACTCTGTATGATGTGATACCCAGTAATTTGAGGGACAAAGCCCACATTGTGTATATCAGATTTAAGAACATCTCTGTATCTCCAAAGGTTATGTGCTTACATCTATTTACCTACACAGATACTGTATGGGTAATCCAGGGAAGTATTTTGCTTGGCTGCACTTCTCTTTTCCTTTCTCTGCATTCTTTAATCTTAGACAAGTTACTACTCTAATTACTGATCCCCATTAGGAACAAAAGAAAACAACAGCAACAAGTAAGCCCTAACCAAATCTTTTGAAGCACATTGGTGTATTTTATATGGTAAAATGTGTAAATCATCTACATTAAGATCTGTTATACAAGTTACTTTGAGGTGTAATATATCTTATAAGAGATGCATGCAGTTTTCATTGTCCCAGCAAAATTTCTGGTCCTTTCAAATGCAACTTAAGCACAAGCATGTTGGGTCAGTTGAGAAAATAAAATCTGTATTCTCTGTTTCACTTCCTGAATTTCATTCCCATCTCTTTTTTCCTCAGTTATTAAAATGCACAAAGCCGCTGCTGCCAGCCCACTTATCCCCTGCCACATTGAATCAGTGTATCCACAGAGAGTGTTTCCTGTGCTCTTGGAGCTGTCACAGATGGACTGGAAGAGCTTTCTGGTGATGCAGTCCAGCAGGGGACACATGCTCCAATGACAGCAGTGGTGCACAATTAGCACAGGCTAAAAGAGCACAAAGGAAATTGTGGAGCAGAGTGAAAGCTGCAGAACCCTTAGCTGTAACTCACTCAGGGCTTTCCAATTCTCTTTGCAATAAGGCAAAAAGGCAAGTTAATAAAGCACTGAATATTTTGGTAAGGCAAACTATTGGGCTATTTTTATATAGAATTATGAAATATCAATGGACTAAGGCTGACTTCCTTATGAAAAATGTTCTTAGAAGTTTGGAACTCAAATGATGAATTGTCTTGGGTTTGCCATTCTTTGGTAAAGATTTACAAAACACAACCTCAGTTTTCTTGATCACTTTAATACCTTAAAAAAGAAAAATGTTCCCAAGGGTTCCCTACTGAGAAGGAGGTTTTGCTGTGAGTCCCTGTGCGCTGCCACACTAATCAATAGTTGTGACTGATTGCTGTAACTAATCCATAAGATATAGGACTGAAGCATGGAGGGGTTTTCAAAACTTTGTTCTGTGTCTCCCAGGGGGAGAGCAGCCCTTCCACTTGGAATGATGGGCTTATTCCAACCTTTGCTCAGTGCTGTGATTCCCTTGTTCTGTCTGTGTGGGCACTAAAACCATGCCCTCATCTGGTGTGTGACACTGCCTCCCCTCCTCAGCCCTGCAACACCACTTCAGCAGCCACGTGCTTGCCTGGTAAAACAAACAGCTCTAATGATCTCCACAGAAGCCCCTGCAGACTCTGGAACTCTTCTCCATTTTCAAGGTCACAAATCTGCTTGAGGCTGATAAATTCATGAATTAATAATACTAAGCACTTTTCATCCAGGAGTGTCAAAGGTGAGAAACCATTGTTAGTCCCATTTTTATCAAGGAGGAAATTGAGCTGTAAAGTGACATGTACAAAATGATTTTGGAAGCCAGTGGTAGATCCAGGAAAAGAGCACAGTTCTGTGCACTCAGCTTGCACTGTAGCCATTGCAACACTCTGCTTCGTGGTGCCTTTTGTGCAACAGCACACTCTTATTAAAGCTGAGATTTAAGTTCCGCAAGAGCCAGGAAATTAAACTCTGCTACACAGTGTGTTCATTGTACATTTTTATTGGACATGGCCTGTACATTACCTAGTGATCATCCTTCTCACAAAGGATAGCTTTCACAGAGCCTTATATGCATATTTCTTTTGTCTTATTTGTGTAATACTGTAACTGCAAGTAAACAGCAAACACTCTATTATTCTAATTGTCAGGACTGTACTAATCAGGGTATTATCTATTATTTTGCCTTTTTAAAAATTACTTTATCAAATGCTTAGAGTACAAATAAATGTCTTAAACACTTTTCTGGGATAGCCCAGAATTGATTCAGACACTTTCGAGCTCTCATGGAACATGAGAAAAGTAATGGGAAAGTACCCAGGGTGAAGACCATCCCCTCTGGAAGAGATCTCTTGTTATGCTTAGCTTTGACATTCCTTGAAAAAAAATGTTTTATTCAGCAAGGATCTTCCGTCTGTTCCCACCAGCCCCTTTTCCCCAAAGGATCTCTTGACTGTCTATTATAATTCTTGTTTCACTCACAAAACACTTCCTTGAAATGAGTACTTCTAACAAGCACCTCTATTCATGTAAGCACTCCAGAAAATCCTCTAGATGGTTAAGAGGAGATGCTGAAGAAACACTCAGAACCAGAGTAAAGCTTTTATCTGCCAGAAAATTCTGGGAGAGTTATTCTTGAGAAACACTGAATGCTCTGCCAGGCACATCAGCTACTATTTAGCCATTTAACAAGTCAAATAGCTTCAGGTACAGTCCTGTGCAGAATATACAGATTAGCCTGGGGGCTGAGACAGGCAGGCTCTGGACAGGTCAGTTTTATTGTTAAAATCCTGAAATTGCTTCTAGAAACAAACTGTAATGTTGTCTTGCATTTATAAAAATTGGTTTAAGCTTAAATTTAGCATTATTTTTTAACAGTTTCTTTCTACAAAAGGCAGCCATTATATAATACATCTTGCAATAGGAGTGGTCCTACCTATACTGATTTTATTGCATTATAATTTTTCCCTAATCTTGAGCCTTTTTTTTTTTTCCTAATTTCAGCAATATTTTCACTGAAATGCTTCTGTGTTGTCTCTGCTGCCTTGGATTGGGCCATTTGTAAATTTGTTTTGCAAGAGAACTTAACAGAAGAAGGAAAGTCTAAGAAACACACTGCAATGGCAGTGTAGGGGTTGGAGAGTAGTGGCAGAAGTGTAGCCTGGAGGAATGAAAGGAGCTGTTTGCCTGTGTGGCCAGGGCAGCACATTCACTGACAGCTTCTCCACAGCACCAGAGTGCCCAGATCCTGAGTTTTAGACACTCTGACCCTGTCTGTAGGAGAACTGGGTCAGCTTTGATTTTGCAGAAGCATTTTCAGTCCACAGCACCTGTCACTCCCTGGAGGACAAGCCTTGTCATCTGCTTAGAGTGGCACTTTCTGCCTTTTCTGTCTACTTGACTTGGCATTTAGAGTTTCTACTACCCTGCACATTTAAATCACAATTACTTCTGCATAGAAATAATTCTATAATAATAATTTCTACTAACATTTCCCTTTTTTTTCTCTCCTTGCTTCTAAGGGCAGATGCTTCTAATTTCCTGTTAGAGATTCCAAATCTTTAAGTTTAGTAATGTGGCAATTTCCCATGTTAACAAACAGGACAACTACCACTAGAGGGCTTGAATAAGGACCCAAATCTTACCTCTGTTACACCTTTTACAATCTGCAGTAATTTAATGGAAATTGTAGTTGCCCATTTTCCTTTAAATTTGAAAGACAGGAGGACAACTTTTTTTAAATTTTAAATTAAATAGAAGTTCAGCTTAATAAATCATGGAGGTGATTTGCTTCTTTAAAGCTCTGTTAAAAAGGAGACAGAAATTTTCTGAGATAGCACTTGGAAAATGAAAACTTCTTTTAGTTGTGAAGACCAAGGATCACTCTTTAAAGTCAGTTTGCAGCCTGGTCCTTTAAATGCCTTTAAGGTGCCTGTGTTTAAGGACAGAAACTCTGGTGTGGCACCGGCAGTGCTGAGCCAAGGGGACCCAGGGGTGCTCCTGTGCACCAGAATTCACCATGGCTCAAACTCTAATCCACAGAAACAAAACTTCTCCAGGGTCTAATGACTAAAATTCACTTAGTAACACTTAGCACTTACCACTTTTGGTACATCTTCAAAGAGCTGAACTAATAGCAGCTAATTTAATCTTCAAACAAGCTGAGTGAGGAGCATTATCGTTGCTGTTAAACTGGGGGCAGAGCAAGGGATTGGCAGTGCAGAGAAACAGAAACCAACGCCTCCACCCAGCTGCTTTGTGCCTCACTAAGAGGAAAGGTTTTTAGTGGATTTAATCCTGGTGGGTATTTTGGGGTGGTTGCTGACTCTTCCCAAATCCTAAATAACTATTATTTTAAAATCTAAAGGTAAAATCAAGGTTACAAGAGGGAAGGGGGAGAGGTAGGGAAACTAAAAAAAAAAAAGGGAAAAGTATATTTCTATGGTCCTGGAAACACATTCCCTATTTTAGGAGATGTATAAACCATCAAGGAGGAGAGACATTTCTGTTCCTTCTCCCCAGAGCTGTGGTTCTCAAGGGCCCCATTTATCCTCATCTGCATTACTTTAAAAGGAAACAAAGCATGTTGAGCTGGGCACCTTCAGCAGCCTGCTCTACCATGGGATTCCTTCCATGGGAATACCCTGAGGTGGCCTAAGTAGGCAAAAGATAGCGCAGTAAATTGGGAAAAATGCCAGAGAACAGATAGAGGAGTAAACAGGGACATGGGAGGGCAACGTATAAGCTACAAAGGAACCATGTAGTTGCTTCTAAATAAAAGATGAATCCTGGCTGGAGGCTTATTTGATTTAATGAAGCTATGGACAGGTCTTCAGGTACAACTATCAAAAATCTAGAGATCTGGGCTCACAGAAAGAGGGGCTTGATGAATTTCTGCAGTTTGTATTCTGCCTTCTCTAAAGTCTGCATGAGGTATGAATTAATGAGCAGATGCAAAATTAGCAAATTCAAGGCTTATTCTCAGGTGCTCAGGTTTAAGAACACATCAAGTAGCATCATCTTCAAAAAGATTTAGTGAATAATTGGTTTTCTGCCATTGCAAATTCAAACCCGAGCATGGACTGTAAGCACTTCTGTGTGTATATATACATATATTATAGGCATAAAATTAACACTAGTTTTAAGAAAACAACCCAGTTTAAATAACTCAATAACACCTGTTTTTTCACAAATACACCTCTACATATTAATATGTTTAAGTGTGAATTTCTGCAGGAATTGCAAAAATGCTTAGGTCAAGTGAGATGATTTGTTTAAGGATTCTAGTGTTTTAGGGGTTATACTTTTTATCAATACTTCCTGGCATTTGAAAGAAAAGATATTTTGAATTAGAAAATTAGAACTTCTTGCTTTAGGAATGGAAAAAAAACCGCTTTTTTATTTTTAGAAATTTTATTATTATTATTCAAATATTGGGGGGGGGTTTTTTAATGAGTACTTTATTGCCTAGATTTCTACACAGAAGAGAACAACTATATTTCTTTACAATGCTGGGCAATTTGCCACGTTGTTCCATACTCCAGCACCTTGGCTCCAGTCCTCCCTGGCAATGACTGGTCCAGTAGAGCAAAAATCCCTCCTGCCAGCCAAGTCAGTATTTCTGCAAAGTGTATTGGTCATTTTCCCAGTGCACCTCCTGCCTCTGCTTCCTCACATGCAGAGCTTCAGGAGATCCAGAGTGGTTATGGGATTCCACAGTTCAGGGCACATGATAATGAAAAGCACAAATCTCCTTCATCTCTTCCTCCTGCATGTCTTTTTATGATGATTCCACTACATGAACACTCCCTGCAATGCTCACAATGCTGCACACCGCTGTAGCAGTATGTGGTTTTTTAGGTTGGCTCATTTTCCTGGCCTTCCTCTTGTCATGGATCCAACTCAGGTGAAAATGAAAAATGATATAACACAACATTAGCCATTGCTTTGGAAGCTGGGTACAGGGCAGGAATTCTGGGTGCCTTAGGCAGGTAAGCAGTAATAGGTTACCTGCCTGAGGCACTCACTCCAAGAGCAGTGATGGTCCCTTCTATGTCTGCAACAAAAAAATCCTGGAAGAGGAAGAGGTGTAATGTGATCACAGAGCGCTCAGAAACGTATTCATTGCTCTGCTTTGTCTTTGTAAATCTTTCCAATGTTCAGCAGGACAGCTGTGCTGTAGCTGCTAGCTATTAGGGCTGCACACTGCTTTTCAGATTTACAGCTGTGTGCTTGTCATTTCCAGATGCAGTTTTACTAAGACAGTCACTCAGGAAACGTTGTGAGAAGCAGCAGGTTTCCAGTAAAACATGCCCATAAACACCACGGTTGCTGGCAAAATAAGACTTACACCCAGATGCTTCAGGAGAAAAACAGTCTATTCTTTGTTCCCTTTTACCCTGAGGGTTCAGCTGAGCTCCATAAATATGTACAATGGAGAGCCCATCCTGCTCTGCTGGTGGACAGGACACGCAATTCCTCCTCTCAGACACTGCTGCTATTTCTGCTGCATGGGTCTGTACAAGGATTCTATCTGAGGCTAATAAATCAGAAAGCTGTTTCAATCAAAACTCAAATCGTAGGCTATGTGGTTATTTTTGCTCTCAGCTCAGCTGTGGCTAGTTGAAAACTGGACCTCAGTTGAGAAATTCAAGAATCCAGAGAGTGAAATACACAAAAACTCCTGCTGTTTCTGAGTTATCCCAACAATACCCATTCTCCATCAGACTCTGGAAACAGGAGAGTGCAGCACAAAAGTTGCAAAGATTTAATTGGCACCTGACAAAGGATAAGCAAGGTGGGGACCATGGGCTGCTCAGGCACTTCTGTCTTGCTGCTGTTGGATGAAAGCACTAACCAGCATCAGGGAGCTTTTGTATGCTGCATTTTGCAAATTAAAGTTATAACTGTGACTGGTAACAATAGATCACATGACAGTTTTTTCTCATTTGTTTCCCCCAGCTTTTCTTCTAAAGTGAAAGAACTTCCTCAAACAGCTTCCACTCAGGCAGCAAGGAAGGTAGGAGCTGTATGTATCTGTGTTGTTATTTGCCCCTGGTAAGAGGGGAAGGCTTTGTAGTCTGCTTCGGTTCAGATGGGAATCAAGTGCCCACCAAGCTGCTCTATCCCTCCCCTCCTCAGCTGGACAGAGAGAAAATATAACAAAATTCTCCTGGGCTGAGGACTGGGAGAGACCCCTCACCGGTTACCAACCTGTGTTGGCAAAACAGACTCAACTCAGGGGAAAATTAATTGAATTTATTACCAATCAAAGCAGTGTAGGATAATAGAAAAAACCCCAAAACTTATAACACCTTCCCCAACCCTCCTTCCTCCCCTCCTTCCCAATTTTATTTCCCCCTCCCTGGCAGTGACACAGGGGGATGGGAATGGAGGTTTTGGTCAGTTTATCACACATTGTTTCTTCCACTGCTTCCTCCTCATGGAGAGGACTCCTTACACTCTTCCACTGCTCCAGTGTGGGGTCTAGTTCTCCATGAACTTCTCCAACAAAAGTCCATTCCAGAGGCTGCAGTTCTTCATGAGCTGCTCCAGTGTAGGTCCCTTCCATAGGATACAGTCCTTTGGAACAGACTGCTCCACTGGGGGTGCCCCACAGGGTCACAGTCCTGCCAGCAAAACTGACTCAGAGTGGTCACCCCATGGGCTCACAGCCTATTAGGGCATCCCCCTGCTGCAGTGCGGGGTTCTCCACAGGCTGCAGGGGGATCTCTGCTCTCCATGGACCTCCAAGGGCTGCAGGGACACACAGCTGCACCACCATGGGCTGCACCACTGGCTGCAGAGGAATCCCAGCTCCACAGCCTGGCCAGCCTCCTGCCCCTCCTCCTGCACGGGCTGGGGGCCTGCAGGATTTCTGCTCTCCCCAGGTGCAGCTGTGGAGGTTCTTTCCCCTTCCTTAACACATTTCCTGGAGGTGCTGCCCCTGCTGCTGAGGGGCTCAGCCTTGGCCAGCAGTGGATCTGTCTTGTGTTCCTTTGGACACAGGGGAAGCTTCTGGCACCTCCTCAGAGAAGTCACCCCTGTGCTTCCCCAGTTCCCCAGACCTTGCCATGCAAACCCAGTGCGATGGTGTAGCACAAACAGAGCACTTTATCTTTCTCCCTCATCTCTCTGATGGAGCAGGGCATTTATTTTTCTGGCAAGTGTTGTGTTTTCTTTTTAGCCTGTGTACCCCCTCTGTAGCATAGAAATAATTTCCTTATAGCTGTTTTTACAGTGCAGGGTAAAAGTTGATGTATTCATTACCAAGGCTCCCCAGGCATTTTTTTGTGCAATTTACAGAGATGTACTGAATGAAAGATATCTACTGCCAGCTTGTCAGCCTGAGCAGGGGACTGTGCAGTCCTGCTCAGCCTGACTCCTGCCTGCTCTCCAGTGGCTTTGCAAAAAAGCAGAGGGGACTTGAGAGGCAAAACAACGGTGACAAACTGAAATGTAGAGGTGCAGTTCAGAGCACACACAGTGCACCCTGAGCTCCACCCCTCCTGATCCTCACCCATTTTGTGGAATGCTTCATTCCAGAAGGCAGGAAAGGCAAAGCAGCAGCTCCTTCTCTTTGCTGGGCAGCTAATTAAAATGTAGGAGATGGTACGAGCAGCATATCAAGAGTGCTGTAATGTACAAATTTTGCACCTACTACGTGTTGACCAGAGTTGATACCTCTTGTAGCAGAAAAAATATATTACCCTGAGGATTACAAGAAAAAAAATGTTGACATAAACTGCTTAGAATTGTGAGCTGAGAAATTTATTCCCAGCCATTGTCAGATTCTTTTCCTAAAGGATGACGAGCTCCATCACAAATGGAAATCTCTATTGCTTTAGTAGCTTTTTTTGTGATCTGGCTTCTTTCACTCTTTCTGTATGGAAGTGCTTCCCTTATGAATGTTTTTACTTCTTTCCCACTTTATTTTTTCAGGTGTGCCTTGAGATTGGCAAGCCAGTGCATAAAATACCAAACTCTGGAAATTTCAAAATAGGATTTTTTTTGTAGTCTATATTAGAAAAATATTTATTTATGCATTTTAACAAAAATTCTGCAGAGTTTTAGGATTGTCTTCCTCATTTCTTTCTTTCTGCATCTTTCCATTTTTTTACCACTGGGCACTGAGTTTCAGACTAGTAAAGCTTCATTGCATTTCCATCTCCATTTTAGATTTGAATTTTACTTTTTGTTCCCCTTTTTCTTTTTACCAAAGTAAAGCTCTGAACTTTTAGAATATTTATTTATTTTCTGGAGTTTCTCTTCTTTTATACAGCTTCAACAGCCATAAATCAAGAGATTTCAGTCTTGTCTCACACTGGTTTTTGTCATGTCTCTTCTCCTATGACTGTCCAGTGAGTATCCCAGCAGAAGCATTCCTTGACTCTATCACACTTCTCACGTTTTGTACCAACTCCAAGTTTTCTCCAAGGTGTTGTGGTCTAGCACAGCTTTGAGAATGAGGTCCTCCACAGCTGGCCAAAGGAGCAGTTGTGAGCTGGGCTCTGATGTTCCTGTGTGTTAATGCAGCTCCAGCCTCCCTCAGTTCCTCTGACCTTGGCTTGTACAGCTTCAGTGCAAGCAAACCTCATCCTGAGACACCTACAGTGGAGAAAAAGGCAAAGAAATGGAATTAATTGAAAAGGGTAATTAATGCAAACAAGAAGAATTGCCAGAATTGCCTGCTTGTAGTTCTGAGTGAGAGGTTTCATTCTATCAGCAGAGAGTGCATCCAGGTCAAAGTTAAAAATAGTAAGATAAATGTTTACTTTGAGTGAGTGTGAATAAAAAGGCATTAGTGAAGATTCTCTGGAACTGCCTTTCAAGGCAGATCCAGCTCTGAACTTCTGTATGTACTGCAGAGTAAGATGATACAGGGTCAATAGGATGTCCTTTGAATCATTAATTGAGGAATAGGCTTAAAGTTGATTAGGCAGTTAAAGCTCAGTGGGAGAAAGGCGATTCTTTGCCTCTTGTTTGCTGTTTTCAGGGATTGTGTTGATTACATCAGGCAGGCAGGGAAGGGTGAAGCACAGTGGTTAGGTCACCTTAATGAGGGCAAATAAAATGTGTTTCTTTCAAAGAGGTGGAGAACCTTTTTAATTAGACATTTGTGGAACACTATTACTTTTTTATACGTTATTTTTATGGGGATTGTTTTCCCAGAAATCTCCATTTAACAGAGGGATGCTTTATGTGGTGTGTTCTGGTTTTGTGCATGGAGGCAGCCTTTTTATTTTTTAATTTTTCTTCTCAGGAGCAAGGAGAATGTATAACGTATATAGTATTTATACCTGCTCTTTTAGACACACCATTTCTGTGACTCAAAGGTAACAGAAAAGCAGCTTTTCATATACACCATTTCCCACAAAGTGCATGAAACATGACTTCTGGGGGGGATCTGTTTGGTTGTGCTTTGTAGTTTCATATGTCTGCACTCTGCAGTAAAAAGGTCCATAAAAATTCCTTTATCGTTATTTTAATAGATGAACCTTTCTCATACAAAAATGTTTAAAACAAAAGTCTCCAAGTAGCAGCCTACTGTATCCATATATCAACTTGATTTTGAAATTAACTTAGAAAATTTGGGGATTTTGTAAAGGCTTTGAAAATTTTTGACATCCTTGAATTTTCAGTGTGAAATAATCTAGAATAGAGTTGGAAAGAAACCTGAAAGGGTTGAAACTTGAAGACCAAATGCTGATCACTACAGATGTCTGTCCATCTTCTGTAAGGAGCAACTTCCCAAAGAGGTTCCCTGAGGGATGTATGTGGATGTTTAAAAAGAGAGGAATAAGAAACAAAACAAAACAAGCAGGCAGCCACCTCTGCATTTGATGATTTAACGAGAATATGTGTGTTAAATGTTACACTTCATCAGGACTTCATGTTTAGATGCTATGAGGATGTCTGGAGGAGATAGTTGGACTTTCCATTCCAACTTCTGGGGCTGGATTTCTAAACCTTTTCTTTCAAAGCAGAGCTGCCATGGAAGAGCTAATGCCCTTATTTAATATAATAATGCTGTGATTAATATATCCTGTCAGTGTGTGGGAAACCTGAATTCAATTTCCTCATCTGCCTGAGGGATTTGAACTCCAGACCACACAAAGTGACCTGATCAAGCTAAGCTATTTTGTGGGTGAAGAAGACTCTCTTCATACTTTCTTAGTCACCCAAGCAACATGCTAAGCCAGGTGTGAAGGAGGCTGATTGCTCTGATATCTGGTAGCTGGTGTGCACAACACACAGAGCCTTGAACACAGCTTCTCCCCTCCTGAGCAGTGCCTCTGGCAGGAGCTGGGTACCCAAACTGCCTGGTCCAGCCCTGTGCTTGTGGACTGAGAGGCCCTGGCACTGGCTGAGAGCTTGTCTGGGCTCTGCAGATCCAGCACAGGGATGTGCTCCCACTCACAATCCAGCACAAGTGTGTCAGGCTTCTCCCTGATGTCCAGAAGCTTTAGGGAGCAGGACATCCCAAATCCAAAAGGATGAGGCAACCATGGGTTACAAATTTGGTGTGGGCACAGGAATCCACCCTAAGCTTTTTGTAGGGTCAAGGCAGGAAGGTCTCAGCTGAAGGAAAGGCTGAGATTTCTTGATCAGGTTAGTGAGTCTGCAGGGCAATACCATGCTTGGCTGATTGCATTGGGTATGGTTGCCTACTATTCCAACTCACAGTTATAACTGTTACATTTTATTGGCCCCTTAGTTATTTTCATTCCCAGTGCCACTACAGCTCTGAAACCAATTGTGGACGTGTGTAGGTCAAGGGGAAGGAAAATTAAGGGTCATCTTAAGTTTATACAGTGGCGCTTTTTCATTTTCTGTAAAACTAACTACATTTAGGCTCCCTGTCGGGTAAGCCTTTTTTCCCTTGTCTGTTATTTTCAAAGAAGAGAGTGCATATGACAGTCTGAGAATAGCACCAGCCTGAACACAGATGGTAGGGATTACACCACACTGAGCCTTGACCTTCAAAAGCTCGCCGTTCCTTTTCAAGGTTTCTCTTCTTTGACAGGTGTACTGGCTTTTGTCAATTACTTTCATTAATGTGTTTTTTTCATTATGATCAATTACCTGTGGTTTAGATTGTGATTCAAAATTACAGCAAAACAGGTTCCAAACTGAAAAGCTGAAATTGTTTTCCATACTTTTCCCCCTTTTGTTGTCCCAAAGTGCTCTGAAACTCTCAAAGACTTAACTCATAACGGAGAAATATCTCCCAGTTTCTGCTCATTTCCATTAAGCACTTGGTCTGTGAGATTCTGGCTGGAGCACTAGGCTACACCTCACAGATCAGGTTTGCAGGGGACTGTATTTAAAAGATACTATTTTCTGACATGTTGAAAATTATCTAAAAAGTAAATATGGGAGCAGAAATTAAGCATAGACTTTATAATGTGGAAGGAAACTTTTCACAGGCCAGATAGAGCCATTCCTTTAGTGTATTGGTACCAGAGTGTAAATATCAAATGGAAATCAGCTATGTCAGGCCAAGGTAATTGAAGTAAATGGTATGCACTGGTACAGATGAAACAGGATTCAGCCTTTTCTTCAGAGCTACTGGCAAACAGCTGAGAAATGCAAATGCATATTGTCAGCCTCACGCCTTGAACAGCCAGAGCCATGGCAGTCTGCAGAACTGGGCTGCTGTCGTAAGAACAGATTCTCTTGGGAGGTTGGTTTTCCTCTGCTGTTTTAGGTCTGGCTGAAAATGCCATAAATGGTTCTTCTTAACATCACAGAGGGATGTCTCTGACTGCAAGAATGATGAGAGTCAATCACCAGTCAGTAGGACAGTGCAAGTTTCTCCCACTGTTCAGCATCTCACCGAAAGTGTGGTCTGAATTTATCTCCAACAAATTTCATTTGTTTATTTCCATTCAAATTTCCCTGATAACAATCTATTCGTTCCAAACCTGAAGCTGTCTTTTCAGGATGTATATAATGAGGAATCAGACCTCACCTGCCAGTTTAGGACACTAAAGCAGAATGAGGCTCTCCATCCTCTCAGGTGCCTCCCGTGGCTTCCTGGCTCGCTGGAGCGAGGGGCAGAAGGGTTGGGCTGGGTTTGACCTGCTCGTGCATTTTGCCCTTTATTCACCTAGGAGAGCATCAGAGCTGCAAAAAGACTGCACATTGTTTGGCCTGGCTGAGAGAAACCAGTGGATGGCTTCTCAAGGGCAAGAGAGATGAAGGAACAAGGATTGAAATGTTTTTCTGGCTCAGTGCCTCCTTTCACACAGTGCTGAAACTGGAGGGACAATCTAGTCCCAAACCAAACCTTAAAAGGTGCTAACATACAGGACAGCCAGAGGGATAGAAACTCCTCACAGTACACAAGGGAGATAAGCAATTAATGCTCATTAATGTTCATAAGAATTACTGTGTGAATCCTCTGTTTCCTGGACTAAGTAAAAGAAAGTCTAAAACCATAATAAATCTGTCTCAAATTTAGTAATATTTATTCCAACTACAGTATAATCACTAGAATAACATTGTGGTGCTGTAAAACATGTTGAAATATAGTGTTACATCATCACTGCTATTTGTTACTATAATTTTATCCAATAAATTATGGTGCAATCCATGGCTTGGGATTAAAACGACAGCTTTAATATGTCATTTTTAGTCTGCATAATGCTTGTGGTTCAGGACAATAAGAGTTTTGATCTAAAGTAAATAGGTGATAAAAAAAGCCACATGAGATTGCCTTCATTTTAAAACTTCATTAAAAAGGGATTTGTCACTATCACTAAATATGTGAGGAAAAAAAATCAAAATCTGAAATGCTCCATAAATTGACTATATTTTTACCATGACTTCTAATTTGAAAGTTACTTAACAAACAAATGGTACTAATTTCCTGTAAAAATCTCATTCACATTCAAAATGAGCTATTCACTTTGAAAGCCATAAGCTACCTAAAAGCTAAAGACAATTACAGAGTAGGGTTTTTTTTTGTTTCAACACTGAAATGAAAATGATTTTCAGACTCCTCAGATTCCAGTAAATGTAACTTAGATCTCTCACGAGTACTCTGCAGTGAATAATGGAGGAACTAAGCCAAATATGTGCAGGATTCTGGGGTTTGTTGGTTGGTTAGTTGGTTGATTTTTTGTGGGTTTTTTTATTGATAAATAATATGAGAGTAGGAACATATAATACTTTCCAGAAACTGAGGTATCTAGAAACGATTTGCTCTGGGGGAATCTTAAAATTGAAAACAGTACCTACACTGTGTCTTATCTGCAGGTTTAGCAGATGCTTTAGCAGTAACAAGAAGTATTTATTTTAAACAAAAAGGCTTTGAAAAAGAGATTACATTAATTTCTTCTTTATATACCACCCCTTTTAAAAGGCGCTGGAACATTTTATACATTAAAACCCTGGAAATAATTTCATCACTGAAATGATGCATCTGAGGCTGCACAAACCCTAATTTGCATCCTTCCTTTACATGACAATGACAATGAAAAAGTCAGCCTTTATTTGCATGAGGTGCTTGCAGACACTCAGGAAAACCTGAGCAGTGGCTGCTCAGGTTAGGGAATACAGCAAAATGCTCTCATCCAGGATCTCTGAGAAATGGTCTGAGAACTGCACACTGAGATTCCTGACATGGATTCTGGGTATTTATGGTTTATTGTTCCATTCCTCAGCAGAAGAGCCTCTGTCAAAACACTCCAGCAAGAAATTGCAGTAATACAATGGTACAAATGAAAGTAGTTCCTTAATAATCATTTAGGGTATATTTTCACACTTCTTATCAGTGAATTCTCATAAAACTAGTGCTATTATAAACCTAAATAAAGTTATATATATAAAATTATCTGAGATAGCCAATCTTTCTGTCGTGGGCTTGTGCTTATGAAATTATCTGATTATTAATGATATTCCCTAGAATAAAACCCCATAGTACATTAAAAAAACCAAAAAAACAAAACCATAAAAAGACCAAAAGCTTTGTCTAAATGATGTTAAATCACTTATCAGAAATATTATCATTCACTGCTGGAAGTGTACCTAATTTGAAAATGTGTTTCACAAACTGCCTCACTCCAAAAAAGTTCAGCAAAAAGTTTTCAGCAAAATATTTTTCCTTTGTCATATGTAATTTAATTTTATTAAAATCCTGGGGCTTTTTTCTTTGTTTGTTTGGGTTTTTGGTTTTTTTTTCAAAGAGAAACATTCTATATTACTAGTTAATAACTTATGATTATGTTCTAAAATCACCTTTTTTTCCTTGCTGATTTGAATTTAAATTTGGAATCCCTTGGGCATTTATTTATCGTCACCATGAAAAATATGGGCAAAAGAGGAAGACAGAACAGACATCAGTGGACTACACCAAATATTTGCTTATTGATAAATGTGTGCTTAAGTTATGCTAAAATGTTCAAGATTAATTCCAGCAGAAAACTAAAAAACCATGAGAATAAATGTGAATAAATTATGTTGTTGATCAGATCACTCTTATTGAGATGAGCACGAGTGGCTCTGAAAGGTGCATCCCACAAGAATTTGTAGGGGTAAAATTTGCACAAGAGTTTAGAACTACTCTACTTAATTGGAGAGCAATTAATTCAGGTTCAAAGTGGAATTTTATTGAAAACTTAGGTCCTAAGGTTCTAAGCACTCAACAAGAATGTAAATGTACAGATCTTAAGATTTGCCTAAACATGCTATTGCTGTGAGAAATTATCCCAAAACTTGGTGCACACTTTATTCTTTAACTCAACACTTTGTTCTTTAACTCAACACTTTGTTCTTTAATTGGAAAGCTTTTAAACACATAATAAGTCAAATTAAAGTAAAATAATCTGTTATTTTTCATATTAATGACATAATTACATTGCACCACTATAAAATTGCTTCCAGTCTAATTATGTCTAGGCAGAGATTACTGGTAATTAATATAACAAATAATTTTGACTACAACTAGCAATAATTGCTTTCTTGAAGACTTTCCTAAAACCTTTGAGTAATTTTGTTACTTCTACATACACTATTGCAACAGTTCTTTAGCACTTAGCAATTAATTACTTATTTTTTTTAGTAATTAATTGCTACATGGAACTGCATGTTTGAAAGAGAACAAGAAGAGGGGATACCTTTGTTTTTAGAGGTGTTGGTGAATGGCTCCTTTGGTCAGTGGCTCCACACTGGTGAATGAGAGGCTTAGGGTGCACACACATGCACTGGTGCCTGGGAGCAGGAATGTCATCCAAAGGGAAAGTGGTCCAAAAAATTCCTCTTTCACTTAAAACATGATCAGTGCTGTGGAATAATTTGGGGACCTCTGATATAATATATTATCTCATGGCACATTAAAATACGAGCCTGTGAATGTTTGTCATTTAAAAGCCCACCTACTACCATGTTTTATGCCCATCTTATCAGTAAATCTCTTTTTAAAAGACACATGATCTAAAATTTAAAAGTAAAATTTAATTTCCTCTCCTTACCAAATACTATGCCTCAGTACCAGGCTCATGTTTCAAGATCCATTTTACTAAGGAATCATTTTCATCTTCTGTACTCTGTGAGGCCTCTTTATGTCAGATATTTATCCATGCTTTATGTTTTTGCCTGACCTTACCTTCCCACTAAGGCTGAGACACCAATTGCTGCTACTGCTGCCACTTCTGTCTATCCATTCCCTAAAGTCTTTGTGACCTGTTAATCAAGGTGGGAAAAATTTCACTGTCCTGGGCAAGAAGGACCCCTTAAAGTAAGGGAAAACTAGGGAAAATAAATTCATTTTAGAAATAATGAATTTCTCTCTGAAATGAAATTTCTGGTGCTCTGTAATAGGTGTACAAGATAATAGCATGAGTTAATACATCTCTAACAAAGCACCACAATCTTCTTTCTCCAGCATGTCATCTGGGAATCATCCAGAGGTGTTTATACAGTGAACTAAGACTTGTTTCTTCTTTCTTTTTCTCTAAAATTTAAGTTCTATAGTTCTGTAATACCACGGACTTTACTGGACATGGGGATGTTTCAAAAAAGCTTTATTTTGGAGCCTTTGGATTTTGGTCTCCTAAACTTAAGCCAGTATATAGACTGTTATTGTTAATGTTATTACTAAGCTAAACAAAATCTAAAATGGACCTCAAGTCTCTCCACAAACACTAGAATCAGAAAATCAAAATGTACTTTTCCAAACATGCTACAAATATTGAGCAAAATACCCAGGATTTACAAGAGTAAAACTCATAATCATCTTTCACTATGTCGTTCTATTAATGCAATAAGCCAAAAATATCCTCTACATACTAAAAATAATAAGCATATTCTAAATCCCAGCCTAAAGGTTTAGTGTGGAGATTCTGTTTCAGATCTTATTCCCGTGGAAACTGAGTCCAAGCTGTAATGAGTGTGATTCCAGAAAGCATTCCTCAAGCTGTTACTTGTAGGCTTGGGTTTAAGAAAAACCTTCTTTGGGAATTTATTATTGCATTGCTCATAAAACAACATCCCATAGTTTTATTTCACTGGCTTGTGCCACACAAAAGTCAGACAAGGATTAGCTGTCTGTAATGCCAAATACATGAGAACAATCCCTTTGTACCTGACAGCAAATTGCAAACGGCAGCTCTGATTCCATGAGTTCATATTTCACAAGTGCTGAAATATTCAGCAGCTTATTAAGACTTGATACTTATTGTTTCCACTGATAGAAAATGCAGAGTTCCTCCAAATATTTGAAGTGACATCAAGAGGTCTGTGTTCTGAAAAGAGAAATCTTGGGGATTTCAAAGTGGCCTTGTTAAATTAATAAGCATCAGCAATGAAAGCCCTACAGTTCTGATAGACATGCACATACTGAAATTCATACAACCACCAGCTTCCTGTAATCTATATTTTAACACTCAGTACATGAATACTTGGTGGTTTGTACTCACAGCAATGTTTGAAAGAGGCTCTTAAAAACTTTATAGCATCTTTTACATTGGGACTTGTGCAAAAGGGTTTTGCACATGGTGAAAAATACTATACAGTTTAAGGAAAGGTAATGCAATTAAACCATTTACAATGATTTACAGGATAATCTAATAATCTAGAAGTCATATATCTTATATGTAAAGGTAATAAATGCTAAAATTGTGATGAGAAGCAGCTTCAATTCTAGCATTAGCTCATAGTCAGAGCTGAAGAAAATTAATGTCTTTTCCCCCATAAAGGAAAGATTTTAGAATGAGAGGAATCATTAATTTTGATTTTTTCTTCTTCTTTCATTTTTAAGAAAATGGACACTGATGTAGTGGACAAAGAACAGGAAAGAGGGGACTCTCTTGTGAATACCAGCACAAGGTATGCAAAAATTTATCATAAATGTAAGATTTGAGAAAGAATTATGCAAATATGTGGAGGATTCTACTCATTTTTTGAAGATTTCATTTGGTTACCCATGCTCCAGGCTTCACAGAGAGCCCTTGCAAAAACATGCAAAGGCAGAAACACTTTATTTTTGTGTTCATGCTATCAAAATTTGCTGTTGAACCCTTCAGGAAAGAGTCCTGGCAGCTTCCAGGAGCACACTCCAAGCAGAGCAAGGCTGCTGAACACAGCTGATAAGCCACATCAGAAGCCTCCCTGGCAATATTGCTTTTCTGTGGAGATTCCCTTCATGTACATTTGCTATCTTACAACACCTGCACCTTGTGCTACTATGCTGCCATTTGTGCTCAGGTGAAAAGAGAGAATTTGTTTTCCAGGGAGAAAAGATGTACATGGTGTTTTCAGTCAGACACTGGGCTATAAATCTTTCCATGACTACAGATGCTTTTTGCCTCAGAGTGAATATTAAAAAGCTATGAAATGCTCATGTAATGAGATGCACAAACAATGTAATATGGGAACTTTTCTTAATTTGGCATTCATTTACTCATAAATCCCACTGAACAGGACTGCAGAAGATTTGAACGATTTTTAATGAAGGAATGTATTATTAAAGTACCTTTTCTCCTTTTGCTTCATGTAGTTTAGCTAAAAACTGTTTAATGAGTGCTTTAGAAAGAGAAATGCAATGTTAGAAGCTGAAATGGAGCCTTCTCACTGACCTCACTGTCACATGAAGAATACCACACAGGTTGCCATGAGCTGTTTGTATTCCTTGTGTTTATTTTATTTTTAATGCCAGAGCCAAAAGTGCTGCTTCATTTTATAATAAATCAGAAAATTTGCTCACACAGTTTAAATGTGAGTATTGCAAGGGGTGACCTGCTGTGTCCTTCCCAACTCCCAGATGCTTACATTCATGGGTTCGTGGATATTTTTTTTCCTCCTGTGTCTGAAGAGGAGAATTACATAAGAAATCCATCCCCTGTTTTAGGGAGTTGCTTAAGGTTCCTAACTTTCAGCAGAGGAAGGAGCTCTCCCTGCCCCGTCCCCAAAAGATCACTGGAGGGAATATTGTGTTCTCCTCATCCTGCTAGATCCATTATCATTAGCTAGAGCAGGTAAGCAGATGTGCAGGCTGCCTAAATGCAGGACAACATTTGTAAAGGGAAATACAGACCAGAATATCCCATTCTTATTAATTTGCACACATTGTAGGCTTGTCGAAACACATTAGGTGCAATTGTGTGCCTTCCTAAAGATCTCTGAAGCATAGCAGGGTAGACCACAAGGTCAGGAGAAGAGGGAATTGCCAAGCAGCTGTCATTGAGCAAATGATTCCAATGCAAAGTTTGCAAAACCCTTCCCAAAGTGCAGTCCTCAGCTCCAGGCTAAGGCTGCTGCTCCTGGCTGAGCCACAAACACTGCTTGGGTGTGGTCAAATGTTTGCACTGAGCAGTGGCTGAGCATCAGGCCAGGCTCCCTGGCTGGTGTGCTTCTGCTCAGCAGGACCAGGGCTATTTTGAATGGCTGCTGAGCTGACACCAGGCAGGCCACAGCACAGAGCAAAGGATCATTCTTTGGGGCAAATCCAGAACTGTTATAATGCAGCTTTTGGGCTCAGTCTGACTTGAGTCAAAGCAATTAAATTTAGGCCAATTGTGGTGTTTAAAAAAGGATCACATCTGGGTAACCACAATAGATTAAATGGGAAGGCAATTTGTAATCAAGCCTCAGGTGTAGAGAAAATGTTCTTATATTCCTTTAGGTACTAATTTGAAAATGGAGCCATCAGTATAAGTTTTGAGAGTGGATAGTCAGAAACACCATGTAGCTGTACAATAAGGAAGTTATTTAGTCAGATGAGGCTGGTTTGACAGTAGAAATTTGACTTATTCCTTGAATTCCAGTCTTTCCACATTCAGGACAACCTGTTTCTAGTGATCAAAAGCCTCTATAAACATTTCCTTTGGGTATCCTGGCACTGTTTTCCCCTTGATCCATATTAGTAATTTGGATTAGATATATTTCAGCTGTTTTATAGGCCACCATTTCAGTATTCTAAAGGTCTTGAAATGAACTGGTGCACATGTGAGGCCCTCTAGTCTACAGGGATGCTGGAGAATGCCTGGGAATTAAAAACCCTTAGGTCAGTAATCAGCCTAGGGAGAGTAGGTTCAGTTCACCAAACAGCTGGGCAAAGGGATTGCTTAAAGAAATCAGAAATTCTCAACACAAAGCAGTAACATTGACTCTCTTATTAATTTGTATTAACATTACCAACTTCAGCAGCAGCAATCATTACCTAAGCTGATAAGTAATTAAGAGAGAAGTCCTGAATACATGTAATTTACTAGACAGGATTATTTTTTCAGCAAGATGCACTCAGCCTGGATGGTTAAATGCTGACAGCACCATAGCTAGACTTGTATTTTTCCACTCTAAATTTTGCAGTCTCCAGTCTTTGCTTACTTTGCTTTGCTGCTCTTTCCCTTTCTTTTGGAAGTCCAGAGGTTGAGCAATGTCCATGTGTTTTCTCACTGAAGACTAATAAGATACAGATGATTCCTTTTATTTCTTTGTTTCTCATCAAAACCCTCCCCTATTATCTCTCTAGATCACAGATTAATGATTACTTGTAACATATCTGTATCAGACTTTTTAGACATGGCACCTGTCTGATTTCATAAACACACAGCTGGGAAAAGCTGGTTCTCAGCCTGGCCACCTTCTGTTGTCCCAAGATCAGCAGGGACTTCTGTTATAAAACACACTTAGCTTACTACTATTTTGTAGTTTCTTGCTTCCATGCTTTTATCAAATGTTTCACAGTGTTTGGTATTTCTCCTCAAGTCCCATTTCCTAGGGTAATGTGATTATGTGAGACTCTTGGGTGTCATTTAAGAAAAATTAATTTCTTTTTCTTTTAGCTTCACAGAAAAGTGTAAAAACATGACCCAAGTGCATTCTAAAATCTGGAAAGCCAAAGGCGATTAAAAAGAACACACAGTTTATTATTTTAAAAGTAAGAGTCTTTAAATGCAATAGTGATGATTTTTGGAAGGACAAGACCATTTTTCTCAACACCTGGGACACAGTTTGACATGGCTGTTACATGGACTTAGCTATGGAGTCTTGCAGTGTATATTTGTAGAAATAGATTTTGAATTAACAGATGGTGGCCTTTCATGTTTGTCTGTTTTCTTAGCTTCCTGTATAAGAAATGGGCTGTTTCTATTTGTTGAGGGAAATGATGCAATTTCTTTGCAATTGTAAAATTAAAACTGCTAAAAGCAATGTTGAGCTTTTTCCAGTAGTAGCAAACTCTTTCTAAATTCTGAGATATTAAGCTGGCAGGCAATAAATCAAAATTAGCAATTAAATTAATGTAATTTTTTAAAGTTTCTTTAAATTCATTGGGGAAATAATAATGAGCATTCACTAATAACTTTTCATATTCCTGCTTTATCTGTCCTTGAAAGGACATCTGCCTTTTCAAGGCAGATAAGGCCTACCTACAGACTTTCCCTCACCTATGCATAATAAATATGATGAAAGTAGGATGAAAATAGCCCTCTCCTGAGTCCTGTGGACTACTTTAGTAACAGACATTTTGGATTTAATCTGGAGGCAGTGTCTTCAAACAAGTACAGATATCAGATGGAGATAACCAGAATGCAATAATTAATTTCAGAATAATAAAAAAAAAAGCTCATCTCAATTCCTTTATATAGTGCCAAAGCATCAATTCAAATTATTTGTGGTTAAGGTTGTTATCTTTATTTCAATAATATATGAAAGTAGCCAAATATTCAGTTTCATAAGCATGTCAAAGTGCAGATTTCAGTCCTAACTTAAACCATCATGACCATCTGCAATAAAAATCATTCTCGCTTTGCTTTGCAGAACCATTGTTAAGCTTGTAGACTAAACATTCAACCACTGCAAGCAGTCAGCAGCTTTATTACTTCTCCTGCCCCTGCAGAGGCATCCTGGATTCAATTTGCCTAAATACATCAAAGTATTTTAATTTTGAAGTACCCCAAGCATTTTGAAAAGTTTAAAGGCTATTTGTCTTCTAAAATGTTTGAATGTAAACTCAAATGAAAATCATCTTGATGATTTTTTTCCAGTTTAAATGACTGTCACATTCCTGTGCTGAAAAGCCCCTCAAGCTCCAATATACAGTTTCCCCTGCCTTTTTTCCCTCCAAGTAATTATGAGTGAGCCAGTTTTAAGTTACGTGGTCGGATTGGCTTCCTTCATTCTGAGACTCCTCTATTTCTGCAGAGTTCAATGAATTAAACACTTACTAAGCCATCAATTTGTCTCAACTTCTCAACTTCACTTCAAGCTTTATTTTTTTCCTTTCTTTAACACTAGATTGTGAATAAATACACAGTCAACTGATCCACCAGGATAAGATTGCACATAACTAGTTCTGAGCTAAAAATGACAGGAATGTCTGAACTGGCTGACAGTATTCAGCAAGCACAAAACTAGATGACATATGGGTATCTGGCAAAAACAGTCACAAAATAATTCTCTTTGAAAATACATTAAGTACTTGAAATATTTGAAAAATCATACAAATTTCGTAAAATATTTGGTATTATAGTCATTAATTCACTGATATTTTTACTTGTTTTTTTTTTTTTTTTAAAGTTTCAAAAGTCATGTGAAATACAAGTATATGCATAACCAAAAGTTTCATTTGGTCACTATATATAGTATTAAGTCAATCCCTGGACAGACTTCCTGATGGTATCTATGTCCATTTAAAACTCCTCTAAAGTCATAGAATTCTCCTGATTATATGCATAAGTTTTTACAACCAGTCGTGCTATTTGCATATTGGAAATATATATGCATTCAATAATTAAATATATCTGCTTTGTAAGTCATTGGGCTGAAAAGGCCATGTGAGTTCAGCTCAGTCCATTCCTCACTCCCAGGACAGAACCACTGAGCCCATGTCATTCCTACCAATGTCACTCCTACCAGATCTTTGTCACAAAAGAGACATCGGCAGGATCAGGACATCCCCACTAAAATTGTCTGTCCCAGTGAGCCCCTCTATCTACATTGAAAATTTTCTCTCCTAACCTTTCTTCTAAAATGTAAGCTCTGTTATTTTTAGTTCTATTAATTAACAACATGAATAACAAGTAATAGGCTTCTATTTTTTTCAGTATCTATTTTTCTTTCTTTATACTTGAAGCCCATTGTTACATTTCCTGTCATCCCTTTCCTCTACATTGCCTGTCCCCTGCTTGACCAGCCATTATTTGCAGATCATGGGTTACAGTGCTTGGTTTGAACTCACTGTTCTCCTCTGGATTCCAGGTTTTAGACTCTCTCTGCCCTGTCTGTTCCTCTTGGATGTCTCACCCAGAGCTGAAGCTCCAGGGGAAGGGCACAGGGACATCTCTGCAGATTGCACAGCCTGACTTGTCCTTGGTGCTCTTTGTCTTACAGGGATGCCAGAGCATCATGGATAATTCTGCAGCCTACAGTCATTTAAACAACTGGAAATTGCTAAATATATCAATCCTAAATAGAGGCAAAGGACCTGATTCATTAGGAAATCCACACTTCTGTCTTGTGTGCTTTAGAATGAAAACCTCTATAAACATGAAGTCCCACTTACATAAATTTTGTTGTTGTTATTGTTGGTTTTTAAGAAGAAAAGAATAGGCTTTTTAAAATTGCACTGCCGTTTTCCCTCCCAGGCTGGTAACCTCTTTGGCTGCATACTCTTTCAGTCCCACAATATTAGTTACCACAAAATTACAGAGTTGTGAGAAGAAAAAAGTAGCACAATAAGTTAAAGGATGTTTAAATATAGTCCTTATTTTACAACTTGGGCACTATATTCCCATTTTCAAACTGCCAATGAACCACTGGGAATTTTCTTTTTCTTGCTGATTCTCCTTAAGGCCTCTATGAGAGAGAGAAAACAACTTCACTGTAATAAAAACAGGGAGCTGTTTTCCTTTTTTAAAATTGAGCATTGAGTAAAATCAAGGTAATTGCAACAACCTTTGAAAGAACAGAAAGAGTAATTCCTCCCCCCCCTTTTGCTTTTTTTACTGGTTTTCAATGAAATGTGAAAAATCATTTTTAAGTTTGCCCATCTGTTTTACATAAAACCTTAGCTGACCTTACACAAAGTGAAACAAATGGACAAAAAGCTTTGCTGTTGGGCTCTTGCCAGTAGGAGGGAGCAAAAAGAAAAGAATATGTAAAGTTAGAATTCTGCTCTGGTGTAAATTAGCCCAGTTCCAGTGGGGACTTAGGTTGATTTATACCAGCAGAGGCTGAGGCTTGTATTTCTTATAAAAGCCAGACTTGTTAGACCCAGCCCTGCTACCACTGAGATCACCTGGAGCTTTGCTGTCATTTTTTGGGAGGAGAAGGACCCTTAGTGAAGGATTTGCCACATTTGGAGCAGATAAACAGGGCACATCCAGCCATCCAGTGGACTTGGCAGCTTGAGGAGAAAGGTCTCAGTGTGAGAAACTGAGGCTGTGGAAGGTGTGAGGTGTGGCTTGAGCTGCACCCTGGCTTTGTACAGCTGCTGCACCTGCTGAGCTCAGCACATCTCCAGGCTAGGGAGATGCTCTGACACCAGATTTGGGGCAGAAAGATGCTCACACACCGTGGTGGGGCTCCTGTCCTGCTGCTTTTCTCCTGTTAGCCTGACCTGGCTGATGTGGGGTCAGCACATGGAACAAAAGTGGGTCCTGAGGCAAGGAGGATGTGCATACACAGAATTAGGTAGGGCATGCAGAAGCAGAGCACACCAGGAGAAAAGTACCACCTTTAATCTTCACTCATCTTACCCTGCACTTCCATAACACTTCCATTAATGTGTCTGAGGGGGAACTATGCCCATTATATCAACATTCCAATCTAATATGATTAATGAGTATAAAGTAAGGTTCAAGCTTTTAATTAAAAAGCTACTGAGCAGTGAAGGTCTAGCTAAGTTTCTCACAAGTTGGTTATTTTATAGAATGAGATGCCCCAAAGAGGCAATGGGTCAAAAATCTCTCCTCAGTCATATTTTGTGTTCAGGTACTGACTTTTGATTTATAGCAAAGGGCAGAACTGGATCTATACAGAAATGAGCACATATATATGTGCATTACAGTGTGCACATATGGTGATGCCTAAATTAAATGATGATTGCCTAAACTTTCCAATAATAGCCATTTTTCCTGTTGTTAAATTGCCATACCACTCAGAAAGCAAATGCTTTGTAGGATAACTGCCACACTTTAAACATTTTCTTGTGTGTAAAAAAACCCCAAGAAATGTTTTGACAAGGCCAAGAAAAGACTTTAGTACAGACTCTCTGTAGGCTCTAGACTTCTGAGTTTCAAGATTTGGATTGAAAGTGGTTGCTGTGTACTTATCAGAGACCTGCCTCTTTTTTCTTTTTTATTGAAAATAGTCCAAATTTGACCATGTCATGGATTTTAGTTCACCCATGTCCAATAAAGACTTGACAGAGGTTGACATATTCCATAATTTTATCATTTTATGTTTCAATTAACTTAAAATGAAATTTACAGTATAGCTTATTTCACACATTTTTCTCTGGCCTCTGAACAGAGTATCCTCTGTCTACCTTTGCAAGGATGAAATAAAATAGAATATTTGCAATGAATAGCCAGGGTTTTTTTAGGAAAAAAAAAATCACTTAAATCATATACTTTCTTAAACACAAATAATACACTATAAGGCATATGAATACAATTATTTTACCTGAATGAATAGTCCATCAAATACTATGTCTTATTGACCAAGAGTGTTAAGAAATATGATCAAAATTCCCAAACCATAATTGTATTCTACAGAAGTTCAATTTTAGGGGTAATTAGTAGTTTCCTTCTCAGTGAATGTGCAGGTTTTGTGTTTTTCTCCATTTCTATCCTATCCAAAATAGCTGTATTAATCATGAAAAGGGAAAACAACTGACATCAAATGCCTTCTGCTTTGTTTAGAATGATGAAACTAATCTGTAAATAAATGAACACTGAGTGGAATGGTCAGCTCTCTCTTTTTTTGTGTGCTTAATGGTGCTATTTAAAGAGGGTGAAAGTCACTAATTTCCATACTGAAAGCACTGAAGTAATCAAAAACCAGTGTGTTGGAGGAGGAGAATGCATGGCAAGAGTTAAGAGTTGAAATCACTCACATTTAGGGCCATTCTTCATACATGAGCACACTTTCCCAGAAATATTTTTGTCAAGCAAAGAAATTATTCACCTAGAAAAAAGTCAGCAATGGTTGAAGCAATGAGGACAGGAATATATCTATGTCTATATATCTATAATCTATGTCTATTCTATCTATATCATCTACCTATATATCTATTTATATCTTTATCTATATCTTTATATACCTATATCATCTATATCTCTATCTCATTCATATATATATATATATATATATAATCTCTGTATTTCTATATCCATATCTACATATCTATATCTAATCTATATCTATCTATATCTATATATCTTCTTCCTATAAGAGCAGCAGTTTTTTGTCATCTACCAGACTTTGGGAGCCTTTTCTGACCATTCCACTTCTGCCCACCTAATTCAGCCAGAGGTTTTTGGTTCTCTTAGCTAAAGCAGGAAACCCTTGAGAGTCACAGAATGGTCAGCCTGTCTTTCCCAGCTGCCAGAGGCAGGTGACCTGCAGAGCTGGGTGTTTTTCAGACATGTCTAATGCCATGTGCCAGCAGGCTTCCAAAGGCATCCCAGCTTCTCTCGGGAGCCAGAGGCTGAGCCTGTAAAGGCTGCCTGCAGCAGTAGTCCCAGGGCTGGCAGCAGGAACTGCTGAGCAGCTGGGGGAAGCTGCTCCTTAAAGGACAGGGCTGGGCTGGGGCAGCTGCTGCCCCACTGAGGGGCAGGGATTGCTCAATTTGAGCAGGAGATTTTGGCTGTGTCTCCTGCCAAATCCGTCCCCAGTGTGCACTGGGATTTACAGCCTGCTCCAGCCTCTGTGTGAGCTGATGCAGCCCTGACCAGATGATTCCCTAGGAGAGGATTCCTGCCTGGCCATTCTGGCTGGCAGCCCAGCCTCCTCCTCTGGGTGTCTGTCTGTCTGTCTGAAGTCTTTGGGAATTGCTCTTGCAACTCTGCCTCAGCAGCTTGTCCCGGATATTCCTCTTGTGCTCCAGAGTGGTTTTGTGGTTTGGTGTGAGAGGAGGCAGAAAACATAAAAAGCCAGCAGCTCTGGAACTGCTCTCTAACAGCATTTAGGTATTTGATAGTTCTTACTTGAACAATTCTTTGCTATCTACTCTTTTCTTCCCCATAAAAATAATAAATAACCAGAGTGATAAATTGTATTCCTGAAGTGTTACATAAGACTTTCAGGTATGCTAAAACTTTTGGATATAGTTCAGAAGGCATTTCAAAAAATACCATTTGGAGGCTGTTTTTTCCTCTCTTAGACCAATTCAGGTCTCATTTGACAATCCTTTTTGACAGTATTTTGGTACTCTCTTTCATTTTTTTTTCCTTTTTCTAAAGGAAAGTTAAAGATCTAATAAAATAATTTTTGTTTAACTTAGATGATGCACAAGCCACTTCATCTCTGCAATGACAAAGGGGAAACACCATACCAAGAGAAAACTGTTGTACAAGTTCTCTGCCTCTCATCACCTCTACACTCTTTTTATTTGTTCCCAATTTTATAATTGGGTACAAGAACAACAAAATGTTGCAATTTCACAGCCAATCTCAGCTTATTCAGATGTAGTAGGTAGAGTTCTTTTTTTTTTTTTTTATCCACCTGCTTGGGAAAACACAGTTTAATACAGCTTTAGCAGAATACCTCTAGGCTGTGTCGGTAGGATTCATGGTCAAGTCACCCTGCGTGACTCCTCTCTCAAAGCACTTGGGCTGTGTTGTATCATCTGCTGCATTAGTGCTGCCCTGGTTCTTCTGGACAATTTAATGTGCTACAACAATTGAATTATCTTATAAATATGTGAGTAATCAAATTCTTAAGGAAGGATTGTTCCAAGAGTAGCAGACCTTGCAGCAGATAGCAAAATGTAGACACATTTCACAGAAATGGCAAATATTGCACTAAATCAGACTGTTGTGCACATATTTGGTCACTGACTGAAGCATTATGTACTGACAGATGTTCCCTGGCAGTTCTCAGGTAAAGGTAATTCACAAATTTAGTCACTGGCTGAACTTGAAAGGTCTTTAAGTGTCACATGAATGTACAAAAAAAAAAGGCAATAGTTTTCCTGCTATTTTTGCATTTTTCTGATGGGGAACTGAGAATTCTCCCTGAGTAGCTCTGATCTTAGCTACAAAAAGCGGGTCTCTGGAATACAGACAGCAAATAGCTGACTGCTGAAGTATGCTGCTGAGTTGAAGCCCTGTGGTCTCTACAGGTGTCCCCTATGAGGCAGGTGAATTTGACTAAAGGTAAAAATAACAGAAAACTCAAAAACCTAGTGTAAATGAAAGAGATTTCTATTTGTTGAGCCAAGATTTGCTTAAACTGCAAGCTGCAGTGCTTTAAAAGCATGCTGAAATGGAGCAAGGTGCTATTTTTTTAAGTGCTGTAGGGCATTCTTCCAGTCATTTGAGGAGAATGCACTACATATTCTAAAAAAGAATATTGTATCCATTCTTGTAATGCAGGCTCATTAAGCATCAGATTGATTTATTGTATTGTTTCCTTTATAAATTATTTTCATTATGTTTTATCACAGTACATGACTACTGCCCTAAGGGAATATGCAGGAATGAGCTGAATGGCAAGTGTAATAGACTGTTTTAATTAAAATAGTGTAATGCATATTTCAGTGCTATTAGCAAAAACAAAACTGATTTTGTTTTCTGGGTAATTGAATATATTAAGGCCCAGGTGCTCTTTTTCTATTGTTTAACCCTCTAAGTTCAGCTTCTTTTGATGCTTTGAGCAGGAATTCCTGGGGAAGAGCAAACCATAAACAGGAATTTCATCAGTGAAACCTTCTTGATCCTTTCCAGTGTCTTTGAGTGAGCTCCAGACAGCGAGGAGACTGATCCACAGCAGAGAAAAACCCATTATTCCTCTGCACTTTTTAACCTGATGTTCTGTGCAGACAGCAGTCACTTGCCACCATAATTCCATTAGTTAATGAACATCTCAGGAATTTGTCAATCATAAGAAAGACCCTTTAAAATTACAGTCAATCAATGACACCTACTCTTCTAAGCTGCTTTATTTTCCCCCTTTTCTCTTGGTTTATATTGGCTATGAGTCTTTTTCCCTCCAGATACTATAAGTTTACCTTAGCAAGAAGATGCATTGTGCCAGATGGTGACAGACACAGGCAAAATATCAGGTTAATGACTTCTGAGCAGAGAAGTCAGATGAAAACAACCAACCAACCTAGAAAATTAACTGAGAGCTGGGTTATGTGACCCATCTGTCCTTGAAGAGAACCATTTTGCCTAATGATTTTTGTCTACTATACCCTAAATACCAGAACCTTCGTCCTTTTCATCAGTGGAATTTTCACCAGAAACTGCTACTTTGCAATAAATATTGTAAAGGGTGTTTCTGATTCAGCTTTCATGGTCCCCTGGATTTTCATCACATGTCAGGGTGGAATGTTGTATCAGTTCTGAGAGGTCTCTTCTTACAGCAGAGACACAGTGGTATGGAAGATCTTATCTCCCATTTTATGGGATGAAAAATGGTGGTTTTCCAAGTAAATACTAAAATTCCCAGGAGGTGATTCACCATTTGTAAAGACTGCCCTATTTCCCAGGGACATGCAGCTTGCTAAAAAGGAATGGTATTGTGAAATTAAGAAATAGTAACTGTAATTTTAGCTATGTCTTTTTAAAGGAAAAACCAAACCAAACCAAACCCACTCCAAGCATCCTGAAACAGTATGAACTATGGTAATGTCTGTCTGGGATAGACATATCATTTAGAAATAAATCAAACAGCTGAACTGAAAGATAAGTCAGAAATTCAAAATAAAGCAAAGCCAGACAGCACAAAAAGAGTTACTGCTGCTCCATTCAGTTACTCTGGGGATACCCAGACAACACTAATCATTGTAGTAGTCTGAAGATGTTCCCTATAAATCTCATACCCTTTAAAATAAAATATGGGTATCTTCTTTTCCCTATCAAAGATCTTCTGTTGGAACTCATTTACTCAACAAGAGCCTTTTACAAATGATGGTCCTGCTTTTACAACAGAAGAAAGCCATAATTAAACTGGTGAGTCATCCCTCCACTGGGTTTCACAGGAAATCCCTTATTACTTTAAAGCACCTGCTGTAGCTCTTCGACTCATTTCCCAGAGAAGAGTTGCAGATACAGATTGGTTCCAAATAGTTCCCATAAAAGAATAGACCAGTGAACTGATTTTACATAAATTTCAGTCTTTATAGTTTCTCTTCCTCTGCAATTAATGAGATCTGGCTGAATCCCCAGTTACTTCTGGGTCGTGATTTATAAAGCACAAGTTAAGATTCAGATTTTTCAAAAATGATTTCCCACATTTTCATGTTATTAACTCATTTCTTGCAGTGCATCTCCCCATGTTTCTTCTTCTTGGAACTGGTCACCTTTAATCCGTTACAAAATGGTTTTAATTATTAACAGGAACATGCTAAAGTATACTGAAAAGTATTTAAATATTACATGACAAAATTACATGTACATTGGCTATTTCTCTAATTTGATAAATGGCTATTAACTATTTAACTTTTCAATACTCAATATTGAATCCAATCAATGCATTAAAACAATCTAAACCATAACATTCTAAGATCAACATACATATACCACAGCTAACTTTAGATAGACAAAAAAAATATTGTGCGTTCATTTGCTATATGAAATTTTAAAGAGAAAAAAATGTATAAACAAGAGAAAGCAGAGCAATTAATTTAGATTCAGTAAATCAATTATATCAGAACAAACCAGAAAATTTCATTCTGAAATATGCTCAAATATTTCAAATATGTCAGAGATTTGGAAACTATTTTTAAGTACTGCTCTAAATGAACTATAATGATCAAATAATTCTAAACAAGCTGTGATAATTTAGGGAGATAAAAAAAATTCAGAATAAGGAAACTAATATTTTCATAGATAAGAATATTATAGAATCAGGATGTAGACAGTTTAGCTTTGGAAGAAGAAACAAGTCTTCATTATTCATGATCAAACACAGTTTGTATCCTCATTTTGATTGTGGTACTTTGCTCAATACAAATGTTCTTTAATAAAAGGATAAGGCCCAAACTTTGAAGCAACTGCTTAGAAAATAGCATGTTCTTACTGTGCCAATAAATGCAAGCAGAATAGGAATCAAAAGAGTTCCATGAAAAGAGGTAAGTTTAGAATTAATAAAAATCTAAACAGCAAGTGACTGCTCCAGCTAACACACTACATTTACAAAATGCAGGGTTAAAGACAGTTTTTATTTAGAGTATAACATTTCACTGTAGTTGGGAAGTAAAATAGAAGGGCTGTTTTTTAAAGGAATGACATGAAATAGTTTCACTCAAACGTGGTCTGGGAGCTAAACTTTTGCACCTTTTTTAGCTGACCCATGTTTGCAAAACACAAAAGATAATTCAGTTTGCTCAGAAAGTCACTCAAACCTTTCTGGGTCAAATCTTCACCTTCGTCAGGGAACATTCCCATTGAAGTCAACCTTTAGCACTTTCTCCTCTCAAGCATCCAGCTCTGGTGTATTCTGTGAGAAAAAAAGATCCTCAGATGTGTGTCTGCAGTGTGTTCTATGGAGAACTACTGCAAAAATAAAAATGGAAGAAAATACACTGAGTATCCTGGGTTGCTTTAGGAAGCTCACAGCCTCTATCACCACTGAAAAGGAATTACAATTTTTTCAGAAGTAGCCAGCCTTTAATGTTTGGCTTCAGCAGAAATGGTATAACAAAAATGCATATTTACCTTTGACTTTTACCTCACTCTTGTCATTTATCTTTTGTTTGCATTTTTATAAGTCAGTCTTGAAAATAGTTGTGCATCTGTAAAGTTCACGTGGGAGTAACCCCACTAGTCACTGTCACCAAGGGAGATTGTCCCCAGCAGACAATGGATGCTGCCAGGTATCTCCTCAAGGCTTTGCAGCCTCCTTAGTCTTCAAAATTCAGGTGATAATTTTTTTATTCAAACCTGTATTTGCACAAGTTGTTCAGTGCTCAGCAGAGTGGTTGTCAAGCCATTTGGAATCCCTGTTCTCATGACACATTTAATTTTTATCACAAAGACCTGCAGTCAAGGATTAATAATGTAACCATTAAAGTTTCTCCTCCTAGATGAGACATTCTCTACTAATCTGTGTCTGAACCTTGTCCTGCCTTTCTTTCTGTCCTTAAAAGTCAGCCAGCCTTGCTTCTCTCAAGTCAAAATGTTTGGCAAACAGAAACTCTCTGCTGCTCTCAGATGAGCTACTAATGTAACTTAATTTTCCATAAATAGCTTCTGCATCATCGAAGTTCAGCTATTCCTGTCTGCTAATACTGTCTGCACACACTGACTTGCTCATACAGAGCTTCTCTGAAGTCCAATCCACTCCAGCCAAATATGATTTTTCAGGCTGAGCTTTATGCAGCAGCTTTGGCTCTGAACCAGAGCTGGAACTGGACAGCTGGAACAAGACCTGATCCGGCAGCAGACTCAAATATAACTGCTGTGGAAGCCTGTAAGATTTTGCTATATGAAATGCATACAGAACTGAAGAATGATCACAATACACCATCTTTCCTAGAACTGAATGAAAAAATACAGATTTTTTTCTAATAGTCTTCTCAATCAGTCAAGGGTGAAAATTCTTTTCCTCCGTCTCTTTTTTTTAATGAGAGTGAATTCCAGTCTTGTCTATACCATTCTGGAGCAGACCCTCATGAAATTAGAGCACTAAAATTAATTTACCCAATGTTTTGGTAATCCAGGATACCTCTGACCCTTAATGCAGGGTACTTATGAAGGAATTTAGGGCATAAGGAGATCCTAAGTCCTTGAATTACATTTTACCAGTAGGATCAATTGAAAATCTTAGGCACTGAGTCTAGAAAAGACTTGGAGGATTCATCTCTGGGCTACAATCAGGCCAACACTCTGGATGTGTGACATTCTCAGTATTTCAGACACATTTATCTAACCTGTTCTTAAACTAATGGTGGTCTCACAAACACTTTTTTGTTGCAGTTGAATATCAATTAGCCTTTCAGATGAAATATTTTCTCAGGCTGGTCTGTTTCTTATATATTGAAGTGTTATTATTTTTATCTAATTTTTAGTACAGAGAAAAACATATTTTCCATGAAGGCAAACTGCTTTGCATGTATGTGAATTGTTCTGACTGTTCCTTTAGACAAGTCCAAGTCTTTCACTCTTGCATCTGCTTATATTTTTCACTTTACTATGAGATCTCTTGACTTTCTTCACATTTCCTCTTAATATTCCCACAAGACAGCTCAAGGAATCAGAATCAGGTCAGAACCTGGATCAAAATACCTTTGCACAATTCATTTATTGTCTGGAAGCAGTTTAAAAAAAAAAAAAAAAAAAGAAAAACAGATCCAAGGCTTAATGAAGAGAAAAAGTAATAAGAAATAAAATATTTCACTCCTTTCTTCCTCAGACAAGGTCCATTCCTTTTTAACTGGGGAAAGATTATTTGACTATTTCTTAATCACTTTTTCTCAATGCCTTTTGATCTTTCGCCATTGTTGTGATACTTCTACCCCTATTTTGGGTGTTCATCCCTGTAACCACATCAGGAATGTGAGAGATTCAGGGGATTTCTGAGAGGTTGGGATGGTGCTGTGACAAATACTCCCCTGAAGAGCAGAAGCAGGGAAGAAATTATGTGTAAATCTGCCTGCTCTGCATTATTCCGGCCATTGGCTATCTCACTGCTTTCAAGAAATCCAACAATTCAGCCAGGTTATTCTCATGCATAGTCAGAAAAGAAACTATGCAACTTCAGGAATATGAACCATAGGGCTGATTCCTCATCCATTTGAGAAATTCTATGTAAATATTGAATTAATTTAATGAATATTTAGCTGATTAAATCAATTCTTGGTAGTGTAAGCTATAGGAGAATTATTTGTCTATACATTTAGAATAAAACTATTTTGTCTGATTGAGTTCTCAGAAAAAGCAATTTGTATTGTCCTTAATGCCCTAACAGAATTTCTAAAAAATATTTTCCCTTTTTTTTTTTAATTTGGTTGCAGATTTTGTTTTGCATCTTGTACAATTTATATACCTATATAAACTATACCTATATATTTGTATATTTTTTGGACTCTGGTGGAGCAAGTAACTATTCCAAAACTGAAGAAATAGCAGGTGTTTAATAATGGAAAGGTGTGAAGGTATGTCTTAGCAATGTGTTATCTAGATGTTTGGAAAAGGGATTCATTTTAAATGAAATGAAAGAAAGCAACAATGCCATCATATCTGAGCTCTGGTGCTTCTCTGAGTCATGAAACTCCCAAGTTACAAAGAGTTACAAATGAGACACTGAGAAAGAAACCAAAAGAGAAAGAAACCCAAACAGTTCTTTAAAAGACACAAATTCAAATTTTGCTCCTTGGTAAAATGTGATTAATTGCACACAGATTACTACCTACCATAATAAAAGACAATTATCTCAAGAGTGGCCAATCCCAGGGAAGTAGCACAGGGAGAGAATTGTGCTCCAGATTACACCCATTCCTTCTATATTTAATGTAAAAATATATGAAAACAATTACACACCAATAAGGTATTAAATATTACACTGAATGCAATAATACAAAAGACACCAGGGTGTGAAAGGATTTGATGAACTGGCAAGCACCTGAATCTGCAGCTAATGCCCATTTGTTTGGGAGCCCCACAGGACGTGATGTGATTCCTAACTGCACTTGCTTTGTTTCCTCCATTTTCTCAGCTTGACCTTCAGCAGATTAACGTGGCATTACTCTAAAAAAGCTGGAGGAATGTAAAGAGGGGTTGTATGTGTACATTAGAGTAAAACAATGTATTGTGCAGGGATTAAAAGTAATAGATTGTGCTCAAGGGTATTTACATGATGTTTTATCACTCCTTGCAAGGCTGGAACATTCACAGGTTTTGATTCTTTTGTTTTGGAGCATAAGATTACAAACAATACAAATTTCATCTGAGATTAACCAGGTTTGTCTTAATTCAACTTCACTAATTAGCCAGGGAAGTTAGCCAGAAGTCATTAGAAGACAAAAGTCTCAACTTTAGACTACCTTACCTGTGGACAGAGACCTCTGAGAGGTGAGAAAAACACAGTGGGAGTCACTTTCTGGATGTTCCTTCTGGTTTATACTCATACAAATGACCACATGATTTCATTCCCACCTTGCCCACATCTTTCTATGACTTCTGGTAGTAAATGTGTCTCATGTTTATGTTGTTTATGTGCCAGATTCTTATAAATGCACACATATATCATATAAAACAGAGCATTCATAGGAATGGCATTAAACCAGAGAGGATCTGTTTTCCCTTCACTGCTGTGATGTGCTCAGGGTTTTATAACAAAATATTACCTTGCATCCATTTTATCTCTTGTACAGTCATTTGAGAACACACAGTGCTTTACATGCACAACTCTGCAAAGTGCATTGCTTTGGTTAAGACAGAGGTGTAAACACATGACCAAAGCAAATGGAACTTGCTCTGTACCCTGCAGTATGTGCTAAACCCTGTCTTTTAGGGAGCAGTGGTTTTCTCCAGCATCTCACTGACAACTGCACAGGGTGGATAAGTCTAGTACTGCCTCCCTCACAGCTCAGGTGGAAAAGTATCATGGTTCTACACAAATAGAAGAAACCTTGCCAGGACTGAGCATAGAATAATTGGATTTTTATCCTCTAAAAAAAAAAAAAAAAAGGCCAAATTTTTGTTCAGAGTATAGAAAAAAAATGTTAGCAGCATGTATCGTTCCCATACTCTCAGACACAGGGAGATTCTCAATTTGAACAGTTTTGGAGGTGATGGCTTATATTTTATACTAAGTGGTTGTAGAAGTATTTTGGCATGGCAGAAGTCTCTCAGGCACTTTTAAAAGCTCATCTACATAAGGCCCAAATTAACAGACATCTTAATTCTTCAAGAACAGAATAACAAAGCCTGCACTTCTGTTTTAAAGATATAGAAATCATGCAGCTGGAGGGAATTCTACCTTCCTCATTCTTCAGTGTTTGAAAATAAGAGTAGGGAAATCACCCCCAAACCCTTGAGCTTGAAGACTGAATCTTCAGTTTATTGCTTGAATGACAATTGAATTACCATAAAGGTTTATTGTAATATTATAAACAGAGCATTTATTCTAAGCTGTAAAATAACTACTGAATCATTCTGTGCAATGGTAGAAATAAAAGCTGGTAAACTGTATTTGAAGCACATAAAACACAATTAGAGATGCAGATTAGCCTTGAGGAACAAGCTCAACAAGAAACCAAATGAATCAACTTCAGACAAGTTTCACTAAGAGCTTTATGATATCCAGACTTCAGCAGTGTTGCTCTCCAGAACAGATAATTAAAGAATTAAGTCATGGTATCTATTTGCCAACTCTGACACTTCTTGGTCTGGTATCATGCTACTCCCATACTCATTTCTGCACTAATATATATCAGCCAATTTGGCTTTCACTTCTCCAAACTAAATGAGGTAAATTAGTCATCAGGGAGTAGGGAAAATTGTAGCAAATGCATCCTGCAGAAACTGTCTCTATGAGTTGTTACAAGTACTCACATCCTAAACTGGCATCTACCCTCTGTGGTTAAACTACAATGATTTATGCCAGATAAGCATTCTGGTCTCTGCCTGTAAATGTGTTTCTTGCTCAGGGGCTCAGGCTGAGCTCTCTGCAGGCTCAGGCACTGCTAAAAGGGGGACAAGAGCATTGGAGATTATTGTGTTCACTATTAAAATTGTGCAAAATAGAACTGGAAGGAACCAATAAAGTTTTCAGCCATACCTAACATTTAGTTTGCCTGCAAATTTCATTTCAGGATAAGGGGTACCTGAATGAGCCAGGTTGTTCCTCTCTCTGATCTTTCATGGTACTCCACTATGGACAAATCTAAGTGACCAGAATGAGTGAAATTCAATACAGGCAGGATGGAAGTTACATCACTTCCCCCCAAAGAACCAACCTACAACAAACAAAAAAAACCCCAAACAAACCACAGTAAGAGAGACATTTCAGCCCAAAACTTTAAATTCAATTTAACAATGCATTTAAGTGGCAATGCAAGAACATATAGAATATAGTGATTCAGCAGAGCTCTTACTGTAGATAGGAACTGCAGATAACTATTCCCACTGTGCTATCATCTTCTTTCAAGTTCCCAAGATGCTACTGAACAAATGTACAAGTAGTTTTATTGGTAATAACCTTAATGAAAATTGAGTAGAAACATTATTTTTAAACAAGTGCTCAGCAAGTGGGCATCAATACTGAATTAAAGGTACTTGGCTCAGGTCTTTGTATTTTTCTTATAAGTAGCTCAGAAGTAACACTCCTGGAAAACTGACCCCAGGCATTCCCTCACTGGCTCTTCAATCTTTTCACTGGGTCAAGATGTGATGTGTAAAAGGGAGAAGGATGGATGTGAGCAGCATCTTTCAGTACTGCTCTGAACCCCACTGGGTGGGATGGGCAATTTATTTATTGTTTACTGCAAGACAGATTAGGGAAGATCTCATATATGAGATCCCAGACAGTGTCCTGACTGAGGAACAGAGAGAAAATCAAGTGTTGTGCCTGTGTTCAGTTGTCTATCTGCAGATGGAGATGGTGCATGACAGCTTTTCACAAATGATGTTCAAAATCACTGATACAGACAAAGGATTTCTATTGATTTCAGCAGCCTTTGAACCATGTTATCAATGGGAAAAGAAAGAAAAAGAAAAAAAAATTAAAGGAACTAGCCTATGTTCAAGACAACGGGGGCACAGAGAGGTGCCTTTTAGACCACTGAAAAACCCACCTGACCTTTATGCATATTTTACTTTCTTTCAGAAAATCTTGGCCTTTCTAACCTAAGTGTCATGGGGTTTTCTTAAGATTTAAATACCCAAGGAGTGTTGAAATGGGATCTAATCTCATAAATCACCCAGGCAGTTCTGCAAGCATTCACATCTTGTTCCTTTCACTGAGGTGAGGTTCAAGCCTGGTTAGACAACTCCAGTGTTCTGCATCCCACAGTGTTCTGTCAGCACCTGCCTCTTGCTGCCCATCAGGCAAAAAGCTGGGTTCAAAGCTGAACTATTCCTTAGGGATAATTTTACCTGTGGAGCTCAACACCATTTCCTGATTTCTCAGCCCAGGCCCCTGCCTTCTGTTTATGCTTGGGTTTTGAAATCTAATTTGCTGTATAGCACAAGCCTCATTGACTATAGTAGCACAAGCCTGGTATTTAAGTAAATTAGTTGATAATTACTTCTAATGTGCAGCTAACTATTTCTAGGAAATTTGGATTGTTTTCTTTATTTTTGCTAAAATGCTATTCAAGGAATCTAGATGGCATTAATTTTAATTAGGAGGATATTATTCAGATCTAATAAAATACATGAATAATAACATTTTTCTGTTGTTAATAAAACTCGTGTACTTTTGCATTTGTTCTTTTTCCTTTAAAATGTGCTCTTAAGCTGCAATCAAATAGGTGCCACCTATTTGATTAACAACCGAGTATGTTAATTTGATTTAATTTCACCATTCTTGGACAGAATAGTCAGCTCTCTTATTCAGAAAAATGAACTAATTTGAAGAAGCAAGAACTAATTTCAGACAAGTACTTCCACAAGATGATTTCCCCAACTTGTGCATGCCCTGTTTCCAATGACTTAACATTCACATTAACTTTTTGATGGCTCCATTGCACTGCTGGGCAGGCTGATGGAGTGATATAGAGATGTTGTTCATCCAAATTATATTCCAGCAAAGCAGTTAAGTATATGAATACCTTAAACATATCTGTACTCCACTAAAATCCATTCAACTACTCACAGGTTCACCTCTGTGTGTGCTTTGTTGGACAGAAGCCACAATTACCAACCTGCTGAAGTGGACCTTAGTAAAATATATTGAGAGGAAGCATCTCTGTGAATAAAAATAACACTTTGGAAATATGTTAACCATAAAATTACTAGAAGTTAATTTTCTCTATCATTATAGAAAAAGGAATGAAAAAATCTTTCCACATTGGTCTGTGTAGTAATTCTGAGCTGACTCTTGAGACTTAATACATAACTCACCCCCATGGCCTTTCCAGTGATGCCCATCCTCAGTCTTTTGGTCTTTCTTCATTTTAACACAATTCTCTCTGTCTTCACATAACTCTAGGTCCACAGTGTAATAGGGTCTTTTGAGACCACTTGAAAGGTCTGTTGCTGTTCAGTTTCTCTGAAATAAAGCACAAATATTGATGCTTTCATACATGAGAGTCAGCCAAGATATAAAACAGCTTTTTTACTTGCTTTCCTTGAGAAGGGACACTTGAGATGATGCATGACGGTTTTTCACAAATGATGTTCAAAATCACTGATACAGAGAAAGGCTTTCCATTGATTTCAGCAGCCTGTGAACCATGCTATCAATGGGAAAAGAAGGAAAAAAACACAGCATCTGCTGGTGCCTTGTGGGCTTTTTAATATAGTATCTCTTCTTTTCCTTAATTTTACAGAAGTCTCCTTGCTCCTGGTGATATCCCACACCTGCCATGTGTGGAGCTGGTGCAGTGGAACAAAGAGCAGCCTTTGCAGCAGCCACCCAACATGCTACCACTTCATCATGAACTAAAGAGGAGGGAGGAGCTCTGTGAAGAAAACTGACATTTTTATTGATTTGGAAAGTACTTATTCAAAACTATTAGAATTTGGGTAAAATTCCAATATGCTGGCTGAGATTAATTTTATATATTTTAAGTAATCTGATTATTCCATACTTGGCATGCACTGAACATGTACTATGTTTTTCTTTTCCTATGGTTCTGTTCCTCTCTGAGCTGACTTGTAACTTAAACAAACCTCTTGTATTTCACACAAGTATGCAGTAATATAAGTATGCAGGTCAAGTAACTTTAACATAAATGGGAAAATAGAAATTATTTTTATTACATGGGAGTTGGAAATGGCAGAGTCTTCAGTCATGCTCCTCCAGTGGACAAAAAGGACAGACTGAAATCTATACTGAATGGTATATTAAATATTGGATTTATATCAGAGAGAATGGGAGAGAGATCACAGAATAGCACCCATGATGTTATTGCTATTCTCCAGCACACAAACTGTTATGAATTTTTTTTAATGGAACTTAGGTTAAGGTATTTATTTTAAACTAGATCATTACATCCTCCAACCAGCAAATTGTACCTGTACTTGAGAAAGCATCAAAATGACTCCAAGACTGACAGGATCATCCTACTAGATTTTTTAATTCATTTACCACAATTTTTCTTTGTTTTAGGTGGCTGGGTAAATATTAGAAATTTACAGAGCTAGCAAGACTCAGAAATAAGTATGTACTTTGTTTTGTCAGCAGCAGTCAGCAGCACTCCCGCTCCGGAGTCAGGGCTTTGTCTCTCAGCCGTGGACGTTCTTTGCCACTGAGCAGGTTCCCTGGAGCTGGAATAACTCCAGGGGTGTTACTGCACACCTCTTGTGTCTGGGCAGGGGTGGAGTTGTGTTCCTTCAGGAGCTCCTGCTGTAGCTCCATGCTGCAGGGGCAGGGGGATGCTGACAGAGTCAGGAGCCCGTGTGACACTGCAGCTGTGGCTCCTGCCTTCCACAACACAGAGCCACCAAAGATGTTACACTGTCAAGCTGCTATTTACAGACAGGGCAAATATGTAGAAATAAAAGGGCCTCAAATAGGCTGTAATCAACTTCTTTTCACTACTTGTACTGGCTTTATAATGAAATTTCCAGGTTTACAGATAAGTTTTTCCTTTGTAGAGAAGCCTGGAAAATTCTGTTAACAGGAGAGTGACCTCCCTTAGAGTTTATGAGATTGAAAACCTTACATAAACTATCCTTCACTCCACAATAGCTCATTATATTTCGATTTTATTTAATTTAAAGCTGTGTGGCTTATAATCAATGAAGTTCTTCCACTGAAGAGAAGGAGGTTTTAGCTTCAGAACAAATACACAGCATTTTTTCTTTCCTTAATCTTGTGCTGTAGGTGGTCAGTTCCAACTGCTGCATTTGGCACTGGAAATTTGTCTAGTTTAAAGCCAAGTAAAACAGGCAGAGAATAGCTAAATTGAAAAATTGAATTTAATATGTTAAGTATTATGCTGCAGTTTACATATTATCAGTGCTCCCTAGGGTTATATATTATGGTGGTAGTGTTCTCTGACACAGATTGCTATGAACCAGAAGTGATCCAAGGGCAGGTAGAAACAGTAGGTTTGCTCTTGGGGAAAACAATATTGAAACAAGAACTGCACTTGCTGCTCTTGAGGACTGAACATTGATCAGTTCAGTGCTGGGGGGCAGCCTGAGGACTTCCTTCATTTGGTAAGTTCTGCAGAACATTGCACAGTTTGTCCTGTGCCGGGAGAGCTGCAAAATGGCTTTGGTAGAAGAAGTCCTGGGACAGATTTCACTCCCTGTGGATGGCCAGGCCCTGGCAGGGAGAAATCCACACTGATCCACTGACTCCAATATAACCATGGTGCTCCCAGTAGCTGAGAACCCAGCCTGGACCTTCCACCTCTTAGATCCCTCTTTAACTGCCATATTCACCAGTCTTTTCATGGACAAGCTGTTTGGTTTGTGTACTGCAGCAGGTGAGCTCTCACTGACCAATTCTCCTCAAAAAATGTGAATTTTGAAACTTTTTTTTTGCTTCTTGGTTGCTTAGCAGTGATCCTATATCTAAAGCATCAGTGTCCTTCTCGGGGAATTCCCTTTTTTTCAGGATAAACCTCAGAACTGTCCCAACTCACTGCAAAGGTCACAGCCTTGAGGGAGTTTTCTCCCCTTAAGCCTAGGCAACAAGAAGCCTAGCATGGGTTTAATGGGGAAATGGAAAGGTGACCCTGGCCCCATTGTTAAGGAGAGCTTTGTGTGGTTCATTCCTGGAGTCTGGAAGTGTGCCTTTCAGATCACAGTCACAAACTGTTTAGAAAGCTCATAAACTGGAAGAAAGCACAAGATGAATGAAAATAAGCAAATTTGTCCACATTTATTATGACTAACAAGTGTTACTTTTAAATCCAAATTTATGCCACCAGAACTGTAGCATAATATTCTATATTTATGTTATCTGCTTGTCAAACATTAATTTCCTTTCAAACCAAGGGTCTGAGTCTACTCTGAGTTCAAAGGCAAGTTCAAGAAGCAATTGGACAATGCTCCCAGGAATTCTTGGGTGTCCTGCTGTTCTGCACAGGGCCAGGAGTTGGACTCTGTGATCCTGATGTGTCCCTTCCAACTCATCATGTTCTGGGATTCTAGAAAAAATTCTCACCATGAGAATTCAATGAGAGGAAAACTGGGCCTAACTTTGCTATTTCTCCAGAACCATTAAAATGTTAAATGCTATAAAGCTTTTATATTTTTGACATCTAAGCAGAATGAGTAGATGAGCAAATAATTTTTTCAGTTAGCTTAGAAAAATGCTTGTCTTTTTAATATCTGAAAATGACAGCTTTGCAGTTCTATTCTCATTTTATTCATCACTTCTAATTGCAGTAGAGTGCTACTTTCTCAACTGCCTGTAACTTCTGTGGTCATTTATTCCACTGCAAATAGGGTAGAAAAGACACTACTCAATGCTGTTTATTCCTTAAACTACCTATATTGAATTCTTGCCTTTTGAAAACTGATATTTATTTTACTCTGTCTGTGACTGGTATATTTTCTAATGGATACAGTTACACAGAAGAGGAAAATTACAGTGCTAGTTAAGAATAAAAAATGTGAAAATTCATCACGATTCATTTTTCAGTGCTCCCCACGCTGAACAAATAGTGCTGTCCACATCCAGTAAAATCCTAATAAGAAGTCTGCATTGGAGTCTGGGAAAATTATCATCCAGAAATCAGCAGACTCTTGAAATAGAAACACCAGCTAGAACATGCAGAGCAGTGTTTATCTGGGCTCTCTCCCCTGCCCAGAATCAAATCACTTTGGAATTAAAGCTTGAAAAATGATAAGTTACAATGTTTAGGGGGAAAAAAAGATCACTACAGTACAGGTCAATGAAAGAAATAATGAAAACACAGAAAGATATTCAGAATAGCTTCACTGCACCAAATTCACATTAGCTGATTGGTCATATATACATATTTATGACAGAAATTGCAAGGATACGTAATGCAGGGGTGAAGCTGGAGAGAAAGAGATGATCAGATTTATGTGTGTGACAGGACAGGCGCGTTCCTGCTATTCTGGCTGTGCACCTTTCCAAAAGGGGGAACCTTCTTACTGATGGCAGTAACTGAATGCAGCAAGAGCTGGCCCTGGCCCACCCAGGATTGCATTCCATGCAAAGCTGAACAGGCTGGGGCAGGGTTTGAAAGGTTGTTACAGAGGGTGCATCAACTTCTGAGTTTCTCACCATGATAGGTCAGGGAGAACCTGGGACAGGAGAAGGAGCAGGTAAGAGCAAGTAGAGATACTCCAGCTCATAAATTCAGTACCTTTGTGTAACAAAGTGGGCATGGAAGAAGCTATAAAACACTATTTTATTAAAATTAATAAATATTTGAAATTTCTTTATATAATTATCAGTATCATTATTAATAATTCATTAATACATTTATTCCCTTTGTAGTCACATTTCTGGTGTACTTACAGCGACTTGATTCTCCTTTTGTGTGTTTGATCACAAGGAACATTGATGATTTGGAATGACCATTCCTACTGTCAAGGCTGACCATATAAATTTGAAATTGCTCAACCACTATGTTATCAAAAATTGATTGGTGTCATTCTTTGTTTCATTCTATATGTTTTAAATCAGGGTTTTTCTGCATCAGATTTAGGTGCATATTTTCCTGCTTCTGTTTCTTGAAAATTGAGCTCATATTGACTTCACCATCAACCAAAACTCCTACACCCCCTTGTTCAGGACTGCATTGCAGCCTCTTGTCCCCCAGTTCATAAGTACCTCCAGGATTACACCAGCCCAGGTGCAGAATCCAGCATAATTGTTCTCAGTAGAAATTGCTTTCCATAGAAATAAGCAAGGGTTATATCAAATATATACCTTCATTATTTTACACTGAACAAATTATGGTGAAAACATCTTTCCAAGCTGTGGGATAAGAGAGAATGAAACTTGCTGTGAGAATTTCATATCACAGCTCCCTGCAAGCTGAGCATACCTGTTAGCTGCTGCTTCCAGATATTTGTTGATGAGCTGATGTTGTCTCATCGTTATCCTGACATTTGTAATTTCTTTCTTGCAGGATAAACCACATCTTTCTTTGTTCAGCTTTTCTAAAAAAATACATAAAGCAAAGATATTTTTCTAAGCTAGTCAATGGATATGCTATGATAATGTGTTTAAAATTCACTGTAAGTAATTTTGTTGATGTCGGTATTATGAGATACTCTATAAATTAAATTGCATTGTATTGTAAATCTGCCCAGTAGATCAATACATACTATGAAGTACCAAACTAATTTATTTCACCTTCCTCTTAAATGAAAAACTAAGTGGTCTGAGACTGGATTATTTATTTGAAACAATTTTTAAAAAAAGAGAATTTCTTTTTTTGGATAAAATTTAAAAAAAGTAATCAAGAAGGACAAGACAGGTATCTGAAAGAGTAAATTATTATTAATCTTTCTCTGACCTTGTTGCATGACAATTTTACAGTAGCAGAAGCACGTGAGGGAAGAAGAGAGTTGATATTATGTCACTTTGCACAGGTATTCTTTGTGTCAGGTACTAGATCTCCCTGTGTGCTCATAGCAGAGGAAATGTGTTTGAATATCAGTACAGAGGCTTTGCCCCAGAGGTCCCAGTTGCCCTTGATGGGCTGCAGCTGTGACCAGTGAAGATAACTGGGATAAAAGGGGGTGGGTTAGCCAGTCAGGGAGAGAACAGCATGCGGCAGAAGGAGTCTGTGAAGATCTGCAGCCATAAGAACACACCAAAGAGGTATGGACTTTAGAAGTCTGAGAATATCATTATGAGACTCTAGAGAAATAATAGAACAAGAACATGTGCTGGTGCTGACACTGCTGGCAGGAGCTGAAGGCACAATGGAAGGGCTGCAGTGCTTTGTCCTAGCCAGGATCTGTGTGCATTTCTGCACCTGCTCATCATGCCTGAGCTGCAGTGCACGCTGAGCTCACCTGTGTCCATCCCTGCTCTCACAGCAGGGTCTGGAAGATGCTCCAACTGATTGTTCAGCTGCTTGACATAGATTTTAATTGAACATTGGTAAATTAACCAAGTTGTATGGACATGTGTTACTTCTCTTTACACCTTCTTAGGTCTGAAAGAATTCACTAAGACCAAGAAACTTTAAACACTTTGTCCCAAAATTTGATGTCCCACTAACTTCAAGGTGGGTCTAGGGTATCTTCTGGTGGGATGCATGTGAACTCTTGTGCTGGTTAAATGTAGAATGCATTTGTCAGGCCAGTTCAGGCATACTGACAATTCTACAGCCAAACAGCTGCTTGTAACCTTTTAACTACCACAGGTACAGCCTTCTGTGCAGCTAGCACAGTCACCTAGCTCAACCAGACCAAATATTTATAAACACCGGAACTATAGGCACTGCATTAGACCAAAAGCTGCTGCTAGACTGGATCTCAGATTGGCATACCACTGCTACAGCTTGCTGAAATGAAAAAATTGTTTGGGAGCTCTCTATTTTTAAACAGCTCAGTTTTCACATCTCTCAGATTGGGTGCTTGCCCCAGAAGTAATTTGAAATTACCTAAACCATTTGCAATTTCTCTGTACTTTGGCAGCACTGTGATAAATGAATGATTCCTGCTAAGTCATAGGATACCATGTTTATTCTGAGATGTCTTGCACTTTCCATTTCAGAAAATCACATCATTGTTTGCTGGCATTTGAACCAAACATGGAGCACTAACTTATGCCAGGAAACTCTGAATTTGGTTATTAAATAAGAGGGGCACCTGGATGGTTTTTACTTATGTATACACATATTCAAAGCAAAGTGCATTAAAAAAAAGATTCACACTTAATCTTTTTACCTGGAGTTGCAAGTGGTTGGCAAAATGATTAGTCTTCACTGTCCTTCCTTAAGTGCACAAGCAACAGCAAATTAATTGTGAAAACCAAGTATTCATTCAGGTTACTGTATCCTGTTCTTTCAACTTGTTTTTATTTCCATGAACTAGGAATTATCTTTTCCTTTCCTTCTCTTACACATCTATGTTGTTTCTCCAGGCTGTGCTTAATCTGTTATTTTTCTGCTGTAACATCTACGCTCACACCTGTCATACTCTGTCATATCTCCCTTCTTTCATTGCTGAAAGATCTCCATCTCTGGTTTCCCTAAATTTCAAAGTCCTCTATCCAAATAATTTCATTAAACCTGTACTTAAAATATGTCCCTCAGCAATTTTGGCTCAATCAGCTTGACCACTCTGAGCCATCAATTACCTTTGTTTTATCAAACTGGGTTCAGGCTTCCAACCTTTATCTTCAGACATCTTAATTCTGTCTTTCTGCAATATGTCTGTTTCAGTCTCCCAGACTGAGATTTATTAAAAGTATTTGGGCATTTTAAGATGAAAGAATGCATCTGAGTGAACATTCTAAAGCAGCAGCTACCTAATTCCCACTGGGAGTCACAGCCACCCCTTCTCCTTGCCAGGATGATCCACAGTCCAGCCTTGCAGGCTCCTTCCACCCTCATCCTGGCTTCTCATTTCCTCCTGACAGGAGCCAACTCCTTCCCCTTTGTCCTAGAGAAAATCCAGTGCCATCCAGTCTGTGGAGAAAGTGTGCAGCAATTTGGAGCACTGTTCCACCAAACAGTCGCTTCCATTGCAAACATATTGGTTTTTAGATTTCCCAATTAACCACAGCACAGCTGAAGAGGTGTAAATGAGGTTATAAACCCAGAGAAACTGCTACAGCCTATAATCACAATTCCAACAAGGACCTAGGGCTAAGTGGGGGAGCCTCTTATTTGATGTGCTTTTCTTTGAAAATCTTTCTGTGCCAATCTGGAATGGAAGTTCCAAAACTTTGGCAAAAATGGGACTTTGTCCAAATGTTCACACTTGACTCAAGAAATTCAGGTTTTCCATCTTTTACTTTCATCTTCAGGAAGCCTATTCTAGAGTTTACAAATAATCCTCTGAAACTTCATCAAAGTTAATATTGTTGCCAAAATGTTCCAGTTTGGCACAATTTCTGCTGGAGCAGAAAATGTTGCATTGAAAAAAATTTCACTCATTCCATTAATGTCATTACACTCATTAAGTACATATGTAACAGTAGCTGACTTAGGTATCTGTTTGCATACATCAAATCAACTGAAATATGTCAATTGAAATGTTATGAAGTCAAATAGAGCTTGGTTGAGTAACAGTGTCATAAATTTTACTAACCATTGATCTTAACTTGATGCTCATTATAACATATCTGTGAAAAAACCCTAATTAAAACATCAGGAAATGGTCAGAACTCAAATGAAAAACAATAGCAAACAAAAAAAAGGCATTTTTATTAACTTAGAATAATGCATTAGTGTGACTGGCAAATGAAATTTCTCTCCAAGTCCTAACATGCTTTTCTTATTTGAACCCATAACAGGATTATTTATCAAATGAATTAATTTTCTGTTCATAGAAACATCAATTTTTAACAAACACATGAAGACCTAAAAATAGTTTAATACAAGGTTTTAGGTGACCAGCGTCCTGTAATCAGGAACAGCTTAAACTAATATAATTACACTATATTTGTGGTAAAAATATATAAAACCTTTTTGAGATTTTTATACTTATCTGATTTTTCTGCTAGCTCATGCAAAAGTAGTCAAGTCTTCTCAGTCTTTGTCTGACCATGTGAAGGAATAATGTAAGTTTTTCAGACAGCTACCAAAATAAATATATTCATTTAGAATGTGACTAAAATGGCTATTCTGCAGTAAATTCTAATGCATTTTAACTAGTTCACTGCAAAATTTAGTTTAGACTTAGTTAATCTGTTTTTTTTGCTTCTTATGTGAAAGAGATTCTGATCTCAAAAAGATTCACATTGGAAACTGAATCCATTCAGTTCCATTTTGCTTCTCCCAGAATGGACTTCAGAATGAGTCAGAATGAATGCAGTCAGTACAGGGGGTCCAAGGAAACGGGAGATTTTGTTCCTGTTCAAACATCCTGGACCAAGAGCCAGTGACCAAGGACCATATCCAGCGGATTTTTGAGTATCTCCTGGAATGGAGTCTCCACAGCCTCCATGGGAAGCCTATGCTGGTCACCCTTGGTCATTCTCATGGTTAAAAAGAGGTTCTAGCAGGAGCTGCCTGTGTTTCAGTTTTTGTCCATTGCTTCCCCCTGTCACTGGGCATCACCTTCTTCAGACAATTGTAAAAGATTCCCCCCAACCCTTTCCTTCTCTAGTCCCAGCTCTGCCAGCATTTCCTCACAGGAGAGATGCTCCTGTCCCTTCATCATCTTTGTGGTCCCTCACTAAAAACTCTCCAATATCCATACCCCTCTTGTTCTGGGGAGCTTATATGGTCTGGTATGGTGTGGTGTCGAGTGGAGTGGATGGATCACCTCCCCCATTCCACTGGCAACACTCCTAATGCAGCCCAAGATAAATCAGCATTCTTTATTGCAAGGTCAGGCTTCTGTCTCTGTCTCCACCAGACCTCTAGGGCCTTTTCTGCAAAGCTGCTTTCCAAACAAGTGTCCCCCATCACATCTTGGTGCTTGGGAATGTTCCTTCCCAGGTGCAGAAGCTGGCACTTGATGAGATTCCAGAGATGAGCCTGTTTATTTACTGTGGTCTCTCTGGATGGCAGCTTGGCCTTCCCAAGGTACCAGCCATGCCCCCTTGTTTCATCTCCTCAGCACAATTCTGGATCATTTTGTATTTCTCCTTTTGTAGAAACTTCAACACTTATGCTATTTTTAGAACTTTTTCAAACCATAAGCTGAAGTGCGAGGTCTGAAGTACAGTTTAGAAAGTCACTTTAGGCTATGGAAACCTGAATCTTTTACATTGGTAAAGATATAAAAGAGGTGTTCAAGAGCTTGCACTTGTCATAATTTTCACCACTACACATATACCTTTATAAATATTGAAAAAATCAAGTCACTTTTATATCACTTAACTACTCAATTATGAGCACTCAACAGTTTCAGCTTGGATAGTTATCTAATAGAGATGAATTCCCCTCTTGGTTATGCAAAATAGGCTCAGGTTATACAAAATAGGTGCAAAGGTCTCAGAAAAACATTTTCTTTAGCAAGCATTAGGATTTTGTACTTAACTCAGAGGCTCAGGAGAGGGAAAAAAAAATTAAACACTTAAAATAAATGTGAAGAATTTGTTTAACAACAGAAAATTTCTGTTTGGGTTTCAGTTTTGGTGAAACACTGGACTGACCAATTTTCACTGCTTAGGCATACACACACTATATACATAAATACACCAAACCTCAGCTGTACACACACTGTGTCTGCCAGCACTGAGATCTTACCAGACCTGCTAAGTCTTAAGCAGTTTGCATAAAACCTGCAATGAGGAACCTTGCATGACTTTTCCCTCCTTCTGATGCCTTCAGATGACACTGCTGGTAAGAGAGTGCCTTTCTCCTGCTATAAGAACATGCTGGGCACAGATCCTCTCATCAGCTGAGGAGAGCTGGTCCTGTGGCTGCAGCCACCTGCTGGACTCTGGGGATCTCATGTGCTGGGTTAAACAGGCACAGAGAGAGAGATCTGTGCTGCTGACACCAACAGCCCACAAGAACTCTGCAGAATCAAAGTCTGCAGAAAGGTAATGATCAGCTAGAAAAACTGAAAAAACTCTCTTAAGTATATTGTAAAGTAGAATATAACCCTCAGTCCCTCCATCAGTCTGACTAAATCATGTGCTATTTCAGTTCAAATCTGACTGCAACTAGAGTTCACATCATTTTGCAGGACACAGTCTGTGGCTGAAGTAAACAGTGTCATATTAAGACAGAGAAAAGACCAACAAAAGCCTTCAGAAATCTGGCATAAATAAAAGGGAATCTTTGCCCTTTTGACCATTGCTGACATGGTTTCCATTCCAAGAGCTGCTTTGTACATTAGGAACATGCCATTCTATATTGCGTGGTAAGTAATCAAGAGTGTTTGTTGTGGGACAGTGATGTGGAGTCCTTAATATCAGTGGAACTCCAGTTGGTGCAGGGCTTGGCTCATTCCAGGTTTAGGGCTATGCTTTGGGTCTGTCAGAGTGTAAAGTGCAGCTAAATAAGAATGATAAGTTTTATTTCCTCTTTTCCATTAATTTTGCATAAACTTAAGAGAATCCAGGTGAATCAGGCCCTTTGTGCAACACATAACTTACACAATCTCCAGGAAAGATATTTTCATGTCAGAAGTTAGGTCAGAAGTTCATGTCAGAATTAGTGCAATTCCTATTGACACGTGGTAGAATCCCAGTTGCCAAGATGAAGAAACATTATTTTATGATTTTTATGTTGTTGCTGTACTGCAAGAGGTTTATCTATTACTGAAAGTGCAGATACATGTGAGTATATAATAAACTGAAAATAAGCTACCTACCCCACTATTTTCAAAAGAACTAATCAAGCAGCACAAGGAAAATAAATGCAAATAAAATATTGATTAAGAACTAAAAGGATTCTAATTATATTACTTCCAGAAATAATTTAATTTAACCTGAACAGACAACTGGGAGCAGATACTTTTTCTTAGCATTTTTAAATTGCTAATTAAAATTTCCAGAAGGATATTCAAGTTTAGTGCCTGAATTTTAAAGATAAATAATGTTTGGTTCATTTCATTATGAATTTATCAAGGTTTATGTAGTGCCAGAATGTAATATTGCATGTGCATTCTTTAAAAAATAATCAGATAATGTGGATGCTGTATGTAATACACTGTGGGTATAAAGTAGTTTTTAATTAAGAAAATTTGGACTTTGGAATGTGATTCTGGTTACAGCTATTACATGTTCTCACATAAATTTAAATCTACATTGTTTATGGAATTGTTGGGAGATAACTGGTGTTTTGGTAGGATAAAACTCTAATAGTGCAAGAGCACCTTTTGTGTGCCCATTCCCACTGAGGGGCAACTTTACTGTTTATTGCAAGAGAGATGTTCTTTATTCTCTGCTATAAAGACTTGATCCAAAGCTCAGGGAAGTGAGAATTACTCATCTCTCTATGATTTTGTATGGAGTTTACCTTTCAATGTTGTTTCCTACTTTACACCACATTTTTATTAGACTTTTGATTACTTACATACTCTGCCAAATGGAATGGGACTGCAATAATAAAGAGGCACAATATTTCAAAGATTTCTCTGAAAAATGTTTACTGTTAGAAATTCTTCTTTTTACTATTGAATTAAACTTCTTTCATCCTCTGTGGATGCAGAGGGGAAGAAAACTGACAAATTAAAGCAGAAAGGATGCTATTGACCTTCCTGACCAAACCCTCCAGAGAAAATAGGAGAAGAATAAACCTCCACTGATATCCCCTAACACCAGACTCAAGAGCAGTAGCAGGGTGTCCTCCTCATGCTAAAGTTGGGGAGGGGAAAAGATGCAGAACTGCCCTGAAAAAAAATAAATGCGTGACACAGAGGACTTGTGTGTCCTTGACCACTGACTGCTCTGAAAGGCAGTCACAGAGCCCCTGACACACCACTTAGATGTGCTTTTAAACTGTTTCCATAAAAACTGTGCCATCCACATGGATGCTGTGAGAGTCAGTTTCCTTGTAAATTCTGAAGGAGTTTCAAGAATAACCTGACAAGTAGATTTGGGTGTAACTTAAAATAGGAAATTCAGAGAAATAGAGCCCCTAGTAATTTGCAGCACACTTTTGTGTATTGTTAGATACAAAGCAAAGCTGTGACTCCTGCAATCTGTGAAAAGCTTTGGTCTGGGCTCACTTCCCTCAACACCAGGGACAGACATCTGAAGTAACCAGACTTCACAGCGGTGCTGCTTTTGCATCCAACCCTCCATACACAGCACCTCTGAGAGAGCAAGTCTTGCAAACAAAACTCCTCTGCTCTGTGTGGGCACAAAGATGCAAATCTGGTGGGTCAGGATCCGAAAGCCATCTCCTCAGCTGCCCTTCCCACACCTCACTGCCTCCTTGGCACTTTGAAGTGGCTGCACTGCAGATCCTCTGTGTACAGGCTGAAAACTCTCTCAGGATGGAAGGCAATGGGAAACCAACGATGGCAATGGCAATCCTAAGGCTGGGACAAACAAGGGAAGAAGAGGAGATGCAACAATATTCCCCATTGACCATCCCAGCTGGCTACACCTCCCTGAGGAAGGCAGGTCTGTGCATTTGCACACATGCAGGAGTATCCAAGGGCTGTGGGGGCAGAGCAGAGCTCCCTGGCTGCTGCTGCGTATCCAGGGCACAGGAGGGGCAAACAGCAGCAGAGGAGAAAGACACTGAAACATGAAGTGTGAACAATGGGAGGGTTTGAACTGCTCTAGGTCCCTTGATGTATGGAGAGGCACAGCTGACATTTATAAAGGCAAGCTAAATATCTGCAGTTTTCATTTCTTGCCTCTGTCTGTAAAGCCATCCTTTCCCCATCCAGCTCAGAGGAAGGAGACACATGACACAGACAGGTCACTGCACTGGCCTTTGTTGGGTGGGCCTCAGCTAGCCTACTCTATTTGCCTTTGCCTGCCTCCTCCAGCCAATCTTTAAATACATAACACCAGCATTCATAATAATATATAAGATATTTCTCATACTTCATTATGTAGAGTTTCATTAAGAAAAATTTTATTCCTGCATATCCATTAATGCAAAATGAGTATTGCTGTAAACTCATCTTAGCCTAATTCAGCATCATGCTTTCAATTAAAACCAGAGTCAGTTGGGCACTTAAATTTCCTTTGATCTAAACAGCAGTGGTACAGTTTCCACTCTAACATTACAAGTTACTTGGTCATTTACAACCATTTCCCCCCAAATATTTCATTTTCTCCACTGTAGGAACAGGAAAATTATGCTCTATCAGGTGTTGTGAGGATGAATAAATCTGAAATGTGAGATGTTTGGATGCTACAATTAACCAGGCTGCATGAGTAGGTCAGACAGATGGTGACTGCCATAAATGAAGACTGTGTACTTCAAGGAGTGCTCAGCAGTAAAGAACAAAATGCCATTCCCTTTTTGCCCTTTGAACCTGGCCAACTGCAGCATAAAGAACATTCAGAGGGACTTGAAACATATACTCCTTGCTCAAACAAAAGAACTTTAAACATGATTGCCATACCCCTAGGGACACCCTACAGCTAATACAGCCACACAGTTACATTTTTACCTGTCTGAATGTGCTGCAGCATATATTGCAGTTGAGACAGCCATGATACACAGAGTAACACCACAGCATTTCAGAGAGCTTCAACTTATACACAGTAACACCTTACCTCACCAGAAGGCAGCAGCTGATACAGAGGAACACCATGGCACTTCAGAAAGCTACAAGTAACTGCCTTCTTGCTCTTTAGCCCAGCCTTTTATCCCCTCCTGTTGATGCCCTGCACCTGTGTGCCCTCTGCTCCCTTTGGTGGTTGGGCAGTGCCCCTGGGCACTCCATGGCTCTTTGCTGTCAGTGCTGCTCACCTGCTGCTCACAGCTGTGCCCACTGGGGATGAGGCTGGGCCAGCCCCATCCCAATCACCACAAACTGTGTGCCCACATGAATGGAAAATAAAAGTGATCTAAATATTCATATATTTTACTCTAAAGCAAGTGTGTTCAGTATCAAAAATATGCTTCCAAGGGATAACAAAATAAATCCCCACAGTTTTATCAGTCAGAGTACAAAGTTCAGGGAACATAATTTATAAAAATATCCCAATGTATTTATCAGTCAATTCCATTTGTTTTGTAATTTTTTATAAAGCTCATTTCTTATTTAGCTCCTGATTCTGTACCTCCATTAAGAGAGGATGATGAATATATATGTTTGCAATTTCCTTTGAAATCTGCACAGAAAGCAGGAGTGAACCCTACATCCAGATAAATCACTGCAAAGACTCAGTGGCTGACAAGTATGTCTTGCCTGAATGTGCCCAGTTGCTTGCACATGTGTCTGCTCATTCCTGTGCTTGACAAGGAATCACCTTAACAGCACAGAGATGACAGCCTTTAAACTGTGACCCAGATGTGGGCTTTCCATTGAGGCATTTAATTACAAGAGCTTCTTTTTAAGGTGAAGAGAGCATGGCTGCTAAAAGGAAAAAGATGTAAAATTATGTGGACAACATCAGGGGAGGAATATATATCCTATATTTCCTGACATTCGTCATAAGGTTTCAGTTCTTTACTGTGAGTTGGATGAATTCCACAAAGTTGGATGAATCCTACAGGACAGACCTTTTTGTTAAAAGCATTTCTCTACACCATATCTGTTGTTTGGCTGTTTTCTGTCTAAAAGTAGCTTGATGACAGATTTTGTTTTATCAAAGTGACAAAAGCAAATCAGACTCATGAGGGGAAGCACAGACACTCAGGTGAGGGTTTTACCCAAACCTCTCCTTTCCTGTGCAACACCTTCTTTATGTTTCCTCTTTCTCAGCTCAGCCATACTGCTGAGGTGGCTTAAGGAAGAGAAGAGACATTGCTACCCAGCAGCCATCTAGACACAAGCTACCCCACTTTCATTCCCAATTCAGAGCCAAGGAGGCAAGATGTGTACAGCCTTCAAATTCTTTTAAATGGGACTGGGATAAGTACATTTGCCAAGTGTGTGCCTAGAAATACCAGCAGCAGGTGTTTCCCAATGCTTTGTAGCAAGTCTTGAGAAAATTCTCCTGTTTCCTGGTGCACAGGTAAGGTGACAGGCAGGCACCCACAAGCAAGGGATTTGCATGCTGCTACACTGAACAGAGGATGTCTCTCAGAACAGAGAACCATGTAGGAATACAAATCTGAATATTCATTCATTCATTCGTTATGTCACCTAGTGAGAGAGCTGACGAGATTAAATATAGAGAAAATATTAATCACCCTTTCCCTATCAGCATGAGGTAATGCTTGCCTTTTTTCATGCCCTTCAGAGGGAGAGGGACAACTCTGTGGTGTCATGGGATCATCTCCGGGCTGGAACGATACTGGGTTGAGGGAGTGGTTGTGGGATAGTCACTGGGAACTTGTGATGGTAAATATTTAGCCTAGCACACTCCTGCAGTGTCTGCGAAATCCTGAGGATGGGATCTGTGTGGAGATGACCTTGAATTTAACTAAAATTACATTGGCTGGGAGAGATGCAGTAATATGGGCAGGGAGGATACAGGTGTCACCCAGCCCTCTTGCCTGAAGCAATAATTGCTGAGGGCTTTGGAGACCAAAAAGATGCTGAAGATGCTGGGCTGAAGAGCACAGTGGGTTAAAGGGTGAATCCAATACCAGGGTGTGGTAATAAAGGAAAGTACCAGGGCATGATATTGGTGTTGATGGTGCTGGGGCGATACTGGGGAGAAGAGTGAGGAAGAAAGGCAGGCAGTTCCCAGGGAGATGGGACTGCAGGCATGTGAAGCTGGTGTAACCCACATGGCTGCTGATGTCCTCTCTTACAGCATAGCAGTGATCATGAAATCATCTCTGGGTCAGACAGAATGGGTGAAAAGAGCACAGCCCTTGCACTCGTGTTGATGCTGTCACAGGGCAGACAGGAGGAAGACTGGACCAAGTTTGCTACTCCTTCCAAGTAAAGAAGGTTCCAAATTCAGGATGGAATGTGGATGATCAGTCTGCAGCCAGAATTTAGCTGAAATATGTTTTCACATTTACTTTAGTGTCCCAGTAGTCCCAGTAACAAGTCCTGTGAAGCACATTGCCTAAGGTATTTGTCCTCCAGTGCCTTAGAAGTGTGATTAATATTTACTAGTATCTCTTGGCAGGCCTTTGTAGGTTAGCAGGTAGATTAGTAGGTTATTTTGTAGATTAGTAGGTAGACATTACTTATTAGTAGATAATTATGCTGGTTACTAATAATACATAATTATGGTTACTTATTGAAAACCAGACTAATATTTTCTAATTGCTTAATGTAACAGAAACTATGTTAGGCATAGTTCTTAAGATGACAGCAAACTCCAATATCTGAAGTCACCAAAAAATGCTCATGAATTAGCAGGTTATCAGAACAATGTTTGAAAAAAATATACAGAGCTTACTCTCAAACAGGTTATGGATCACGGAAAACTAAAGTTTCTGAATCCAACACCCTCTGACATTCTGTGAATAAATTATTCATAGATTATCCACCTGGTCCTGGCAGGATGGATTTGGTGATAGCTTTGCCATTCCAGCTGTTTGTACTTTCCCTTCTGCTGGTGAGTTTCAGCTGGCATTATGGCATGTTCTGAGACTTCCATCTTTATGCAGCAACTTGAGGTCTGATTTCCACCGAAGGAGTTACAGGGGTGAGGGGCAGAGAGATTTCTCCAGCAAGAATTCTACCTGGGTGAGCAGAGTCAAACTCATGTCTGTGAGTGCCTTTCTGTTCTGCACAACTGTGCTGTACTCCTGCAGCAACAAAAAACTCTGCCAAATGCTTCTGCAGTTATTTATTTCTCTTGTGTCTTCCTCAAGCTGGAAGATTCATAGCTAAACAGAAAATTTCCTTGTGTGGGAGCTAAAGAGGGTGAAATATGATCTTCAAATGGATGAAGGCCAACCTAGATCTTTTGTTACTGAGACCTGTTTTTCTTCTACATGACATCTAAAAGAATATCCTTCCTTCTTTTTTACTTTAATTTTTTGGGCTTTTGACTGGACTGTTTACCACCTTACAGTGTATACAGTTCTTGTTATATTTTGTCATTAAATTTTATCTACACTCTTATCACTGTATTCTATACTCAACAATTGTCAGCAAAATGAGTGAGATAAGAAGAAATTGATTTGGAAAAAAAAAGATACAATATTTATGAAATAAATGAGTATATCAGGTAGATCTAGTAATAAAAAAAAATTTGCATAAGAATCACTTTCTGAATATTCACACCCTTTTGGATAAGGGTCATTGAAGCTGTCACATTTCACACTAGAGCATTACTATGGAACTGAATTCCCCACTTATGTCTGAATCATGAAACAATAGAATTATATTCTATGAGGATTATTTGTATGCAGCATCTGTGTTACTAAAATTCTTATTTTCCAAGAGCTTTTAATGTTTTCTAATTAATCTTTGTCTTCTGTGTTTGTAAGATTTGTTACAATCCAAGCCATTCAAATCACTTCTCAAATCTTGAGATCAGTGAAGAACATAAAACTAATTTCATCTTTTATTCTTTCTCCTATGACATTACTATGATGTCATAATCTAATGATGAGTCCTCCAAATATGAGTCTTGTTTTTTATCCACAGCAACAATAGATGAACTCTAATGGCACCTTATGTACATTGTACTTAGGGTATTTAGCAGCCCTGCTGCTCTTATTACATAAACCATGATCAATGTTAAACCCTGAAACCCTGGCTAGAGAAGAAAAGTAAATCAAATATCTGGATAAGAACCTGATTCAAAGTTTTTTGAAGACCACAGAATACCTTTCAGGGATTTCAGATGGTTCAGTTCTCAGAGTCCTGTCAGAAAAGAGTGGTAGACACTAACTGATGTTTGTATGTGCCATCAATTGAACAGATCAGGTCCAGAGAAATCATGAATTAATTTTTTTTACTCTTAAAATCACATTAATCATCCATTGATTTTTGTTCTCTTTGTGTTATACCAAAGCAAATCATGCTGAGAAAGCCCATACACATAATTAATATCTTCTACAACACATTAGTGGTTATTATTTTTAATTCCTTGTAATCACATAATCTCCCCAATTTCTGTGTCTTCTTGTTGTGGAACATGGAAGCATGAACATCTCCTTTTTGCTGGAAAAAAGTACCCTGGCACAAAGACCAAGCTGGGTGATTTTCTTGACAGAACAGACTAGCATTAAAAGTGAGTGTTAATTGCTGAAATGAAGGTTATAGAAGCCTTTTAGGCAATTTCAGAACTGCCTACTATCTGAATAATTAATGCAAAAAGCCAGTTTGTTGGAAAAATATATCTAACTTGCATCTCTGACATAAAACCACACAAAAAAGACAAATTAAAATATTCAAAATATCATCATAACTTAGTGTAATCTGCAGAAACAGGGATGTTATGTGGTCTTGTGGGCCTTGACTGCAGTATAATTGAAATCTGATTACTCTGAAATAGGACACTGCAGCCTATTTGATAGTATTAATTAAATGAAAACCTCTGGTGTAAAGGGGCAATTTTGAGATCTTTCAACACATCTGAGAAGCTCAATAATCACCACTTCAACACATTCTGGAGAGTTTAATTGTGCTGGTGGGAAACAGATACACTTTTGATATATTTCTCTCTTCAGAGGGCTCTGAAGTCCAGACTAGCCTGCACACAGACCTAGAGTTTGTGACTTGTCCATCCTGTCTAGAATATAGAAACACAGAGCTCACAAATCAAGCCCTCACTGCTGGCTCCTATGGAGCTTGTGGGCACTTTGTGAGAACAAATATAATATATTTCTTAATAGAGAAGTTACAATGATGAATCTCTTCAACAGAGCAAAGCACATATGGGCTTGTGGTAAAAGTACATTAATTGGATATGATTAAACAATAAAACCCCAAACACCCTAAATGGTTGACTTGGATGGAAGCTCCAATACACAAACAGTGACTGTGCACCACTTCAGCACTGCAGCCATGCAGAAGACATCTGTGGTAGTAGTTAACAGAAAATATTGATATATTGATGATGGCATAATGACCTGGAGAATGGAAAGGTTATTGTCCAGACTGACCTGAAAGGAGATAAATGGATAAGTCTGCCTTGATACTTCAGCTTGGAATAGGAGTGTTCTTAAAGAGGTTCCAATTTTGTCCACTTCCCATTCTGTGTCAAACTGAATTCCTTTCAGATTGAACCAGGATGCTCAGAACACACCAGTGCACTCCAGTTACTGAGGGGTCTCAGCCCAAGGCCCAGCCTGTAACCATAAAAAGCCAAACCCAAGCGTGGTGCTGAGCCTTTAGCACCGTTATCACTGGCATAGCCCCAGCAAGGAAAGGCTTTTGAGGCTGTTAGAGCCTGGTGGAGTTCCCTGGTAGCCCTAAACTATTCCCACTGGCCTGGACCATGAGTGCTGGGCTCAGGCCTCTCCCTGAATTTTATATTGAACAGTCACTTCCACTCCCAGTAACAAAATGCCAAACATACTTGGCTTTCAAAAGCCAGAGTGGGAAGCCAGAGCAAAAAAGACATTACCTAATTGGTTATTTAAGTGAGCTGGAACTAACACCATTAGGAATGGTTTAGCTCCAGGCACTGGGGACTAAACATTCTAACCACTCCAGGTTTGTGACCGTGGGCAGGACTCTTTTGCTGCCTTTTTTTCTTGGTCTCATCTTTTGGAGTAGCATGTTTCCAAATCTTTTACCATAGTCAACTGCTTTTTCAATGACTTTGCTGTTCTGATTTTGCAATTGGGCTTCACAGCTACTTCTAATCAATCAGATTAATTAGAAAAATTAATGAACCTGAATTGCAATAACATTTAACCAAGCTCTATGAGTACAGTGCTCCCAGTCCTAAATGACTGTCTCATGCAAAGATCACAGTCCACTGAATATCATTTTATTATCAACTATAGACAGCAGAAGTTTGTTAGCTTTGCTAACCAAGCACACCAAGCCCATATCAAAATCTCTTTTTAATGAACAAAACAAAAGAGTCTCTTGACTGGACTCAGCCTGTAACTATCACATAGACTGAAGCATTAAACTTCAAAATATAGAGATGGGTGCAATTTAAATGTTCCATGCTGTCACGCAAGAGACATCCAATTACTCTCTCTTTCAAAATGTCAAATTAATATCTATTCAAGTTATAGAAATATTGGGGAACTTGACTTATAGAAATTTGAATTCAAAGTAGAATATGTGGCATACACGGAGTAGTTGAAATCCTTATATTATATGCACAGGTGTATTATAGACGTGGGGAGGAAGAAATTGGAATTCCCTCTCTGGCAAATGCACCTCGGTGAGAAAAAACATGTCTGCAGTCTTGGAGATTTTTTGATACATATAAACACCTTTAGAATAACCATTTGATTAAAATCTTTTGAAGTCTGCCTGGGATAGTTAGAAGCATTGTTACATTATTTACGGATCAGAGAAAAGAATTCAGCGTGGGCATAACCAAATCCCAGGCCAGAGCTGCTCCTGGGCTCACATTCCTGCACTCCTGTGCAATAGCTTCATTTGAAGGCCACAGTTTCCATAACAATGGCACTTGGAGAAGCCTAATTTACACATTGCCACTGTGACACATTGTGTTATTCCTTGGAACACCAGGGTGCATTGCTCATGTCACATTACATTTGTGACACAATTAAAGTCACTGGCTGAGTCTGACACAGTTTTATATGATTGTCACACAGTAGATTGTGTACTGAATGATCTAAAAAGGGATAAGGAAAAAAAAATAGCCCCAAAACTGGCCTGGGAGTGAAATAGGTGTTAAAGGTTGACTTTGTAACTATGATATGTACATGTATATGGTCTATATATCAACATATTAAAATAACCAAAACATGTCTGAGCATACAGCTTGTTACAAAGAGTTTTTTAAGTCTTCCCCATTTTCCTGTGGTACCCTCACACCTTGGAACCCCTTAGAGACACAAATTAACAAACAGCCAAGTGTAATCTGGCAGAATAAACAAAGTTAATTACCATTAAATTTTAGATAAAACTGCCAATCCCATGCCTGCTGCTCAAGGCATTTGAAGTCATACTGGCCACACTATGATATTTTCACACAGTCAAATTTAAAACCTCTACTGTGCTGTAGTGTATTTTAGAGGAAAGCTCCCTATGCATTAACATTCCCCAAGGAATTAATGAGAATATCCTGCAGAAGCACATTCTAACCAATTATTACCCAGAGAAGCAAAGGTCTATATTTTAGGCACTTCCATTATATGCTTTAAAAACCTGGTATGAACATAATCAACACCAGAAAATTATCTATTTAGAAAATTTCTTCTCATTTAGAATGATTTTTCTATGGCATATTCTGAGGTGCAAAAAAATTTTACCAAACATTAATGTAAAATTCTCTGAGGTAGTATTATGCCAAGTTGAAATAAAATAAGGATTTTAGGAATAGTGCCTAATTAAAATTACTAATACCTAATTTATTATTATGACAGTGACAAGGATAGCTTTGATCCAGCCAGAGAGCTGAACAGCTCCTTTGACAAAACCCAGAGACCATTACAGTGCTTTATGGAACATGTGATTTAGATGGAGAAGTTGTTATCTGGCATAAAACAAAGTTCTGAAATTTAATCCTTGCTCAGCTGAAACTGTTCAGAATTTGACATTGATGTCAGCACAATAGAAATTTTACTTCTAATGCATATGTGACAAAGGAATCTCTTTTTCCTTTGTGTACAAAAGAAACTAAAGCAGAGATTTTGCCAGCTTTTACTTTACAGATATATTTCATACCATTTCTATCACACTGTAGTTAACTGAAAGAAGGAGGACAAGCTAAAAAAGACACAATCACTGAGGTTTTTTTTTCTTTTTGCATTATTAGGACTACTTAGACTATTTTTGTTGCTGCTTCTGTAATACAGAGATTAATACAAAGATATTATACTACTGCTTGGTCTTAATAGTACCAATGGTAAATTTTTTGATAGTGAGAAAGTCAAATTTAAGAATGCTGACTGATGAAAATGCTTAATTGATAATGCTTAATTGATAATGCTTAATTGATAATGCCTTTGGATAGCAACGTGAAACATTTAATTTATGCATTTCAAACTGGTGAAGAATAAAATTCTTCAAGGTAAATATAATCAAAGATTGTTGATAGAAAGTTGAGGATTTGAACAGAAGTTTCATGATACTGATGCTGACCCAAATTTGAAATGGTATCTTAGTTTCCTTTTCTGTATGAAAACTGCATTTTATGGCCATTTATTTCTGCTGAAATAGATACCACAGTGTGCTTTGTGAGAATTTACTTCTCCTATATTTTATGATATTGATAGTGTTAGGACTGATCAGAAAGAGATCCATCCTAGAAGCTGCATTTATAAAGCTGATTGAAATAGGAGCAGTGATTTGTGTAAATCCACATATTCCTTGTGCTCTGTACACCTTGAAGCTGTCCCAGGCACACCCCTGGCTGCTGGCAAAGGCTCCAGCTTTGGTTCCCCTCCCCTGAGGCCAGCCCGGCCATCCCTGGGCTCTATCTTTCATGCTCACAGCACAGGCTCACACACATGGGCCAGTTGGAAGCAATAAATCTCTTCTCAGGACAAAAGTATTGGAAGGAATTCAAATATTGGAGGCAATAGATCTTCTTGCACTCAAGCTGTACTTGAGCTAATAACTATGAACAGAGCTTAGGAGATTGGAGAGGGTGGCTGGAGAAAGGCAATCTGCTCCAGGAAAAAATATGGATGATCCTTGCATGGATGCAAGAGCGTGTGAGGCCTCTGCATTGCATTCCCCAGCACTGCCTGCTCCAGAGGACACTACACAAAACCACCTGCATCTGCACACTTGATATTCAGCCATAAATAGATATAAAATCAGTGCTCAAATTCAGCTCCACAGGGAAATCATGGGTGATGCAGGAATCTTATGAGAATTACTGAGTTTGGTGAAGTTTAGCAACTGTAGCCAGGCTTGCCACGCTTCCAGTTTTAGATATAACACTTGCCAAGTAATCCCAAACCATAAAACATGAGTTGTATAACAGAGATTAAGCAATATGGAAAATAAGGTAAGTACTCAGCTCATGTCTTGTCAGTATTGCAGTTGTTGGAGGTAACACGTTGTAGGATCAGCTATTTGGCCTCTCCCTTTTTTAAAGTAGCAAAATGTGCCTGCCACATTAGAAATGATGAATCAGCTGATTATAAATGATTAAATAGTAAGCAAAATTAATAATATTTTTTTAATTAATACAGTGTGTTTCCAACACAGGCCTCTGTTTTTAAAAGGATCTGAATCAATGTTATTCTTTAGAATGAATTTCAAAGAGCAAATGCTCTTACTGTTCTTTTTGCAATGAATAAATACATTTTGTTTGCAGGACCAGAATGAAATATCTCATTCCTAGAATGCAATAGAGCTTGTGCAGAGAAAGACTTTTAACAACTTGAGTTATTTTAATATGTATGCAAATCCCTAAATCCACTGTGCTTTCTAACCTTATAAAAGGAGATAGACTTTACAGATATTTCAACCAATTAGTGCAGATACAGGTCAAATATGTGAACCTGCAAGACAGATGTAGGAAAAATCAGGATTACACGTACTGTAAGGCTTATCCAAGTTAATGGCTTTGTCAGAGGGAGAGCAAGTTTGAAGACTGGGTTAGACATAAAACAGATCAACTCTATTAATCTAATTTAAAGGTTTTCAGAGGAAATAGAGGAACACTGATGGATTTGTTAGTAGGATGCCAAATCTAAATCCCTTCCAATCCACCCCTGTTATCTTGGGCTCAGTCTTTAAAAATTATTCAGCTGACTTTTGGTAAGTTTGATCATTTTGTCTTATCTTCAAAATATCTATATTTTTACAAAATTCCTGAAGTCTGCTTCCATAAATAGACAAACTGATGATGTTCCCTACAGGGAATATTCACTGATCTATTGTTAAAATGTTTTTTTATGAAACTATATAGATGGGCATTTCTCCAGGAGCTGAGAAATCATAGGCTTGATAAGGAAAGGAGACAAAACAACTTTGCAAAGCTGTGTAGCGTGAAAAAGGAAAGTGTTTTCCCTCCTGTTATTCCACAAAATTACCTTATACAAAGTACTTTAGTATCCTCACCTGCCAGCTAGAAATAAGGGCAGTACAGATACATTCCAGAAGTGAGATCCTTGGTTGCTCTGGTTTACTGAAGGGTGAAGAACTCTTCCTGCTATGGTTGGTTCCTTTCAAATGTGTGTTTTTATGTAGAGGCAGTGAAAGCAATCAGCCTGGGTTCCTTGCAGTTTTCAGTGGTGATTTACTGGGTTTTCCTTCAGGGTAATCCTTTCTTTTCTCTGCTTGTTTTAGGTGACTGTTTTCAGGCCAGTCTAAACAAAGCAACCAGCCTCCCTTTGATAAAGACTGAGCAAAGATGTGTTTGAGAGCTCAAACAGGTCGGAGCAGGAGGCTGGGAGCTCCTGTCTGGTGTTTAGCCCCAGATTCAGAAGCCCAAAGCCAACAGTGGCTGTGCTCTGCCCCTGCCATGCCAAAGTCTGTACTTAGGTCTGCCCTGAAATGCCCTCTCCAGCCTGGGGGGAGCTGGGTTTAACTTAGGCCAGCTTGTTCACGTACCAAGGTCTCATTAAATTGTAAATGATATAAGCAATGTTTCCCGGTTCCCTGTTTTAAGGAATAGTTTTCTAAGCAGAATTAATACCTCCATTTGCAAGGGATGAGGTCAACTGATATGGTACAAAAGACTGTGCTTTCAAGAGCACTTTAGTTCCATTAAGTGAGATACAGTAATAGACTGGGAAAAGCTTATGAATGATTTTCCAGTTGCATTCCTCTCACTGTCACATTTTCTCTGCCAAACCTGTGATTCTCAGAAGAGGTCTTTACTGACAAGAATCAAGTCCCACTGCAAATGACAACTGCATTTTCTCGATTTCATTAGTGTCTCCAGCCAGCCAGCAAAACTGGCCACTTTGTAGTTTGTCATAGTCTTGGAAACTAATTTAATACTGTCCTGTGAAATGACCCCTCACTAGAATGTACTGTATAACTGGCATGGCACGTGGATTTTCCATCCCAGATATGGCAGAGATCATATAATCATAGAGGAAATAGTGAGAGTAAAGTCATGTCAGTCATGGAGGAGGTTATTTTAACTCACCAAAAATGCATTGTGTCTCTAAAAGAGAGGAGCATTTTCTCTCTCCTTGGACATAAAAGAGTCATTGGTTTAAAAAGAAATCAATTATACACACCCACTGTTCATCAGTTGTCACCTCCTCACAGGGTGAAAATTAGTTTTAGCAGTTCACTCCAACTGGGTGGAGGGCAGGCTGCAAGGATTTGGAAAAGCCAGGGAAAGTAAAACAGATAAAGGCATTAAAAGGCAATATATAGAGTCACAATCTCACTTCAGCTTGGGAAAAGTGCTGCTGTTTGAGGGAGGCATGTTTGCAGTGGTTGTAAATGGCAAAGTGGGACAGGAAACAGATGCTTGATTCATTCTAACATTTCCAGAGAAATCCTGAAGCTAACTCGAAAGTTTTTAAAATTTCATTTTATTTTCTTGAGTACGATGTTGCAATGCAACATTCATCTAAAATGTTGTACAATTATATCACTGTTACAAGAAGATAGCAGGGGGATTTAACTGGAATTCTGTAAACTGAAAAAAGATAATTAGGCAGTAGTGTGAATATTTAAAATATAAGATTTGGCATGTAGGTGAAAATGAAGATTTGCTAGAGATCGATTATTTGAATATCTCGTGATACTGTCAGTGTCATCAATAACATATCTATTACTCAATATTATTGCATAAAATACAATAATATTATATATACTATTATTTAATTTTCTGGACAAGTTTTCAATAGAATCCGGAAAACCTATGAATCAAGCATCTATCTTTGTCTTGCTTTCTTTCTTTTTAATTTGTTATTATTGAGGCAGAGAGGAAATATCCATGCCCATTTCCTATTCTCCTGGTGGAAAGGAAAAGCCTCATGTCAGAGTCACTGTGCTGTGCACAACAGGTGACTGTGTTTATCTAAGGTCCCATGATATTAATTCTGTATTGTAACAAATAAATCTTAGACTAAAATATCAATATATCTTTTCAGAGGTTGTGGAATCACTGTGAGTTTGGACTCTGTAAAGGACAACTGATCAAGTTATTCCAGCCAAAGGGAGAACTGTGCACTTGTCCAGTCACTGCTATCTTGTGGATGCTCCAACAGGTGTTACCTTGTTGTAAAGATGTGCATTTTATTAAATAAGTGTTTCACACAGGAGGTATTGGACTTCCTAAAAGGTCAAAGTGGTGAAGACCCAGGTCTCAGTAAAATGCCAGTCATAATTTCTCTGAAAGCTTTGCTGATACACACATGTGCACACTTAGCACTGAAGGAGAGAAAGATGGGAAGTGGAATCAAATCTCAAAATGTTCAAAGTTTTAAGAAGCAGATGTCCTAATGAAATAATTTGTACTAGAAAAGAGAATGAGGTAGGTAATAATAATAATTTCCTCTCCACTTGAAAATGAGAAGATCTTAATGATGGTGAAATAAATGCTAACTGATGAGGCCAAGATTATGAGTATTTTGATAGATTAATAATAGAAACTTAAAACCGCTTTAGAATGTTTACCATTAAGGAAAATATCAGCAAGGCAATAATAGGAACTACTTAGCAATTCTTTCCTATAAGCATATAAAGGAGTATTGATCGCTGTCCAGGTATTATCTGTGATTTTGCATTCGTTGTCTGATTCTGTGTTTCACCACAGCAAATTTTAACCCCAGGACGCTGGGGTATTGGGAACTACTGATATTTAATAGGAGAAGGGAGGGGGGAAAAGGAAAGCACAGTATATTTTCTGTGAGCTTTGGGAAGCAGAAAATTCTGACTAGAGTACAGAGCAAAAATATAATTGCAACTGGGGAAAAAAAAAAAAAGCCTCACATCGTTCAACGAATTCTATTCGATTCAAATACAGCTACAAGGCTGATGGCACTGAATAGGGTTTGATTCTCTCTGAAAGCCAGGAACCCCGCACTTCTAAATCACCCAAGTGCTTTTGAATACCGCCACTCCTGTGATTCCTGATTTCTCAGGGATCTGCCTGAGGCTTCAAAAGAACTTCTGTAACTTTCTGAGCAGAGGGCGAGTCAGGCCTCTCTTTGACGAGAGGTGAACTCATTTCAGACGAGATTAGAGCGCTGTGCTGGCAGGAGCTGCAGAAGTGAGAGATCCCACCCCACCCACCTTTTGTGATGTGCTGCTGTATCTGCCCTGCGGGGCAGAGCCGGGGAGCAGCCAAGGAGGGAATCAGCAACAAGTCCTGGCACAAACAGAACTGGCATTGCAGGCTTACACACTGGCTCGGAATTCCTAAAGCAGAGACTTTTACTGACTGAGCAAATCATGGAAACCATTCACACTCTCAATATGCGGGAATCCAAACCGTGTGAAACCTGACAACTAAGTTTAAATTCACCTTGATGATTCCACAAAAAGGAAGGACTTCTATTCAGGAATAAAAGAGGCTGTTGGACACAACCCTTGAGACTATATGAGAAGTGTTAGAAGTATCTACCTGATGAATTTCTGGAGAGAGTTGCATTACCACTGAATCAGGTCTCTTTTGCACTTCTAACTGGAAGCAGATGCTGGGGAAGCCAACACAGGGAAGGCGTAAAGAGAACTGCAGTAAGACTTGCCAAAGGTTCATAAAGGTTGACATAATTTATATATAAGCAACCTTTTTTGAACACATCCACAAAGTGCTCAAAATAGTTGTATTTGTCCAGGTCTGATCATCTCCTCCACTGTTACACCAAAAGAGCTGAGATGATGCAGAACACACACACCAGTGATTTATGTGATCATTGAAAGCAAGACATTTAGGGATTACTTTCTTTTGTTTTGCTAAAACCTCAAATGGGCTCAGAAAAATATTTCATTTTGTGGGTACATATCACAGATGTTTCATAGGCTACAGATTAAAGAGTATCTTACAAACAATATGGGCAAATGGGCATTTTCTTCTTTATGCTATTTTTCCCTAGGAAATATCAACTCAGACATTGATTAAGGCCTAGACATCCTTACCTTCTTCCTGGGAAAGCCCCTTCTGACACTGGTAGCTATTGCCTTTCAAGTCTCAAGACTCAAACATTATTATATGTGCTGTGCTTTAAAAAACTTCTTAAAACCAAGTACACATATTTGAGCCTTTAAAAAAAGGTTACCCTAAAAGTATAAATAAAATAATGATTGCTAGACTACACTAAATTTTTTCCTGGCATTTGCTATACCTTGTGCAGTTTAGTTAACCTTTCCTTTATTCTGAGCAAAGCTTTTGTTTGGACTTAGTATCATTTAACTAGCCTTTACTAATAATTCTCTATTACAAACCTTTCTTCTTTTTTTTAATCCACAGAGAATGCAAAAGTAAATGTTATCAGAGTCAGAATACCTGGTGAATAGTCTAGGATACTACAAAGCCCAGAAAATATGCAGTTTACTCCTTCCAGACCCTTTCTTCCTTTAACTCTGGGTTGGGTAGCAGAATTTTATGCCTTCCCTAATCCACACTAATTCTGCTGGGGACTGAACCTTCTTGCGGACAACCAGTAGGGCAGGGTGGTGTTCACTCTTTAGCTGCACTTTGCTCCTTAAGACCACTGGAAATTTGGTAGTTTTTTGTTTCTTTTCTTTTCTTAAAGCTTTAATAAATTTTAAAATCGGTTTTGGCAAGAGTAAGAATGTGGTGGGCACCAGATATTTCTGTGGTATCTTGATCACAACCTCCTTTACAGTTAGGTCTCCTTCAAGACTGGACAGAATCTCAGCAGTGTTTGGAACTGTGAGGAGTTTCCCTGTAAAGCAGAACTAATGCTTTGAATTCTTCATCACATTTAGGAAAATTTAGGGGGAAAGTGAGTACATCAGCTTTTGTTACCACACTTTCATATGAGTAGCTGGCACTCAAATAGGAATTGACTGTAACTTCAGAGTGTGGTGATCTGAGTTCTTATAAATATTGAACAAGTATGGAAAAGGATAAGTAATTGATTTAAGAGGTGAAATGAACATTTTTTTTCTCACACAGCAGCCTTAAAATTGTCAAAAGAATGGCACCGAGGCCTTGAATTTGTGTTTTTGGCTTCTCACAGCAGAGGGTGGAAGATTATTGGAGTTTGGAATATAGCCAGGCTTAGGAAGGGTGGAAACTAGGTCAGAAGTGTCACAATTCAGAGGTCTGGATGTGGGTCAGCTGTCTGATTGCTGCCAGACTGGGTCTCCATGTCCCAGGCAGCCCTTCCCCACTGTGCTGCAGCGAGGGGTGCACTGCAGCACTCGTGCTCACTGCCCCTGCCCTGTGCATTACCTCTGCAAAACAGGCTCTGCACAAGCTGGGGCTAGAGCACTGTATTTTGGGAACAGAGGCTTCTCTCTCTTGCCTACACACTGCTGTCACCTAGAGCTCAGGAACATCTGCTTATCTCCTGGAGGCCTGACTCAGCAGGCCTACTGTGTCTCAATAGTCTGAAATTCCGAGCACAGAAAGCACACAAGTCAGCAGAGTTTCATTCTAAAATGCTAACTGAGGAATTACAAGTACACTTCCATGGCATAACCAGCCAGCAGAGTGGTGGATACGCATATGAGCCTCTTGCAGGCCTCCCAGAGCTCAGCCCAGGGTTTCCATTGCTCAAGAGAGTGTCCTAACCTGTAGTTTAAGGACAGCTCAGGGATCTGGGATTTGTGGCCTGCCTTTTGGTAGCAGGAAAGATGTGTGCTTCTGTTAAACTTGAAGAACAATCTCTGCAAGGACCAGACTCCAGTCTTTCCATGGAGATGGAATTCAGACTGCGATAACATCTAGCCTTTACCTCACCCCACTACCAGGTGAAAATCATGGGCAGAGGTTTATCCTGAGTGACCTGACTGATGAGGCACAGTTTGTGGTCCTGTAACTATAACATTGCCAAGGACTGAGTTGGTATCTGCAATGTTTGATGCACCTGTGAGGCTGACACAGCCTGCTGCACTGGGCTCTAATTAGCTTCAATGAGAAGCTAATTTGATGATAATTATCAAAGCATTGTCTTCTCAACTCTAAGAGCAGGACACACTCATGGCTTCCACATGAGCTCCAGATCTGATCATTCCCTGCCTACCTGGGGGCCTCGCTTTAACAGTGTATCAGGAAATGAAGTAAAGTGGTTAAAAGTGCATAAATGGTATATTCAGCTCCTTACAAATGCTCAGATCTGTCTTCAGAGAGTCCATACAATTGCATTACCAAAGCTGTAACCTCTACTCCCTGTGCGTGCCTCAAGGTGAAGGTGGCATTTAAATTTTACTGTGAACATACCTTTTTCCCTGAGGCCTAATATGTATAACAAAATCTGTGGGTGCAGAACCAGAATTGAAAACCAAACCCCAACAAGATGATTCTCAGATCCCAAACAGTTTGCTGAGCACAGACTGGATACAGTCCCAAGAAACTCAAGGTTCTCACAGGTGACCCTGCTGGGAGGCAGAGGCTCCTGAGAGGTCCTCTCCCACCTGAATTGTGACTCTAAACAGGTTTGCCATTGGATCCCTGAGAAATGGTAAATATTTACTTGTCAGAAACAGTTTTAGATTTACTTTTTAAAGTAAGGTTGCACTTCAAAGAGGTGCTGTCCTTCTCCTAAGTACAATTTTCCTACATCAGCAGATCAGTGGGTAACTGAAATAATTACCTTCTACTTTCAATTAAATTCTAACCTGTTCAGTGCTCTTCTCTGGAATACAACTCAGACACAAACTGAAATGAAAACAAGACACCATTCAGTGGTGGCACAGAAGAGCCACTGCTCAGAACAGTGCTCCAGAGCACCGTTAAAAGATCAAAGCATAGAACCTCTACAAAATAAACAAGCACTATAGACTTTGGTCCAGTAGGTCCAGTAGGTAGGACCATCTGGACCCAGGTAATGTCACCCTAAACAATCTGCCATCCAGTTGCAACTGGGAAGGAGATAGAAGTCATTTGTGATTCAGAGCTAAAAGGCTGAGATGACAATGTGGCTTGACTCCCTGGTACCAGTACAGAAAATAATTCCTATTTATTATTTTATTATTCCAGATAATGCCAGTGGAGATGGCCAAGCACCTTCTCCTCTGCTCACATTGTCTGAATTGTGCCATGTAGTTGAAAAATGCCAGCTGAACCAAGAGTTGTGTGCTGCCTTTCTCTGCTACATGTCTGCAGACCAAGCAGAGCACAGTCCAGCTTCTTCCCTGGCTTTCATGTAGAGCACTGGAATGATCAGCAAGCACACAGTGTTCTGTGCCTCATGATTTGTTCTAGAGACAGGACATTGATAGACCTGCTTTTGCCCTGTGAAAATCCCTCTCTTTCTGGCAGAACTAAACACACCACCCTGAATGAGCCTGAGAGGGAGCTCTAAATGTACAGTGAAGCAAAGCAGAACTGTTCTCAGCACCCAACCATGGGCACGACCCAGTCCCCTACAGCTGGCAGTGTCTTCTGATTTTCCATTCTTAAAGTACTCCTTTAAAGTGCCCTTTGGAGGGCAGATAAAGTCACTGTTGAAACATTTAAGCAGGAAGCCATAGGAGCATTACCAGGAGCGAGGCTTGCTCACACCCTGGAGTTTTAAGAGCAATTTTGAAAATGTTCTGAGCAACATTAGGAAATAACACTTAACTTTCCATGCAAGAACTGTCTTGTTGGTGTCATTAAGTTTTACCACACATAAATTATTACCAATTAGGGACTAAAGCTGCTTCAAACCCCCCAGAATCCTGACTGACTAGTGGGAAGGCAGGTAATTCATTTGCAGCAACAATAGAAATACTGTAGGATTTATGTGGTACCTTGCTGCACTAGTCTTTCAATTGTGTGATTCATAGTTAGAATTAGAAATCACTAAAGAACACACGAAGACAGAGAACAATGCCAGATATTCATGTGCTGTCAACTGATGTCAATGCACTGTGCTTCCTGCTATGAGGCAGTGCTACATGAAGATAGGAATGTTTGCAGCAGACCCACAAAATCAATGTACTGTGTGAACCTGGACTGTTTCAGGTTGCAGGTCATTTGTTTCTCAGATTCTGTGTGGGTGTTTTTGGGCACAAATTAGAGACTCCAAGGTTTACTGGTATAAAGTATTCTGAAAGGAATGGGGAAGCATGAATGCCTTTGCAAGATCTTCCTGCTTGCTGCTTAGATTATATTGCTTTGATAAAAAATACTTAAGCCCTAATGGGGAAAGCAATTCCAAAAGTATTATAATAAAAAGATAATACTTTTACCTTGAGAGAAATGGTAATATTAGTGAAGACAGGAGGTAAAAACAGCAGGTGTCAAATCTATTGCAAACAAAAAAGATAAAACAGTAAATGAAATAATTGAAATAAGGGTTTCATTATATTCAGATTGCAAGGGTGAAAATTGCCTTTTTCTGTACAGTCTCAAGAAAAAGTCCAGTCTAATAATCATCTTCCCAGCTAATCACCAAAGCACATTTCACTGCTTCTACCTTCTCCTTTGACTTTTTCCAGCCCAATAGTTGAAAATGTACACAATTACCTATTTAGTTATCTGCTCTAAGACATTGGATTCAGTCAGTAAGTTTTGACCACATTCACTGTTAGAAAGTTGCAGATGCCTCAGTGCCTTGGCTGCTGCACTCCATTTGTGTGCTGGCACAGAGAGAGTGCAAATAAGAAAAATCCAAGAGATACTTTGAAATAAAACAGAGAGATCACAGCACAGTGTGTGCATTCCTGTCTCCTCTATACTGCCCACTTCCTCTTTGCATTCAGGCATCTATATTCCTCTGGATTCTTAATTCATGATAAATATATAATTGGACAAGCTTTTGTTTTGACTGCAACTTGTTTTTTCTACGGTGTCCCCTGCAATTACAAACTCATAATTATTTTTACTTTAATGATATGCTAATTTTAAATAAAAGGTAAGGAGAAAATTACTGTTTCATCTTAGACTGGTTAGAACTTGCACTGTGTACCCCTGCAAGGATGTTCCCTGTGTTTCATTGCACATATCACAGAGAAGATGCAGTACCTCTGTTTTCAGTTCTCCAGCTGTCCCTGGGAAAGAAACTCTCTCCAGGTTCCTCTGGCAGGTGCACTAATTCCAGGGTTACAGAACCATACTGGAGATCTTTTCCCTTGCCTTTTTTCCCTGAGAATACTAATGGCTTCAGATGAAGGAGAAGACACAGACTGTTCAAGATCCTGCAGCAATTCAGTGGGAGTGGTGTCTAGGGAAGCAGGAGAACAGGTTTATGGCCTTATCTGCAATCAAAGAGATACAGTATTGTACACCTACTTCATAAATTGTTATCAGGTTAGGACACGGGCTGTAATTCTTGCAACTTCTTTTGCAGTGTTATTTTCTTCATGAAGTTCCAAAGGGACAATCTGTAATCAAGGCTGCTTAGGGTTTAATGGCTGAATGTTTGAGCCCAGGGGCAAGAATCTATGTTGTTTGTACATGTATCTCTATAAGTATAAAATTTCAGTTTTCCTGATGGGATCTTTCATGGAAATCAGTCTCAGCTGGCAGCACAGCATCAGCTGGACAGACTTAGGCCTGAAAGTTTTAGGAACTCCTAGTGCCTAAGTATCTTGAAAGATCTATGTTTTAAGAAAAGCTCATTATTACCTTATTTGATTCTTTAAGCACCTAAGCATGTTAGGAAAATATTTTTGTGATTAATCTTAACCTTTTTTCAGTTGTCTACAGCTGTTGCTGGTATGGGCTAGTCCAGACCATAATGGTTATTCCTTCTTCCCATCACAGATATTCCCTCCTATTAATTAATCTTATATTAAAGGATAACTACCAAGTGGACTTGTAGTTTGATCATTTATTGTTTGCTTTCTCCTCCTGTCATATAAACAGTTATTTTTTGCATTCTGGTGTATTTCTCAGGTACAAAACTATTTTTATTTGAATCTTGGAAGGCCAATTTTTTTTCCCTTTGAATTTGGAGCACTAGGATGGTCGAGCATCTGAATACCTGCCAAGCTTACCTGACAGGACCACAGCAAACACTAAAAAATAAGGAAGCTGCATTATCTTACTGCACCATCTCTGAGATACTGAAACAGTCAAAACCACACTGTTTGTGCAAGATCAAGGTCCAAGACATGCAGCATGGTCTGTGTAACACCTGAAAACCTGTGAACAGCCACTTGAGCCTGCACATCCAGGCTAGCCTATTTGTTGTCTTTACATTGCTGTTCCTCAGACACAACTCGCCTCTAAGCAAAAACCTAGAATGGTGCATAGTATTTGGTATAAATAACTGATATAAATAATGGATATAAATAATTGACATAAATAATTCTTTTATTTTTCCAAAAATAAGATGTAATCAGAAATGGAAATATTTGGGCTGTTGTGCTGTTGTTTTGGTGAGCTGTTTGTTGTTTCATTTCTTCTTAAAGTCAGGTACAAGGAAGATATTACAACTGTTTCCAGCCCTTCAGGGATTGAATTTAGTCCAAATTTATGAAAGATGCAGGCCATCATCTTAGCCAAAACTAATTTTGTCTTTTTGCTAAAATGAGGCCACCAAGAAGATTCAAAGCTTTCTTCTTTGTTTCTGCCTTAAAAAACATAATTACACCCTAATTTAAAACTCTAATTGAGTGCACTTGTATTGGTGAGATGTTCTTTTTCCCTTTAGGGACAATATTCCTATTAGTCACACAAGCTGTCTAATCATTTCATGGTCTGTCCATTTTCCCACCCTACACCTCCATTATAAATGAGAAAATTAAAGCATCTTTTTTTTTTTTTAAGAGTATCTCAATTATATCCCCATAAATTCAGCAGCTGAACATTTCAGTTGAAATAGTAAGCCATATCTTTAGCCAGTGTAAGTTATCATTACTCTGCTGATTTCAATGAAGAAAAGATAACTTGCATCAGATGAGACTCTGATCCATGAAAACAAACTCACTGAAAAAGCCTAAAAGTAAACGATTTTTTCAAGCTCAAGAATTTGTGTCCTGGCTAAAAATGCACACCAGCTGCACTATTATGTTAAATTCACTAATGTTACAAGTTTTTGGGGTTTTTTTTACATTAAAGAATGAATGAGGAAGTTGCACAAAATAACACCTCACAAAGTACTATGACTGCATCTTTCTGATCAAGGAGAGAATAATTTTTCTTTAACTAATAAGTCATAAAGACATTACCTTTCCTTTGGTTGTGTAAGTGACACTATATGAACTCTGATTTTGCACTCAGATCAAGGTGAACACTTGATAGTCACTCTTTGCCCATAAGCCCATCTTTGCTATCTTTTAGCTTAGATTTACAGATCTCTCATTTAACCAACTGGTGATAGTGGGATTCTATGAAAATATGTCTTTACAATTAGATCTTAGGTTTTGCCAAGTGCTTTGAGATGGCCATTTCCACTTTGAGTCACAGGCCCATTTTAATGCTGGGTTATTAGGAAACTACATTGTTTATCTTCCACCAAATCACCCATAATTCTGGTAAGGCTTGGGGAAAACAAGTATGTGAATATTTAACTGATTTTCTAAAGCCTAAGTATTACCTCTGCCTTCTACAGCCATTGCGTAGTCTTTATAAAACAAAAGACATTTTAGCATCTAAGGATTAGCTTTTATTATTTTCCATGCTATGCCTTCAGGCCTTCATTCATAAATATTATCTTTGTTCTAGGTTTAAAATTTTTAAGAGAAACAAACTTAATTACATATAACGTATGGAAAATTTGGAGTTTAACCACTAATCTGTGGCTTGCAGTGAATTTGGATGGAAGGAATTCAAGGCTCTGAAGTGTCATGATTCTCATGCTTGTCTGCTTTGCCTACAAGAGTTCTACTTCTTCTCAATAAAAATCATGATCTGCTTAAATAAAAACCAAAGGAGTGAATCTTAAAGGTTTTTGAAATCTGTATCTTTCTTTCACAAAAAATTATCTATACATACTTCAAAGAAAAAATTAGCAATTAAAGATTTATTGAAATTTATTGCTGATAAACATTCATTTCTCAGGATTTTCTGTGCTGGATAAATTAAAAAAAAAGGTGCAGATTACTGTTACTTCTATTAATCCTGCTTTCATTGGTTTTTAGGTATAGAAACAAAAGATAAACAGAAACACACTTCAGTGCAGAGGACCACATTATGTTGGCAAACATGTCCATAACTCAGGCAACATCAGACTTCTTCTGCAGTTTCCACTGGCTGAGGATCTAGTACAGGAAATGTTACATTTCCAGTGCCAGTAATTATTATCCCTCTTTCTGCTCTGTCAGATTTAGAAATATTTGGTCTTATCTTAAACAAACACATCTGCTGGTGAATCTGAAAAGATGGCTCATTTCAGACTCTGAACTTCCCTTCCTCACATACATGGACCCTGAGGATGTTTAATACAATTAAGGAAAAACTCCAATGCTGCAAGAAAGGCTCAAAATGAATATTATTTTAGAACTCTAGCCCAAGGCTGCAGTATTTAATTGAATTTGTTGAATTTCAGCTAAGTAGGCAACTACCTTTCTGACCTGAGGGAGGCCTGTATGTATTAATAACAGCACTGTTATTAGAAAAAGCACTAACAAAGCACTGGAGACACCACAGTAACTTTTATATCAGTAGATGAAGAAACACCTCTGATCTCTGTGCCTTCTGATGGGTCACTTTCAACTCAGTGCTGTGACCTCACAGTTCTGCTGCAATAAATTAATGGTCACAGCGTGTACCCTGTGCCAGTCATCACCACACCCACAGTACAGGGGCTGCTCGTCATCTGACTGTGCTTAATTAACAATACAGAATCCTAACTCTGCATCCAGCTCTGATTGCCTGAGTACATGAGGAATTATTTGCTTTTTAGTCATTATCATGCTGTGCTAGTGACTGCCTGGCTCTCACATTAGAAGAACTGGCTAAAGCACATTGGGTGTTTGTGGTGTGCCCCATGCACAAACTTAGCAAAATGGTTAGTAATTAAAAATGTTGAAATGCCACCAATTAAATATCATTTGGGTATCCAATGGCTCCATAAGAGCCATCTAGAGGAACAGTTTAATTTTCATGTGTGAACACGCTCCTCTCAGAATTCCCTTGAAATCCACAGGAAGTATTTTTTAGATTAAGTTTGATAGAGGATGAAATCCCAGCTGAGCTTGTGTCAGAAGCAGCACTGGGTAGGGAATTTATGGGGAAAAGATGACACGTCCTAATATTCTAGAATATTGCTTTTTTTTCCTGTAGTTATCCACAGAAAATAAAGTTCAGTTAAATGCTACAACCAGTAAGAGCACAAAGATGAAGTCTGGGTCTCCTTTTAAATATAACTTGAAAACTTGCAGGAGCTCTCTCCCTATCAGTCCCAAAAAAACTACAGTATAAATGCAGGGCCTTGAAAAATTATTGTAAAAAATACCCCAAAAGCTCCCCACCAAAATTCTGAATCGACAGTAAAAGAAAACAACAAAGAACAGGGGGAAAGTGGACACTTGTCTGCTTATATCTCAAGCACATGAAACTGGCTCACTCAGTGTTGGACTCTCAGCCACACTGAAGCAACATCTGTCTCTGCAGGGCTTTTTTGAGTTGCAGAAGAGCAGAGCTCCCAGCTAAAAGTGAAAGCCATGGCAGCAACACCCACAGTGCAGCCAGCCCCGAGAGCTGCACACACAGGGGGTCTCAACTGCACTGCTTCTACTACTGAAAATCAGAATCCTTAATAATATCTATATATGACTTCCCAGGCACACTTATTATCAAGAAAGAGATTATACTTTCCATTGTCTCCTTGGATACAACAATGAAAACTTGGCTTGGCTTCCATGAGTAGGAAGGCGTAGGTGAGAATAATTTGGAAACATAAGGAGCAGCATTAAGAGCGGTTTTGACACTGCCTGTTCCTATGTTGTTCCTGTGACATTAACAACCCTTTAAAATAACCCAAAATAGATTTTCAGGCTTGAGCTCCTGGCAAAGACCTGGCAGTTCCTGTCATTTTTTCAGACTGCACTGGAATTCCAAAGGCAAATAAAGTTCCTGTAAGCCTGGTAATGGCAGAGGCAGAGCATGGAGGGGCATCACTCCCCCCACAGCTTCAACAGACACATCACAAATCATGTGGCACTGGGGCAGTGTTGTTCTGGCATCACCTCTCTTCTCACTTAGGCAGCTCTCAGATGGATTCAATGCACCTGGTTAGCATCTATTTACTACTATTGTGATGGTACAGAAACACACTGTCCAGTTTGGCGCTGGCATCCTCGCTCACCACACAATATTTGTTAAAGCCTTAAAATTTATCAAAATACTTAAGCTGTTCTAGACTGCCACAGAATGCAGTTAAATGTATACCATGTATTTCTTCTGCAAAGCAGACAATGATTTCATAGAGCAAAATACAACTTTTCATTCCTTAAAATACACAAGATTTCATAGGCAGAGATCATACAACTGAGATCCTAAAGGTTTATGCTGTATGTGCCAAGCTGCATTCCTGCGTACCTGCAACAGGACTCAGCTTTAAATTCTGTGCTTTATAATATCAGAATACTGTAACAGTAATGAAAATAGGAAAACTGTGGCATTGCCATCATCATGTAACTTCTGTGTGTAGAAACTGAACCAAAGAATAAGGGATTATTGTGCCAAGCAGATACAAATTTCCACCCCACAGGTGTGACATTCAGTGGAAGTACTGGCAGTGTGACTCTGTCTGCTCAAATCCACTCTACTGTGAGGGCATTCAAATGATGGGCAAAGGGAATGGCTGTGCACAAACTGGGAAAGAGGGTGGCCTGCCACAACCCACTTCATACTACTATTGTTGATCCTGCAAATAAATATAGTATATATTTGTGTTATACTAAATATAGTATTATTTGATTAATAATATTAGTGATATTTGAATAATATCACTAATGCAAAGTAGGAAAGACACACTGTAATTTTGGTGTGGTTTTGGTGGTGGTTGCTGTTATTAATGATCCAGTCAAACTTATTAGATAATTATCAATGAGGCTAACATTTAGTATTTTATAGCAGCAATGGCTAGCTTCTAATTTTATTCCTTTGACTGTTTGTTCCTCATGATGTCCAGGTAAATCCCACGGTGCTTTACTGTCCCTCTGTTGGCCTGGGACAGGAAATGGGGCAAGGGACACACACAGTAACACACACTGCACTTTCTAGATGGATTTGAACCAGAATGATTCACAGCCTTGTTTAAGGTGCTTTGGAGATTCAAAGCACATTCATAAACATGCAGCAGTCATTCATCTACTATCTAACAACAAATAAGTAAACATATAACCACAAAGGCAGGATTTGGATATCAATCCTGAAAGTACTTGTGAATTGTGCTTTACCTTATTTAGCCAGTCCTCTCTGCATGAAGTTTCTTTACAAATATTCCTCCTGTAAAAATAAAGGACCAGAGTTAGTCACAACTATTCACATTTTTATTAGCTTTAGAGCTTTGTCTGATGTTTACATATTTGTGTATAGCATTCTCCCCTGCATCTGCACAGGAATATTTCCTGTGATTCGTCAGTGTAGAGCAATCTGCCTCCTAAGATAATTGAAATTACTAACTCAGTGTTTCTGATTCAGTTGATATGCTATTTTTGTTTTGTTTATTGACATTTTCATACCTTTTGAAATAAAGACAGGCTAATAAATTTATTATCTTTTTTTTTGAGATAATTGGTAGCTTGCTGTGATATTTTTTCTTAGTTTCAGAGCAATATTTCCTGTAAAGATCTAATTCAGCAGCTGCTTGATTTCTTCCCTCGATCTCAGGCTGGTCTACAATGCTGCCAGAACAGCATGACTGGGATTACTAATTCAAAATTTTCCTTTTCCAGTATCAACCTAACCAGGCAATCTGGGTTCTGTAGAACAGCCATATTCCTGAGCTGCTTGATACACTAATGTATTTTCATTTAGTTCATACTCATGCAAAACACTGAGCCCACATGCAAGGCCACCTAGTCAAAAACTCTATGAATTTAAATAAGGCTAGAGAATAAGGTTTCTGAGAAGGAGGATTTAATAACTGTTCTTTCTGTGAGCAAGTACTTTTTAAGCAAAGACACTTTCTGTTGTAAAAATACTTTTAAATTTTTTAGGAACTTTGAAATAAATTCTGAAGCTTGAGCTAGTTGTTAATCACTCTTCAGTTTAGAGGGATTTTGACAAAGGTGGCAGTGGTCAAAATTTAGTTCTGATTTCTTTCATCATGAAAAATAAATTGCTTGATACAGCAAATCATTAATTTATCTCTTTTAACTCTCCTTGTGATGTCAAGAAATTACAATCTTTATTTTACTCGTGCTAATGAAAACAAAAAGCAGTAGTGCAAAATCATCAGCAGCTTTCAATCTGCTAGTGAGAAATAACAATCTCATTATTATCAATATTTCAAATCAAATTTTCCATTTATGGGTTAAGAAATAAAATAACTACAAAGCTATAAACCCAGGTATAACAGTGCTCTTCTTAGAATGACTCCAAACAATCTTCTAATTTCCATTTATATATCCACATCTCAGGTATGAAGTACACAATTTACAGACTTTTTTCTCCTGCAAGAGTAGACTTTGTTGCATTATGCTAAAGGAGTTCCATGAAAACTACAAGAGAGTAATAAAACTATCATTAAGCATTGACAGCCCTGAGATATCTGAATATCTTTACAGGTTATCAATATGTAATGTGACTGAGGGTCAAAGCCACACAGGATGGGAAAATTGCACTAAGAGGAAAAGAGATTGTTTAGACATCAAACAAACCTATCAGATTTATCACATCTAAATTCCCGAGTGAGAAATGAGCCAGTGTCTTCTGGAAATACATAAAAGGCATAAAATTGCTTTTTTGGGTTTTACTCTAGTGCTTTTTACTAAATTATCTTTGGTCTATATCAAATTAAAACACAGAATGAGAAAATTTGCATTGAAAAACCATATAAATACACACTGCTGATTTATAAGACAAGCTCTCCATCTTTATATATATTTTGGCCATTTCTTGTGAATTTCATGAGACCTAAACTAGTACCAGTCAAAATTAATAAAACCAAGCTTGAATATCATCTTAATAGGGTTGAATATGAAAAATAAATATTATAAAATAGCTCCTTAGATAGTTATTAATATAGCCTTTATATCAGAACTCTGCATATCTTGTTTCTTTTCATTTGAGCTTAGGAATTTGGGGCTAGGCTTCTAGAGCTACCTGGATACTTCATCAGGCACATAAATTTCATTAGATCACACTGAATCCAAACACTGCACATGGTTATTATTTTCTGTTTTCTGTGCTTCCTTTTTCTTGTCAGAAGAGAACTGGATGTATTAATAGATTTCTAATAACTGCAATTCCTAATACTAGGCAGGCTGCTTGTTTAAGAACATAAACTACCAACACTGAGTAAATTTCCTCATTTCATGAACAATCTGGAATCTCTCATTGTATTTTTGTTTTATGCAAGATTTCACAATGCCCTGATTCAGTGATGCCTCCATATTCCTGCACTTTCTTTTTTTAACTCAAGCATAAGTTACAGTCAAAAAAAACTCAAATCTATAAGAAATAATCACAGATGTATTAAATGGAATTCTTCTGTGACTGTGCCTATCTCCTTGCTCTGACAGCCTCACCAAAACCTGTTGAAATATGCAAGGACACTTCCTTTTAGCCACACCCATCCTTCTCCCCAAGGAGAATGGGCTCTGGATAATCACCAGGATTACATTTTGGATCACAATGGGATTATTTTCAACTGGCAGAGTCCCTCCCAGTCAGTATTGCCATCAAATTGCTACTCAGCTGAAACCTCTGCTCCAGTTTTTAACCATTGCAAACTGATGCAATTTGCACAAATAAATGTGCAAATTTAAACCTGCTTAGAGTTTATTTTTGGGACCACTGTGAGGAAGAACACCATCATGACTGAAGTCCAAGGTATGGTAATGGAAATAGTGTGAGTGCTTTATGTCTTTATAAATAACTCAAGTTAGAATTGTGTTACTTTTAGCAAACGTATTTACAAACATGTATGGAGTAGTGGTGTTATTTATTTCCTTTTTCTTCATATCTAGTAATCACAAACACAAATATTACATGCCTGAGAAATTTTTAAAATATAGCTGCATACAGATTTTACAGCAAACTCAGTGTTCATATTGTTTGTTTTAGGTCTGGGTTCTACTCAAGTTCCTTTGGAATTTACAAATCACATCCTTCCCTTAATCTGATGAGAGCATGAAATAGACTAATTCCATATTGTTAGCTGTGATGCTTAAAAATCAGAAATGAAACTCAAAGGTACAAAATTGGGGTGTGAGACAAATCATCTAAATTTGTGTATATTTCAGAGTAGTGTTTTAAATGCCCTGGGGCTGTGACTATTGAAGCCACAGGCTGTCCTGTCAGGACCAAAGGGCTACTCCCACACGACAGAGAGCACAAATCACCCCTGCTACTTGCACAGGATTTAACCTTTTGTACCATAAAATAAACTCTGGAAACAGTAAAACCTCATTTCCATTACTGTCCTATTTGCTTATGGAAGAGTTCAAAGAGTGACTCTGTCCTTCTGAAGTTCTTGAGGTTTCAGCTGGATATTTTCTTTAAGGAGTAAGAGAAATCGTTTATAGAACAGATATATTCATTTTCTGTACAACTGTTTCTTCAAGTCCTACTTGTTTTTCTGCTGCTACTGTAGAGATATCACTCATATACAAACCACTGTCAAAATATTTTTCTCTAGATATAGTAATGATGAGGAGAGTGAGCGGTTAGAGAAAGCAGAGGAGAATTGCTGCATTGCTTGGCTACATCTGCATTTGTAAACTCCTGCACACTGTGAAACTCTTTAGGCAGCTGAAGGGATCAGTGAACTGAGAGAGATCTGGGTAGGAGTAAAGCAAAAAACAAAGTCAAGCAAGAAATTCACATCTAAATGGAGATGGTTTGATAGTAGCATAATGAATGTAGCCATCTAATGGAGATTTTATAGCAAGGGAAAAGCTGTTTGTACGAGTGAGAAGATAATTCTGACAAAAAAAAAAAAGGGGGGGAAATTCTTCATGATGAAGTGCACATATCCTTTTTTGTCTTAGCTACTCTAATGGATTCTAACCCAGATATTCATCTCCTCCAGGGTCATGTGTAATTCTCGTGTCAGTGTGTGTGTACACACATATGTGTGTTTGTGCATACATACACTTCTGAAAATAAATATACTGGGTTAGAAAGTTACAATTTCTTTCCTTTAATGGCTCCTGCTGGCAGATACTTAATGTTTAAAGGTCAGGCTGCTGGAAGATATAATGCTAACAGCAGTATCAGAAACTGCTGAGATAGCAGAAGTTACTAAAATAGTTCTCAAAATGCTTCTATTTGTTACCCTGTCTAGTACACAAAAGGTTCAAGAAATTCTCAGAAAGATGAGTGTCCCAGACTGTCAGATGAAGGCAGTTGGGTGTTTGTAGCTCTGCTCTGGATACAGGGGTGCAAGGCAGAGAGACTGGCAGCAGAACAAAGCTCACAAACCTCACAGGGACTGATCCAGCCTTATACACTTGTTCCTGACACACACAAGATGTTCCAGCATCTCTTCACAGCTTTAGGATGCATTTTTTCCCCCAGCACAATGTCTGTTTCTGTCTGGCTCACAGCAGGTGCTCTAAACCCAGTTTAGGAGTGCCTAAATTCACAGAGTCACAGACTGGTTTGGGTTGGAAGGGACCTTAAAGATCACCTAGTTCCAAACCCCTGCCCCAGGCAGGGACACTGTGCATGAGGCCAGGCTGCCCTAGAGCACTGCCAGGGATGGGGCAGCCACAACAATTTAAATAGGTCACCAAAGTGAGCATATTACTGCAAGGCAGTTCTCTTCTTTTGGAGGAGATTCTAACCTCCTCTCCTCTCCTCTCATCTCTCCAATTCCTTTCTGGGTATAATACAAAATAATCACAACCAACCAACCCTACCTGAAGGCCTATTTCTTTTGTCAATTGTTCTAATGTTCCTTAAGATTTTTTCTTCCCTCCTTCTTTCATAATATGACATTATTTAGATAATTAACCTGGAAAACAAAAGGTCATTGTCAGAGCACAAGACTCATAGGCTGAGCCCTTGTGGAACTAGCATTAAAGCCTTATTTCATAGTCATCATTCACAAAAAAATAAATGTTTCAGAACTTTCTAGAATTGATGTAAGAACATATAAATATCCACATAAACACAAAACTATTGTTTTAATAAAACTGATAAAAGAATAGTCCTGATTGTTAGAGAAATACTACATGGAAGACTAAATATATATCTGGGTCTGAATAATAAGAGATGGTCATCTCTTTCAGATTTTGCATTCTTAAAATTATTTAGCATCTCCAGGTTTAGGCTTAGGAAAATTAATGACTTACTATAAATAAAACTGTGAATTTTTCTTTCTTCTTCTGCACTATGACAAATATTAGTAGCACTGCACATTGTCAGTGACGGCTCTGAAACTCATGATCTTTATAATCCTCTTTCTGACCTTTAAATGAATGAAGGATTCATGATACTTCCTAGAAAACCTGGTTTAGGTATCAGATAAGTTCATAAACATTACATGCATTAACAGATCAGATAGTGAACTACAGAAAAAAACCCATTCTGAAACTATGTTAGACTTCCTAGAGCTCAACAGAAGCTTTTCCTTTTGCAGAAGCCACTGAACTTTTATTTTCTTTTTAACTTATCCAATTTCCTTTGCTCATAGCCCCTTTTGAAAAAACTTTCTAGCTTTTTAAAAATACTGTGGAAAAAATGGTTCTGTTGGAGATCTTTCAAAGTGAACACAGAAGACATCTTGAGAAAAAGAAGAAAATAATTTAGCCAGTAGCAATTTTAAATACATCTGAAGGGACCAAATAAGATAGTTTATATGAATCTGAATGATTTCAGCAAAGTTTCCTGAAACAATGAAGAAACCCCTGTGTTAAACAGCAATCTGGAATTTCAAATTATATGTTCCCAAACAGAGCCAATTTTTCCAGTTCTAAAGCAGACTGGGATTTGATTCAGCCTCTAAACCAGTCTATTTTTCAAGCACTTTTTGTTCTGCTTTGGTAAGGATGGGCCTAGCTATGGAAAAGATCCAAAGATTTACAAGATCCAACAGGAACTAAGGGAGTCACAGCTTTAGGGTAAGGGCTCTACCAAAACTGCAGAATGCAAACAAAATGGTTTTCTTATGTTGAAATAGAATCTATGACTCTACATGCATGAATACGTATAAACTAATCTTAAGAATATTGCTGTTCTGGGTAACTGATTTATTTCAAGAAGAAAACAACTGTTTATTTATAAAGAATGTTTAAATGGAAAAATTCTATTACTTAATTTACTGCTGGTAGAGCAAAACTTTGTTGACTACAGGTTTTTAACTTTATGTTGTCAGTTTCTCTTGGACAGTGTAACAGAATTTATTTTACAAAAATCCATTTAACTGATCAGTATGTAAATCAAGAAAATGTTTTATCCTCTGAATTCTAAAAACAAAGGTGCTGCCCCATGTTTTACAATGCTGTAAATCTGAAATAGAAAATCTTTGCTCTTTGATTGCAATTCTTTCACAGGCAAAAAATATGGTCTATTAAATAATGAAAGGTATTGGTACAAACAAAGTGGAAATTAATGTTTTAAAATGGTATATGTTTACTGATGAAACAGATTTTATTTAATGTCTATTAAAAATTTATTCTGTAAACAAAACATGATAAGTTTGCATGTTTAATTATTGTGAAAAGCATGAATATAATCCTAAATCTGAGTGCTGAAATTTGTTTTGAATTATTTACACTGTCCTTGAAACATCACTATGCTGCCTTTCAAAGAGTAACACAAAAAATGGGTGTCCTTTGAAGATAATTTTACAGTTTTACAAAAATACTGCTGAAATCAAATTAGCTATTCCCCAGTCATTTGTCATAAAAATATGCATGCACACATTGACACACAGTCTCTACATATGTTTTAAAAAATACAAATGTCATGCTGCAAAGTCTGGTAAAACACAAAAGGACTGCATTTTCAGTTGTACTGTGAAACAATGGGTTCAACAGGACAGGAATTAGCAGCTCAGAAAGACCAGATGTAATCTGCCTTTAGCTGAATAACTTTTCTAAAAAGTACTTGTAAAATCAGACCCAGCAGCCACCTCTCCCTCTAACTGGAGGATTTAGGAGACATCTTATCCATAAGTGCCACCACACTGCTGGAGCATGTGGTGCAAAGTGAGGAGAGTTTTATTATTGTTGTTATTGGGGTTTTTTCCAGCATTTGTTCCAAGGTTTGCTACATGGTAAAAAAATGAAGACTCTAATCTGCATACACAAGTGTGTTAGTAGCTGTTAATAAGGCAGCAACAAAGAGAAAGGGCAGTGCTGGAGGTATTCCCATAGACCGCATGTGGGTACACACCTGTGAGCACAGGATGTGCCCAGTGATGCCCTTGCCAGTGTCACAGAACCACAGACTGAGCAAGGCTGGAAAAGACCTGTGGGATCATCAAGTCCAACCTATGAGCTAACACCCTCTCACCAGCCAACCCATAGCACAGAGTGCCACGTCAATCTTTGATAAACATGTCCAGGGAGGTGAGTTTAAGGTTTGTGCAGCCACAGGGGCAGGGTGTGCATGGGCAGCCACTCCACTGCTCCAGGAGCTGACTGCCCAAGCAGAACTGCTGGGAAGCTGCAGTGCCCTGTCCCTGGCAGCCTGCTATGCTCCCTGGCCACTCCCTCGGGGTGATGGGAGCCAGGATTGCAGCTCAAGCTCCAGAGGAACCTGTGCTGGCACAGCCTGGGCAGTGGCCTGGCCACTCAGGTCCCCCCGGGACCATCAGCTGGGTGACACATCACTTCAGCTTCTCTTTTGGGATCTCTTTTGGGATACAGCCTGCAGCCCCCTGATTTCCAGCAGCAAAACACCCAGTCTGGAGTGATCTCTGAGGAATTGGCTGGTCAGCAGGAAGCTGCAGGGGTGATGAATCAGCTGCACTTTGGTACCTTTGCCTTGGGAGCTCAGGCTCTCTGCAGAGGTAAGGGACAAACAGCAGCACTGCCCGGCACAGTGACTGCAGACAGCAATCTCAGGAGCTCTGCCCAGCCCCTGGCACTTTACCCTGCCAGAAAATCCTTCCCAAGGCTATGAAATGAGCCAGTAAAAGTTAGGAAACTTAATTCTGCCTTCCTGTAATGTAGCCACAATATTTTCTGAAAAATCCTTTCCTTAGGATTTTTTCTCCTGAGAAGCTGAGAGGCCTCAGGAACAAAATGAAACCAATGATTATCTGCTGCTGTGGAATGCAACAGGTGCATCTGGGACTGGCTCATAGAATTGCTTCTAATTAATGGCCAATCACAGTCAGCTGGCTCGGACTCTCTGTCCAAGAGACAAACTTTTGTTACCATTTTTGCTTTTCTATTCTTAGCCAGCCTTCTGATGAAGTCCTTTCTTCTATTCTTTTAGTACAGTTTTAATATAATATATATCATAAAATAATAAACCAAGCCTTCTGTAACATGGAGTCAGATCCTCATCTCTTCCCTCATCCTCTGACCCCTGTGAACACGGTCCCTCTGTAGTGACACTGTATTAAATATTCTTGTACTTCTGACCACCTCCTGTCTTTTCTTACCTAAATCAATTCACAGGATAGACTCAATATTCAACAGATAAGAAGAACACTAATTTATTCTTCCCCCTCATCCTCACTATTCTGATATTTCAATTATTAGAGAAACCCACCACAGGTCATCTTCCAGTTTTCTTGCATCAGTTTTTAGGGTTGTAAAATCTACTGAATGGTGTAATAAAGCACATATCCCTATAACTGTAAGCATCAGAGCATGACATTACATGCATCTTAAGTGGAATGTGCTCTCTGACAAGCAAATAAAGATTGTGTTCACTTTTCACTACCCACTAAAATGTTGTTTAAGTGTTTCCTATTAAAAATAAACTAGTTTTTAATGAAAAGATATTGTAAATTATTGATAAGGTCTACGGAAGAGCTCCTTGGACAGCGTAAATATGAAAATTGACACAGTTTAGAGGAATGTCTTTGAAGTATTTGGGTTATTAATTAGATCATACAATAACATATAATTACATTATATGTAATTATTAATAATGTTTCCCTTCACCTTCTTTTTTTTCCCACTTCTAAAAGGAATCCTGAGAGGGTAGAATTTTTAGAGAAGTAAGGAAGGCACTAAGGCACTGAGCATTGTCAAGCAGAATCTTGGAAATATCTGGATTTGCTCTTCTATACAGTCCCCCAGTGACTCCCCTGAGAGGGATATACATCCTTCTTAATATGAATAATATTAATCTACAAATAATAAAGACAGTGTGAGGGGCTACTGTCAGAAAGTCAGTTTTATTTCTCTCTCCAAATTATGTCTCCTTCCCCCCTTTCTTACAAGGGGGGGAACAGAAAACAGAGAACTCCAAAAGATAAAATTGGTGTAATTTTCCACAAATGCTTAACTGCTTCTTTCCAGTCTCACTTTTTATTTACTATTTTACCATTTCATACTATCCCTACCTAGTGAAGAGATTCCTGGCCTAGGTAATTATTAAAATACCAAAATGCGATTAGTTGGACCTGAGAACCCCATAGTCTCCAACATTAAGTGAATTTGAGTTCAAAGACTTTCTATTGGCAAGACTCACAGGAGCAAAGTGAAAGCACATTAACAATGCTTTGGAATACATTGATTTTACTTGCAAATATTTTCTGCTGTGTAGCCTTTAACACCTTTCAAATCTGACTCAAATCTTACTGAAGTTAATGGGAATTTCTGCACTAATATCATGCTTTGCATTCAGCCATTCATAGAGCTCACTAATTTACTGCATCTGACCCTAAGGATTTTAATATTCCTACTCTTCTTTTCAAGAGCAGATATAAATTGGGGAAACTCATGCTTTAAACGTGTAATTAAGATGTTCACTTAAGGTTCATGTCTTTTTTTAATACAGTGGTCTCCATCTAAGAGCATTTGTCAGTATTTACAAATGTAAATTTAAGAAATACAATCTTTTCTCATTCTTTAAATTTAATTCCTGCTGAATCAATGGAGGCCAATTAAAAGAAAGCATCATTTTAATTCTTCTTTAGTAGAATTTATTCAAAAGTGTGGACTATAATTAGTGGACTAGATTTAGGATATTTTATGTTATTGCAAATTTATGAACTTAAGAAGAGATGCACTGATTTAAACCAGTTAAGGTCTCTCACAGGCTTGCCATTGACTTTCATATGCCTGCCAATAAAAAAGAAAATAATGGCATTCCAAAACATAGAATATTTTTATATTCCAATATATATTCCTGTCTCAGACTTTTTTAACTTCTCAAAGGAGGCTTATTCTTATAACTTATCCAGAGTATCTTCTAATCTTTACCAAATGGAAGGATAAAGATAGAGTAGTGCCAATACTCCATAGGATTCACTTCTAAAAATGGCAATTTACATGTAATTACTGACTTCTGACCCATGTTTGGAACTGGAAGTTGAAGACTCCTTGTGCCTTCAGGCATTTTGCTCACTCATACACAGCTAGGAAAAGTCTCACTCTCAGCACTTCTGTCATTCATGTTCATATTCTTTCATTAAATCACAAAAAGTCTTACTTTCCGGTTTTCATATATACATTCTAAATTCAGGAAGTGATAAGCTTAACAAACAGCAATGGAAATGGAATTTTGGTTCCCTGAGGGTTAACATTTATGGTAACATAAAGTGAAATTAAAATGGGTAAAATCAACTGCTTAGGGAATGATCATGCCTTTTGAACAAATATAAAGGAAATAGACTTTTTATCATCTAATGAGAAAAATCAGTGTGGTTCACTTATTTCAATCAGGAATGTGAGAATAGAACCTGGGCTGACACTGAGATGACTGAGGCTAAGAGCAGCTAAAAAGTGAAATCAGAAGAGCTAGATATAAAGAATAATACAATTAATTTGCATGTGAAACTAAGACAACTAAGAAAGAAGAATGATCTATGAAATGAAATTAAGCAGCCTATAGAGTAGGATCAAAAGACCCACCAGATAAGTGCTCTCCTGAAAGGCCAAAAAAGGGGAGTTGAAGCATGGAGTTGATGGATGAAGGCTTGCAATGGAGTGGCAAGTGCAAGATGAAGGAAAGTGAAAAGGAGATGGAACTCAGATGGAACTCAGAACATTGAGTACAATAAAAGAAAGAGATAAAGAGATAAAGATCAAAGAAAGGGACAAGGAGAAAGCATAACTTGGGAGACCAGGATCAAAGAATGAGGCATGAAAAGGAAATGAATCAACCAGAACTCACCTGGAAAATTTAGTTACACCTAGATGTACAGATGATTCAAGAGAAAATGACAATACATTTATCTGAGTAACTTACATGCTAATATGAAAATATGGGGAAGAAGACTGAGGAAAGTCAGTGAATTAAAGACACTTCAGACAGATTGTCTAAGTGGGGAACTTAATTTGAGAACTGAAAAAAATTTTAAAAATGGGTGAAGTCTAGTAATAAAATATATACTGTTGAAAATGCTAAAGAAATATGAGTTTAGTACATAAAGAATGTCTGTAAAACATGAAGGAATGAAAACCAGGAAGGACAGAATATGGTTGAGCAGATGTAGAAAAAAATACACGGTATAAAAACCTCTATGAAACTTGTACAAATCTGAAAGCAGCAATAATTGTATTTGGGTCTGTAATAACCTTTGGACTGCTAGAGGGGGTAGAAAAAAGAAAATAAACCCCTGCAAGAATGGGATGCACAGGAAACAAAGTTCCTATCTTGTCCAGACTTCATATTTCATTAATACAGTGGTAAGCACATTCACCAAGATCCCTCAGCAACCTCACCCATTCTTTACACTTCTGCAGCTTCAGGAACAGATTAAAAGCAAAGAAAAAAAAAGGCAAAGGATTTAAAAAACTGAAAAGTTCACATCTAACATGCTTATATCATTCATTGATTTCCCTAGTGGCCTTTAAGTTCACTCTGGGTGGCATATTTTAAGCTGAGGGCAAGTCTTCTGCTGGAGGTCAGAGCTTTAATTTCATATTGTGGCTCAAGTCAATGTTCAGTTTGGCTGCTTTGCTGTGTAATCTTCTGCTAAGAGCACTGTATATTGTTAGTGTTAAAAAATATGTTGCTCATGGATATATAAGGCATAAAATTCCTCTATAAATGTCTCTTTTGCAAAAGGTGTTGAAAATGCTGCCCAGTTTGTCAAAAACACAGCTGCTTTCCTTGGGGTTTCAGAATGCTCATAACAAATAGACTTTTTATGAATTTGTGAGAACACCCTGAGGACAACAGCTGCATTATTACAGAACCCATGAAATCTCAGACGAGTCTGAACTATTGTATTTTAAAGCACTGCTACTTACAAGCCTTTTTAGTTTTCAAGCAATAACATTATTTTATTTGACTTCTAGAAAGATATTTTAAGGAATATATGATGGCGATTCTTTCTAGTTGACTGGGACAAAACTGTTAACTCTGAAAGACCTCAACTGTTTAAATGGAGACATAGAAATGTGCTACACACAAAAAAATATATCATACAGTGGTAATTTGCAGAATCACTGAATTTGTTTAGGTTGGAAAAGACCCCAAAGATCATCAAGTCCAACCTTTGACTGATCATGACCTTGTCAACCAGGCCATGGCACTGAGTGCCACATCCAGTTGGTGACTCCATCACCTCCCTGGACAGCCCATTCCAATGTTTAAGAACCATTTCCATGAATAAATTCCTCCTGATGTATAAACTCAATATCCCCTGGTGCAACCTATAGGCTACGAGCAAGACAAAAAATAACCAGGAAATAAATTAATGTTATTTTACTTATATACAACTTATGTAATTAATATACAGCAGGAGAATTAAATAATATATATTATTATAAAAAATACAATTAATAGCAGGAGAATTAAATGGTTGTAGGTCTCTCTGCCATGTCAGACATGAAACTTATTCAAGAACGGTGATCCTATGTCTGATTGTTAAAAATGAGTCAACTGGAAATCATATTGAGCTGTTACAAAATCTGGCATTCCATGGCCTTGTTGTGCTGAGGTGTTAATTTAATCTTTGATACCAAATACAATATAGATTTGGCAGGTAGATTTTATAAATAGCACAGCTGAAAATTCCATGACCTACATTTACACTGCCTTTCTTTTATTTTAAGCCCGATTCTTTTTACCCAGTCACAGATTATTTTGTAAATTCATCTCTGCAGATCATTTTTTGGTTCCTAGAATGGTTTCAGAATGCAAAATTGCAGAAAGTTTCTAAACAGAAGAATTTGTTGAAGGGAACATGGTGGGCAAATGCCCAGAAATTGTCTGAATTTTGCTAGAAAAATTCCAGGTCATGGGATTCTTACAGAACACACATAATACAAAAACCTTAGAAAGTACTAAGTAACCTCAGAATGGTTCTGAACAGAAGAAGTCCTAAGAAAAAGCTTTAAAATCCTCAAACACAATGAGAAATTCCTCAAAAATGCACTGAAATTCCTAAGTTGTTCATTGAACTCCCTGTAAGATTTTAACCTAGTGAGATTCTAGAAAGTGCAGTGAACTTCCCAACAACCACCCAATGACTTTTAGAAGCGTCCTAGAATTTGGAACTGCTAGAGAGCAGTGGGAAACTTCTGGAAATGTTGTGGACAGAAAAAAACCCCTCAAAAGTACATGGAAATTCAAAGAGAAAGCAAGGCCCATTTCCAAAAAAATTTTCTGAAATGGGAAATTCCTGAAAAGGACTAGGAAATACCTAGAAAAATATTAGATAGAATTTCTAGAAAACAGAGTGAAATTACTGGAAATTACAAATATCTATAAAAGTTCTAAACTGAGGAATTCATAGAAAATGCTCAGAAATTTCAAAAAATACTCTGCATAGAAAAAATTTCCCTTAAATCTCCCAAGTCCAGGCCTCATACAGCATTTTTAGTTTCACTGCTTCTTCATGATGGGTACATATATATTAGAAAAGGTCCGAGACTCAATTAAATGGAATTATCCTCAGTGATTTTATCACTTAAAGGATTTTTAAGATGGTTCATTTTTTGGACAAGGCCTTTGTACAGACATGTTCACTTCGGTAGCTGAATTCAATCAGAGTTTTATCAGATAGGCAATAACTAATTTTTTAAATTCTTTCTTTCCATGTCTTATTTAGTTAAAGATTTCTTTCCTTATGAGGCGAACACTATCAAATTGTAAAAACAGAGTAAACAGCACTACAGGAAAATAGAACTACCTAGGAGAGGGGTGAAGGAAGACTCTCCCCACTCTGTTTGTGCCATGGAAGTGATAATCCAGTGGAGGAAGCAGTGGGCTGAGAGGAAGGTATAACTTCAGTTCAGAATGTCCAGTAATTCCCTGAATCTCTTGAGCATCATGATCAAGTACTCAGGAAGACAGACAACTTTGAGCATTTATGAGTTAAATAATAGGTTTTTTTAACCTAATTCAACCCAATCTTTTTCTGTCCTTTTAAAGAAAGATCATCCAACAAATTTAATTTCTATCAGTAATCAAACGCACCATTCCTGCTAGGTCACACTTCTGCAGGCAGATTACAAACCTCAGTCAAGATCTCTGATCTTTGGCACAAAAATGAATTCAGAAATAAAGCATTTTATTAATTTTAATGAATGGAAGTGCAGAGAGGTCAGGTGATTTAAGGTGCCATAGTGCCTTGCCTGCACAATGAACAGCAGCCACTAAACTGGAGAAAACATTGCTTTGAGAGCTGTGAATTTAAGACAAGGATACACTTTCACTGTTGCAAGAGATGCTGCTAAATTTCCAATTTCTGCATCTCTAAGGGTTTCATAGCCATGAAATTAGACAGGTCTGGCATTCCAAGATTCCCTGGATGTTGTCTAGGGCTCTGGCTGTATCATTCTCTGCCTCTCTTACAGACTCTCACTTTTTAAACCCCTCCATATATGACTAAAATCCAAATGGAAGATATTTGTGCACCAGCAAGCATTCAAACTTGTATGTCTGCAATAAATCTACAACTGCACTAAAAGCCATGCCATAAATCTTCATGCTTTACTATCTTCCCACCCTGGTAAGAACATGGAATTCAGTTTTAAGTCCTTACAACAAGCTATACTTTATTTTATTTTAATACCCTTTTGTGTCTGAGTAATTTGTGGGAAACTGCCTATTTCTTTAAATCCCAACACTGCAAATATTCACTATACTGAGAAACCCTGTGTGTTTTGCACATATACAGTTAGATTTCATTTATTGATAGGATATGTACAGAAGGCAGAACAGATATTAAAAAAAACATGCAAACAAATCTAAATGTAGCCATTTTGCAAAGCATTTTTGTAGAGAAGCTGTGCATTGATAGCCCTGTATCCACATGTGCTGATCTGTTACCAGGCTGTTCAGCATGGAAATGTAATTTTTTTAGGCAGAGTTTAACTGTGTCATTTCAGCAAGGTTAAGCTTTTTCCTCTTCACTTTTCTGAGTTGGATGATAATGCTTTAATTGCATGATATTATCTGGTTTTCACATTTATAAATCTGGTAGAAATTTATATTATAAGTCTCTTCATATTTTTTGTTTTATTCATTATCTGCTGTTTGTGACATTCATATTCAAATCAGTAAACTGTATTTTATCTATTTGTATTACTGTATAATTTGTATAATTATATTGTTTTATGTATTGTATTTTTATTGGTCACTGTTAGTGTAACAACTGGCATTCAGTTTGGTTTTGTATGTACCATAAAACTGTCAGTTCAGTGACCTACCTCGTAATTGGAATTTCTAGTTTTGGGGAAATTTATCTATTAAAGATAGATTTTAGATGAATGTAAGAAACCCCATAAACATAACACGTAAAATTAAATAAATTAAATTTTATATGTATGTAAGAAACACCATAAACATAATGTAAAATAAAAAATTTACCTTAATGTCTCTATATCTATATACAGTGTATATTTACATACAGTATGTAACAAGAACTTTCCTGCTTCCACTACAGGCAGTTCTATAGGGATTTCATAATGCAAAACTTCATATACTTACAAAGAGTTTTGCAATAAAAACTGTACTCATTCTTTAGCGTATTCCAAGTGACCAATAAGAATATCAGTTACCAGGCTGGAATAAGGCACAGGCACAAGGCTGGAATTTGAGGCATTCAGGAGGAACCTTTGGAGTTTTCCAGTGGGGGATCAGAGCTCTCAGTGCAGGGCAAGCTGGCCTGGGCAGTTTGCCCACTGTAAATGTCTGGAAGGTAACCAAGTGGCCTGTGTGCCTGCTTTCCATCATAAATGCTAATTGATTCAACACATTCCAGTAGAAAATTTGCCCTTTGACTTCACTATATGTAGGAATCAAATGGGAGGATTTGGTAGATGCTCTGTTAGTCAGTCTGTGCAGTTTCACTATAGCACTGAACATCCTTAGCCTTCATTCTTTTTTTTTTTTTCTTTTTTATTTTTCCTTGGGGGAGGGGGTTGTTCTTAGATTCTGTCCATACACCTAATTCAGACAAATACCTGGGCTGGTAAACTTGGTGTAGCAATTGGAAAGAGGTTATTAGAAAAAAATGAACATGAGGGTAAGAGAAACATTTTTTTCCTCCAGATTTCATGCCAGCTTTAGTCTTATAATTTCCCCCAAAAACTACTCCTGAGACAAAAAAACCCCTCATGATTAATATTATTGTAAATTTATGGTTATACAGAGCTTCTTTTCCTCCATGGCATGTCAAATCAAAACCTAAACAACCTTTTAGAGACCTTGACAAATAATTAATAAATTAATTATGTTTTTTCAGTTATCATTCAAATGGCCATTAGGTTTCAAAATAAAAAGTTAATTAATATGAACGAGGCCTACACTGCTGCTGTGGGAATAGAAGTAGCATAAACCTATAAAAAGTATGCTCACACCTCTCAGTGCCATTCTACACTCTGCCCAACCCAGCTACAGACTAAACAAGGCTGTGGAATTAATTCTCACTATGAAGTTCATCTGTGGAACTCAGGGCCAATTGAATGCATGGTGAAGTTAGAGGACTGTTTGCAGCTTCAGTGGGATTCCCAGACACCTGTAACTGATTTAAGAGCACAGGTCCCTTTGGCTTTCAAATGCAAGTCATGCTCTAAGTCACCCAGACTTTTTTGTACTGACCTTCAATCACACTTAGATCAAGCACAAAAAAATGATGAAAAGCATAAAAAACCCACACCCAACAAAACTGCACAAGTAACTGAAACCAGCTGGAACCCTCTATCTGCTCTCCTGTTTAGTTACAGGATCTCATTTCCACTTGCAAACATGAAGAGTAAATTGACAGAGCTGCAGGCTGAGGATTGCTGACACACACATGAGTCAGTTCCTGGGAAACCTGGGGCTTCCAGGAGATCTCCAGCTCCCCAAAGACTCCTAGCTCTGGATCTTGCATGGGATGAGAAAAAGGACCTTGTGGAATATCTTATAATATTACATATCCCCTACATTTTTAAATGACATTTATTTATTATTAATATAATATCATCCTCTCTTAAGTCTACTCGTCCTTTTAAAAATATGACAGCAAGTCAACAGCAAATCAAAAGCACACAAAATTGTTGGAAACTGCTTGCAGGGCAGAAAGAAATTTACTTGTCAAAAACTAATAATTATTATTATTTAAAAATAATTATTAAAATAATATTAAAATGTTATTTTAAAAGAACCAGGTACGAGTCCACTTTCAGTAAGCCTCTAGTTTAAAATATTTTGGGAAGGAAATGAAAAAGAATGGAAAAAATGTAAAGATTGAAAAGAATATGTCCTGATTTTTTTAAATGTGAAAAGTATACGTAGGGCTCAGAATGAATTTGCACTCAAAGTGTTTAAGATGTATGATAAAATACTGTTAAAAATAACATTAGAAATAAAAAAGAAAACTGAAACTTCACTCCTTAGAAAAAGAGCTGGATTCTTCAGTCCATTTTCATTCACCTGCCTGAATATTGCTCATAAAATATCAGGATTTTTTCCCCAACTTTAAAAAACAGCAGGAGGAACCTCTGACAGTTGTTGCCTCCCAATAACTCAGTGGGTAAAAAGGTGGGGCAATATTTTCTACTTTTTGCTCATGTTCTTGAATGAAAAACAGGAAGAATCCTGAAATAAAGTTGGCAAAATTTAATCTTCATTAAAAAAGACTGACTAGTGGCAGTAAAACCAGGAGCTGACAGCAAATTATTTCAACTCAAGAAACTCCACCAGCTCAGTCCATGCAATGGTAGGGAGTGTAGATTAGTGTGAAACCAACAGATCCTCTCTTTTATCCTTTAAATCCCTTCATTAAGTTTTCTCCAGGAAGAAATTACTGCATTTATATTTTCTGTCTATTGCTTTCATCTTGGTCAGCATTGGTGCAATGATCTAACAGTTTGCAGACATTATGAAGGTGTGACATGGTTTAGTTTTATGAAAACATCACTATGAACAAAGCTGCTGTGGTAGCAGAGCCAGACAGAACCTGCCATTGCTCTGTACCCAAGGTGTAAATTCATCTTTCGGAGAAAACTCTTTAAGATGCTGCAGGCAAAGAAACCTCAAATCCACCAACCAAGCACATGAGAATTTAGCAAGTATCAAGTCATCATGTGCTTTATAAAAGACATGGACAAAGTGATTAACTAATCAATAAATTACAGTTAGCTTGATCCAGTTAGAGAGAGGAAAGGAAACTTCAGCAATTCTTAAAGAGAGTGAGAGGATGAATGGGACAGAATCCCAAATTTCTAATTTTTCAAATTGAATATCTGAAGAATGAGAGCTCCAAAGAAAGCACACTGTTTCCAGAGGTCTCTGTTAAGACAGGAGAGGAAGCCTGCCACTCCCCAAAACCATATTTCATTGTAATTCTTTTCAGTCTGTCATAATTATGTGACAGACTGTAAGGCAAGTTCAGGGTCAGTGATCAGAAACACTCATGAGTTATGGTCCCTCTTGTGCCCTTGCTGGCCTTAATTTCACATGGCCTCACAGTCACATTCCCCAAACACTTAACTTTTAACCATCCACCTCAAAAGATAGAGCAATTAGTGATTAAAAAAAGGAAAGAGAGAACGGATGCATTCCAGAAACATCTGGACGAGAGGCAAATCTCAAGAAGATTTGCTGACATTGGGATGTCTCAAATGAAAAGGAAACAAAAAATATGGCTTTGATTTGTATGAAAAGAAACTTTTAACAAAATCAATTCTATTATTTAAACAAAGTCTTTCATATTAATGAATAATAGTGCTGTGTTTAAAAAGTTTTACATTTGTAGAAAATCTATGACTTTGATACATATTTTCAATAAATTGCTGAAAAAATTACTGAATAAAGTAATATCTAACAAAAGAAAAAAAAACCTAGTTAGTTCATTAAATATCATTCCCTGCATATGCAGATTGTTTCTTACTCTGAAATACACTTATCTAAACGAAATTTAGGATTTAGGACTTCCATTCCTTTTCGGGAAGGAAATATTATTCTATACTTTTCAATCTACAGATAAGTTTTGTGATTTCTTTTTATAGCATATTTATCATTTTCCATTAGTAATTTCCATCAAGTTTTCTTCTCATGTGTTACTCTTATTTCCCCCATCATGGTGCTTTTTCTGAATTCCATCCAAATTTTTCTTATCTTGGCAGAAACGTGTCACAATGGTATGAATCAGTCCAGGTAGTGTGGCACCGAGACAAAACTGTGTGATGCTGCCTCACGTTATTATTGCTGCTGACCATGCATTATTCCTGAGAAATTCACTAACCAGCTGAAACTTCCAGTTCCATTTGAAATGTTACTGCTGATAGTGCAGTGACCAACAAGATTATGGCATCACATGTTTCAGTATTGCCTAGGTGTGACATTAATTAATGTTAAAAAGAAATGCTAAACAATTCTACACAAATTCTTTTCTGGGCAATAAACAGACTCATATAAAGATGTTCTGCCACGATTTCCCTGAGTATATGCACAGTGCAAAAATCTCCACAATTTAGCCTCAAGTCTTTGCTCATAAAGAAACTGCTGTTTGTACTGCTATGGAAATTCAGAAAGAAAGGCTAAAATTAATTTTTTTTTCTTTTTATTTGGAATCATTTAGAAAGAAAGACATTCTAAAGAATTTCTACCTTCTTTTTTCCCTGGTTTAATCCTAATAGGTTTTTCAACTCACAAATACCTGCACTGAATTTTCAAACAAATTTTTATTTAAATAATTGGAATATTCTCTACATTTTGTTCATATAAAGCTTGACTCTAGAGACATTGGAAAAAATATATGCACGTTTTATTTTTGTGTATGCTGAATCTCAATAACAATTTCTTCAGACCACTAGAAATGTAAGGTTTTATTGCAGCTGTCTTTTGGGGTTGCAAATTGTTAACATCTGCCTTTTAGTATCATTTTTTACAATAGTCTGCTCTCTCAATATCCTGTTAATGACTGTAATTTTCTAGTCAGCTGCTATCTGTCAAGGTAGTTTAAAGGTCACTTTTTGCTACGTATTAGAGAACCTCATGTAGAAAGTGGGCCTGGGCTCTTTACAGCAAGCAGAGCTTATGCTTGGATTTGCTTTGTGCTTGAAACCAGGAACCCAGCAGCCCCAGGTCACACTGATCTTTCAGTTTCTCTTCTCTGTTGCTTAATCTTTGGTCATACCCTTTTCTGTATGTATTTTTCCTAGTGCCAGTTTGCTACCTCTTTTGTTAGCCTTGCTGTATTGGTAAGACACTCCTTACCCATCTCTGACTGTGTTAAACCAGAGACAGAGATTTCCCAGCCATCTTTCCCTGCACAAGCTTGTTTTCTGGAGTTTTTTATTCCATTACAAATGTCACTGGACACATACAAACTTTTCAGTGGTATTTACCAATGTTATGCCATAAAGTAAAAAAAGGGTTTGTATATTTCTAGCTTTTTTATATATCTTGAATTCAACTTTTCAGTTATGACTAAAAGAAGGATTGCACATGTGCCTTGGAAAAAGCATTCCCCCATCCCAGATATTTGCTAGTATGGCTCAAACTGAAAGAATGCATTTCCTCCACAGCTAAAATTATACAAAGAAAATGAGAACACATCTAACCACCTTTAACCAAGTGCAAAGGCTGCTTACATCAGGAATCTGATTCACATTTGAGGCATACTTCATGGAAGGAATCAGGATGCTATCCTGTCTGAAAACATTTAATTAAATCATGGAATAGTTGAGGATGGAAGGGACCTCTGGAGGTCATCTGATTCAAACCCCCTGCTCAAGCAAGGTCACCTAGACCAGGTTCCTCAGTGCCTTGTCTTCTTGGGTTTAGAGGATATAAGGATATAAACTCCATAATCTCTCAAGTGCTCAATCCCTGTTCCAGTAAAAAAGTTTGTCATATGTTTAGAACTCATTTCCTGCATTTCAATGTTGTCTAGAGAGCCACAACCATTTAGAGTTATGCAATAATGTAATCAGCAGTCATTAATAAACTAGGGTACAAAATACAGGAACTCAGAGCTGAAAGAACTCTATTCAGCACAGTTCAGTTCCTTAAGCCTTATCAGCAGGGAACTAATCCAGGTGTCTTTGCTCTTCAGTAAATAGAATTCACCTGATCCCTTTGTACAGGGCCTAAGCTGTGAGATGACTGAATCCTACAGATGAAGGACATGACAAATAAGGGAAGGGAGTATGGAGTTTTGTTTCTTAAAAAAAAAAAAGCTCAATAGATATATCTTTGGCCACAGGGCTGACACAGCAGGTTGAATCCCATACACTGAAGGGAAAAGGAAATAGAGAGAGGCTTTGATCATATACACAGCCTTACTGGGCATTCTCAGAAAATTTGATTGAAAATGGAACTGGTCCAAAAGAAGGTGGTGTTGGAACCATAATACTACCTTTTGGTTAAAATCCTGAAATTGGGTCTAGATATCTGCTATCAAGAAGATAGGAAAAAAGATTTAATCCAAGCTCCTTGAATTTTATTCAATACCTTGGGACTTCTGTGTTTTAAAACTATTTCAGAGAGTCTCTATAGAGGTGGACATAGAAATGTGTCACAACTCATAAAAGGAAAGATATATTTGCTATACAAACACCTCTATTAGACTGAAAGGTGATTGCACAGGCAATTTCTAAAGGAAAATCAGTCACTGTAGAAGACAATCAAGGTAATCTAAAACAAATTATCACCAAAAAGCAGAATCACCCCAGAAGTGTTCTTCTGTGGGCTCATATCTTTCTGGAAGCTGATCATGTAAGCCACTGACCAAACATTTCACCATTACCACCAGCAGCAGTATGCAGAATTCTTTTCCCAGAGTTACTGGAAGTGATGAACAATAATACATTTTGCATATTGAAACTAATATATGCAGGGGTTGGTGCTCTGGGACTCAAATGAATTGCATAAAAATGCTCATTTGTTAGGAGATTGGCATTAATGCCTGACCTCCTTAATCCATATTCAGGAACTCACAGATCAGAAAGGTCATCTCTAACCCCACCACCTATTCACATGTATATTCTACATCACCCTTACAAATGGGGTTGTTGTCTTCAAATTACAGAAAACCAACAACAATGACATCATTAATTCACTGAATACACTGTCTAGAGAATGATACAAGTTTTTAGCATAATAATAAGCATTTAAATACTCCTTGTAATAGCAGCTACAGCCTGCAAAGCCCACTCAGTGGAAAGCAGTACACCGAGTTTTGTATCACAGAATGGCCCCAGTAAAAATACCAGCTTTCAAAGGCAGCATTTTACTAGAGATTTAGGGGAAGAGACACTCATTAAAGCATAGCATTTGGATATGTAACATGAACCAGCTCTTAGTAAAACTGATCTTTTGGCTTTAACGTAGCCTTCAGTTTAGTGAGTCATAGAATTTCAAGAATAGCAAACAGACGTATCCTGAAGTTCACTATATTACTTGATACCACTGATTATTTTACAGGTAAACTAAAACAAGTTGCAAAAATGAGGAAATAAAAATAGAGATTTAAGTTATTTCAATAAGTGTTCTATATCAGTGCTATAAATTATTTTTTTCTCAGTAGCAAAAGGAAAAGATGCAGAATATTAACAAATTTGATAAAATCTGAACAGCTCTAGTAGATAAACGTAAGTAAAAAATGATGGTATCTTTTAAACTATCATAGTGCAAAGGCAGATTAAAAACAGATGTTTATGGGTGAAACAACCCTTCATAAGAAGTAGCTATTATGTTACCAAATAAAATTGAATTTACCATGGCTGTAAACTTGGCAGAAGGGGGTTTTTTTAGCATGGAAATAGGCTGTTATTTATTGATATTTAACCTGAGAATGATAGACACTTCGTAAATAATTAGCCCAAATTCTATAGTCTATGTACCAGAACAGTGACTAACGAAACAAATATAATTCAGACTGGAGAGAATATTTCAGACGTAAAAGATGCATTATACAATTGAAAGAAGAAGTGGCCTTCAGCCTCCAGCATTTTGTCACATGGAATGGCCTCCAAATGAATCTTCTGGGTGCCAACCTTTCTCACAATGGTATTTGTCATGAGATCAGAGTGATGCTGGTTTGGTTTTTGCTTTTTTTTCTTTTATGTTCTCTCTGTTCTTCACACACATATTTGTATGTAGCCTATTGTATTAAGTGGCTAGTTTTCCCAGTAATTTTCCATGACTTTTCCCTAGGCAAAAAGACAAATTCCAGAGCTCCAAGCCCCAGGGGGTACAAGGCCCTTGTCCTATCTTGGCTCTTCCTGGGAACCAAGGCTGAGAACAACTCTTCCAGATACACTCATGGACAAATTCAGCCAGTGCCAAGTGGGGAACTCCAGAGAAGGGGCTTGACCTGGAGAGAATTCCATCACCACCTGTCCTCCTAATTCATGCTTTTTTTTCAATTATACTCATATGCTAAATGTATAAAAACTGTATTCACCCGGTGTGGGTGCACTTTTGTGGACCTCTTTCCATAACTGCCCCTGAAAGCCTTCAATAAAAAGATCCACTTTTATATTACCTTCTCACTAAAATTACCTCGAGTCCCATCTCCAAGGTGGGGAAAAGGCAACAAGAGAAACTGGGATACATGGATACATAGGTTGGTGGGCAGGGTTTGCTCTACAAATAGGGAATTTAAGCTTTAAGTTTTATGCTATTATTTTGTCTTGTGAATTCAATGATTGTGTATTAAAAGTGTGTATTAAACATAGAGTAAAACAAGAATAGATTTAACCCAAGTCTGAGAATGGAATCTCTTCATTATTAGGAGTTCCATGTAGCATGGCTGGTTAGTATCTGTAGTAAGATAATATGTTGAAGAGCACTCTATAAATATAGAATTCCTTACACTCTGCCATTAAATACTTGGATAATATTCAGCACCTTCTATAATGACATCTAGCTGTGTACATAGTACTCTGCTGGTGAAGAATTATCTTAATCATAATTTCCAGATATGACTCTTACTTTACTTAGCTGTGCCTTCAAAATAATTGTTATATTATATAGTTATATGATGAGAGATATACTTAAGTATATCTCTTATATTGCTATAAGTAATAAGAAAGCACAGGGTGAAAATCCAGTCCCCATTTGACTTTTGCATCAAATACAACAGTAAGTGGGCTCCAGAATTGTTCCTACCCAATCCCTTCTTCCAGTGTCTATGCCAAGGTGTCTTCAACAGAGGAAGCTCTATGTGGAAAGCTTTTTTCCTCCTATTGGGGTCTATTATTTTTCTTCAGTAGACTTTCTAATGCTTTGTAATATAAGGAAAAGAAATTTATTCCCTCTTTTACAACTAGAAAAGAAACTCAAACTGTGAACATAAGTTGACCAACACCATCTAAAGAATTTCTGAAAGAGAGGGGAAAGATATTTGCTACAGCTGCAGGGTATTTATCATGTGAAACCAGTATACTACAAGATTATGGAATGTGAGGATAATTTCAATAAGATACAACCATATGTATCAATAAAATAACATAGGCAAATATTTAAAAGTATTATGGATATGATAAAAGGCGGGGGGGGGGGGGCATAAATGAATGGTGTTTGTGGGAATTTGAGCATCTCCAGGAGACTGCAACTGTTCTCTCCCTGCCCCTTTGCCTGCATTCAGTGACAGCCTGCACCAGGCACAGTCCGTCCCTGTAACATTTTTCCCTTTTGGTTTAGAAAGAGAATAACAATCTGTAGTGTCATCGTATGTTTGGCAGAGTCTCATTGTTCCAGGCTCTGCTACTTCCTATGAGAGAAATGAAGCAAGTGCATGACTATATTTTGCAGTGCTAAACAAATGATTCAGACATCAAATCACTGTCAAAAGTGTCTGCTTTTTTTTTCAGTTCTCTGAGTTGTCCTACACAGCCTTCAAAAACCAGATTTTCCAAAATATCAAACTTCATATTTTATTTTAGAATTTACTTTACTCCTTTATATTTTATAATTGAAAATCAAGATTAGCCAAAGGTATGCATTGGTTTTCTTCACTGCTTTTGCATACACAGCGTTAAGGAATGATTACCAGCATTTATTGGAAATTAAAGACTTTGTCAAAAAGTTTGGTGCATCAGAAGGAATTTAATAAAAAAAAAAAAAACAGATGCTTTTGAATAAATCTTATTGGAAGTTAGAGATTACTAATTTAAAATTTTTTGAAATATTAAACAAACATCCGATCAAGCTGTGTTAACTGTAATTTTTCTCAAAATGTTCAGGCAACCAGTAGCGCCCAGCCCATTGGAGCAAAGCAGTAAACAAGAAAACAGGATTCCTGTAATGTCTCTCACTCAGGCAGGTAATTGCAGTTCCCTGCACTTCTGTTGCACATTACTTATGTTGCTGATTTAAACTGAGATCATCTGGACAAGAGCTGCCTTTTGTTAGCTGTGTCTGTGATATACAGCAAAACAAGATAACGGTGAGCAGTTAGTGAGCAGTTATATCTGATCTATATAACTAGTGCAAATGTAAATAGAGACAAATTTCTCCAAACTGCTCATTTACCTAAGAACAATGTGCAAATAAAGATAAAACCTAATTTCTCACCATTTAACTACAGAAATATGTATACAACACTACAGTTTCAGAGTTTATAGTATACTCCAAGCATGAAATTCATGGAGACAAATAAAATATCCAGTCTTACAGCTGACTGAGTTACTTGCTGTAATTACTTCTTTTTAGAACAATTTTTCTTCCATATATTTTTATTTCATGACTATATCACTATATAGTTTAATATTTTCCAGTGAAAAATGAATTCCGCTATTTCACTCATTACCCAATCAATTTCTGAATAAATTATTCATGAAGAGAATTAGTATCTTTGACCTTTGGAAGATGGAAGATACATAATGACCCCAAATAATTAGGAACTGCAATTAGGAATATGGCTGAAATAGGAAATAGTGTGACTGTACTTAATAGGCAATAAACTGGTTAGAAAAAAAAAGTTTACATTCAATTTCATTTCTGCCACTGGCCAATTTAAAATTTACTGTAATATTTCACTCGTTGGTGACAATTTGTAATTTCAGGACACCTTTAATTCAGAAAAACAAATCAATAATCAGCTATAATTTTTTACTTTACCAGTCTAAGTTCAAACAAATAGCTGTACTTCCCTTCTAGACTCAATTCCCAATAGAAATGGGACTAAGGTGAAGCAGGGCAGAGTGCTGAAAGTCAAACAGCTATTTGTACTGGAAAGCTTTGTACACATTTCTCTTTTCTCATTCTTTATATGTCTACTTCTGAAAGAGTGAGAAAGCTAAAATGGTGATTTCTCAAATTCAACACTAATCATGGGGCAAATTATACAAAATGCAAATGGTGGAGAAGGTAATGGGCTTTCTCAGAGATCACCTCTAACAGTCACAAAGAAAATCCCATGCTGCTGGTCCCTTCTCCCTTTTGCCAACTGCCCCAAATGGGAAATGTCCTCAGCTACTTTTGCAAAGCTTTCTGAAACATTACAATATTAAAATAATCAACCCCTCATGGCTTGTGGGGCTGGATAGCAAAGAGAAGTTAAAAGTGTGTCAGTCCAAAGGTGCTGAAATGTGAAGGCCAGTGGAAGTTTCCTGAAGGAAATGTCATCAGCATTAGAAGTTAAATTATGGGCTCCTTTTCTTGAAGTGTAGTCACTTAGTCTCAATTCACTGACAGGCTGGGCATTTTAACATGGTTTGGGGTATCAGAGTTCTTGACTGAAGAGCATCTTCCTTGATTGCCTGGTCATTATTCCACTTGATCTGAGATACTTGCTGCTGGTTATTGTACCTCCTGACTAGATTTTACTGCTTCCTGTTTAAATTGTGCACCTATCTAATGTAAAATCAGACACAAAAAGATATGGACACTCTTTTATTCAGAAATTCTAAAGCATTTTTGACTGCTGTGTCTATGAAAAGGTTTGCCTCATAAAAAACTAAAAAGGACTGAATTCATCCATGTAGTAATTCAGAAAGAAAAGAGCAATGAAATTCACTTAGGTCAGAGCTTTCAGGTGTGATTTTCTTTGTTGCTGCAATGTTTTGGAAGATAGAAAGATGACCTCAAAGGCTACAGTTGGGTTTCAGAGGGTCAGGAGCTAATCTGGCCCTCATTTGGACTAATTCTGCTAAGCTCCATTGAGGGACCTAAAATGACAACAACTGAGCTGCTGGGTGCCAGTTCTGCCAGGGCCTTAATTTTCCAGCGCCATTTTGGGCACTTTAGCAGTTGGAGGCAGGAGTAATTTTTTTGTTCTTTAAAACACAGATATGATTCATGGTCAGCTCAAGGTACAAACAGTGTTTACTTCACTAAGGACTCCCTTCTCTGAGAGTAGAAAACTCAGTCTATGGTTAAAATAAAGGCAAGGTCCATCACTAAGAGCAGCCAAGAGCAGAAATGTTGGTATATCACATTGTCAATATGATAAGAAGCCCCTTTTGGAGAATCAGAATTTAATGAACAAACTCATACCAGTACCACAGGGACAAGCACTTTCCTGCTTCTCACTGTGTAAATTGGGAGAGGTGCCAGTGGATTGCTTGAGGATGGGGCAGAATCAGGAAATTAGACAGGGAGCTATGTGAGTGAGCAACCTTGTTTTGTAGTGAATTAGTGAGATACAAGATTAACAGAGGAGTTTTGAGCTGTTCTTAAGGCAAACAGGGATCCTGTGTTTATGTCATCACTCTGCTGACACCAATGATTCTCACTGTGTGAGGAGCCTGCAGGAGACTAAGGAAAGGAGACTAAGGAAAATGCCAAGAGTAGAATAACTCTTAAATTATTCTACTTGTGGGAATAGGAGGAGGAATATCCCTTTTTTCAGAGGAAAAGGGAAAAGGGAAATATTAAAAGTGGCTGATGAGGTTAGGGTTATATTCAGAAGCACTAAGAAAAGCAGATAACAATTGCTTTGTCAGGAGAGCTAACCAATTGCAAAATGTTCTTCTTTGCTCAAAGCCTGCCATGTGGCCAGCTACAGGTTCCAAAAAGCTTTTTGCTATAAGTCCAAAATGAATTTTTGCATTTCCAAATCAATCAATAGATGCTGGGACTCCATCGGACTAGATATTTGCCTGCTGTAATAAGCATGCTTGATTTTCAAGGGCTGCCATTCCAGAGGCCAAATTAAAGATATTATATTAACTTCTTTCAATGATGCAGCGTCCAAGGCAAGAGAAGAATTCAAATAAATCAATTCTACATGCTTAAGCTCATCTTCCTTTCATGCGTGCCTGGTGATGGAAAATGTTTTTTTTTTCTTCCCACCCTGCCTTTTCCACCCTGAGGTATAAAAAAAAAAGAGATTTTGTTGCAGTAATGAAGCACAGGAAAAGAGAGCTTGTTATAAACTGCTTATAGTTTAGAATGAAGGGCAGGTTTTCATTAGCTTTGTTACATGGAGCATCATCTCTAGACTGGAGAAATTACCACAAAAACCTTCATAAGAGAAGGTGGATCCAATGTACAATTCATGAAAGTAAAAAGCCTGATCTAATGATCAGAAAAGAAAAACAGAAATTCTTCCCTCATGCACAGCTCAAGTTACACCAAAAACAAATGTTAAACTGCTCTGTTAAGATGCTCAGGAAGGAAGTCAATGTCTTACTTGAGTAATACAGAATTTATTTTGGTTGTTTCTTGCTGCAGTTAATTATTCAGTCTTTGCTTCTCCTAAATGTCAGGCACATACATCTATTTTCCCATCCACAATTACTCAAGCATTAGTAGCAGGGATACAAGTTACATGAGTGACTACGCGGTTTACTCAGTCAGAAGCACAGTGCACACAGCTAAACTTGGCCTTAGGGAAACCCCATGTATTTATTTACTTCCACAAACAAAACTTTGTGGAAGAAAATAACTAAAAACTTTGTCTAAAATAAATAAAAACTTTGTGTAAATAAACGGTTACAGATTTTATTCCTTTCCTCATGAAAAGGCCAATCAAAAGATCTTTATTTTAAATACTTGGAAGAAAACATCAAAAAAATTTGCTAACTCAGAAATATTAGAGAATTTCCTAAAGGACAAAGTGTTCATAAAAGGAGAAGCAGTTTTCTATAAAATAGATTAAAGGCTGTAATGATGGTATCATTAATTCTCTTACAATTCAATCTCATCTTTATAGAAAGCACCGACCCTCTCCACTCTATTATGTTTTAGGACCTGATTTAAGAAATAATCCCAGGATATTAATGATGCCACAGGTAACAGTTGTAATATTTCAGGTGGTTTACAGCATTGCTCCAACGATGGAGCACATTTAGTTTGAACCCCATTGCACTTTATTGTGCAATACTTGCTTTGGGGAGCACTGAGAATACATACATGGCTTCAGTTACAATAATTCATAAATCCCTTTCCTCCACAACTTATCCTCTTGCTCTGCTCTCCAGTGGCTGCCCTGTACTCTTCTCAGTCTCCTTTTTACACACGTTTATCTTGCTGCATACCTCAAGAGAGTCCATATGTGCATACACCAGATGCCTTTCTCTAGATTCTTTACCACATCTCCCAAATTTCTCTCCTCTTTAATGATCCTCCACAGCTTCTTTTCAAGTCTGTGTGTGCAGATTTTCTACTCCACATAAACAATTTCCAAATGGCATTTTATCCTGACTCACCTTGAAAAGCTCTAACCTTAAAGTACAGCACAGTTATGTTCAGAACAGCTAAAGGGATGATCTTAATTATGTCTTGTGTTTAAATACCCTTAGTGTCACCTAAATATTCCTTCCCACCTTCTTCCTATCTCTCTCTCTCATAGAATGATAGAACAATTTGTTTGTTCACTAACGAGGCTGCTGAACAAAATTATATGCATTTGCTCAGTACATGCATGTAGCTGGAGGATCTCTGTGCTGGATAATGCTCTTTGGTGAGGCTGCCATCTGAATCCTTCACAGCAGAAGTTATAAAAGCTAAGATGTACAGTCATTAAGAAGGCAGACAATTTTAAAACTTGATAAGAAAATTTTCTTCCTTTTTTTTAAAGTATGCTTGTCAAAACTATTTTTTCTACTTTTGCCTCAAGACCTCTTCCAACTATATATATTGTTGTGTGATACAAATATCCAGACAGGCAACTATATTCAGAATTCAACTTTTTTTTACAGGAAGAACATGAATAACAACAATATTGTTCAAAGCAATACCTTTTGTCCAGTGAGTTAAGAACTTTATATGTCTCAATTAAGCCTCAAATTTGTAGTTTAGATCACCTGAAGTGAATTTAGTAAAAGAAAGGACGTTGATTCTGAATTTATCAAGTGTGATTCAGTTAGTCAATGTCCAGCACAGAGGAATTTCTATCAGGTTTTGCACCCATTGGGGAAGAAGACAGAATAGCACCCACTGCAAAGTGCATTTGTTCCTTCCTATCTGTTTTCACTTGATGAACAACAGCACACTGCTTATAAAGCAAGAATTTGAACTAATGTTGGGAAGGATTAAGTGAGAGATTAAGATCCTGTTTATCACTAATATTAAAATTTGCATCGAAGTCTTTTTAAAAGACATTCTAAAATAGTCAATGCAAAGGATCACACACATGGTCACCCCATTTTACTTGAAAAAAATTGAGAGAAAAAGTGTTACCTATTCTTCTATTGTAAATTTGCATGACACAATCTCTGTACTGATTGCCACAGACATCCTCTTTCTTCCTACTGCAGAAGAATCAAGTTCTCAAAGGTTGCTGGAAGAATTTAACCCCAATAGATCCTGCCATCAAACTTCACTTTTTCATGGTTTGTTATTTCTACTGTGCTTGACACTGTGAAAGCAGAGGTCAGGGCCCTATTAAGACAGGTTATGGAAAGCTGAAGGGAAGTGAATTCATACCACCATCACCATTATATGCAGTGGCTGAACTCGCCTCTCACTGCTTATTGTTTAAATCAAACCTTGACCCAACAGGACAAAAAATAAGAAATTCTACTGTTTTCTTCATTTCCTCTGATGGAAAAGACAGCCATGCCCTCTATTTGCAGTGTCATAAACCTGATATCCATTACAAAGAATATTTTGTAAAACATAAACCCTAACATTTAGGTCTGGATTTATCATATTGGGCAAAAGTATTCATAGCCTTGACAACATACCTGAGAAACAGACTCAGTGTCCACCTACATCTTAAAAAGAAAATATTAAAGGCTGGAATCTCTTCATCAAGGTGTCTAGGCCTGCAAAACTTGCCATTGGGTATGAAAGTGGGACACAGTTGCATACAAGGTTTTTGTTTTTCTTCATTATGATAAATATTCTATTAACCAGTCATATGATTGTCTCCTGCTCCCTATCCACAGCTCGGCACTGACACCTGCACCGGAAAATGCAGATTATTTGGGCCTTCTCCTTTCTTAAGCGCAAGAAAAGCCAGAAGGAGGCAGAGAACAGGCAAACCAAGACACCTCAGCAAATAGACAGGCTGAGGATCAGCTGCTGGGTCAGTACTAGGGCAGAAGAGGAATATCCATCCTTACAAGGATAAGGGGCAGGGTGAGGAATTGTAATGAAGAGAATAACCCAGATATAACCAAATCTTTGGTAACCTCCACAACCAGGGAGGAAAATATGCCAAGGGCATGGAAAATATGCCAAGAATTTACTGTGAATTCTGAGCAAAAGAAAACAAAACAGATAATACAGAGGAAATAGTCTGCCAGAAGCTTAACTGGGGTAATGAGAGGAATTGTTAGTCAGCTGAAAAAATGGAAGGCTCAAAGTCTTCCTTCTGCCTCTTTGCATAAGATCTTCTCATTGAGTTCCTTGTAGAATAAGGCTCCAGAGCCCAGGTGCACATGGAGACCAAGGAGCAGGGACCCACCAGAAAAGAGAAATGGGGGAAAACTGGAATGGTCAAGACAAGACTGAGGAAAGGAGGTGTCAAAGGAAATAGTATGTTCTTCTTGTTCTTCTGAGTTACTTGAAATAAATCAGCCTTTTTGGTTTGTTCAGCTGTGTGATCTGTGGCCCAGGCATGCGAAGTTTGGGTGCAAATCTGACAAAACCGCAGATGGAGGTCTTCTATTTACAGAACTGCCATTCCAATTAACCAACAGGCATTGCCAGCAGTTTGAAATCAGCTCTTTAAGATTCAACAGAGTCCCAATTAAGCATATCTTGCTCAAGTATAGGGCACAATGCAAGTATTTTAATATTATACACCAGTAGGTGTTTTGAATTGTTCAAGTAAGCAATTCCTAATTTTTTTTAAAAAAGAAAGAAAACTCCTCCATGAGGATCAAAAATACTGTAATAACTTGATGCCCTTTCATTTGAGAAAAAGGACATTGAAAGAGCCTGCTGATCAAGATGTGCATCTGTGAAAGATTTACCATATACAAAATAATGTCCTGACAGTGGCAGTATTGGCAGATAGTACTAACAAATTAGTGCTTAACATGTTGATTTATTAGATATTACTTATAGCTCTCAGCGTTTTTCAAGCATGAAAGATTTGGAAAGACTCTGGACAACAAAACCTCCATCATTTTATAAAGATATTGTGATTTTATTATTATGTCAATGCAAGTTATCATCTCTCTCATTTTTATATGCTACTTCATATTTTCCTCTTATTTTCTCTGCTGACATTGATTATTTTAATTTATTTTCACAGCCAGATCACTAGGAAGAGCAATAGTATTTATGGCACAGAGATAAAGAGATCTGAACCCATCCCCTTTGCCAATCACTGAGTAAGGAAAATAGATATTTCACCTGATGCACAGATTATAGCCTGGGTTTAATAAACCAGCAAGAAATGTAATGACCTTTCAGCTATCATTCACTGCAGGAGAAACCAAGAAGGCCTTAAGCCTCCAGCAAACCTTTTATAAACATTAATGCTCATTTCAGATAACTCAAAAGGCAATGCAGAGAATAATCCTTAATAGCTTGAGTAAATGGAAGCATGTAAATCATGCTGTGTATATTTTAATTTCTAAATAATTATTTGAGGCACATTTGGGCTATATCTCAATTCTCTACTGCAATATAAAATAGATTGCCATAACATTACAGGCATTGCTATTTTAAAACCAACATTCATACTGAATTGAGGCAATCATCTTCTAGTCACTCCCAACCTGATTAAAGATTCTCCAGTGCTCTAGTAACCCCCGCCAGCTGAGATGCTCCAGTTTGGCACAGACCACTGCTGTTCCATCATTATGCTGCATTTCACCACTCACTGAGTAAACAATTTGACATCCAGTCAGCAATTCCACAGAGAGACTTGCTCATGTTTGACCACGCCACCATTTTAGGAACGGCTACTTCCCTTCTTAAACTGACAGAACTCTCTAAATAATCTGCTGAACTGGACCCCATAAAAGCAAAATCACCCTTGTCAAGCCCTTGATCTCATGGGCCATGATTTCTTCCCCTTACACCAGCCTTTTCCCAGCATATTTGCGGAGCTTCTTTAATCGTAATGATGAAAATCTCAAAAAATAGAGAAAGTTCAAAGATATCTAGAATTGAATTTTAACAATATTTACCTTTTCCATAGGAATAACACCCTCTCTACTAACTGCAATTCTGAATCCCAGTTCTTGAAACAAGAAAATGTTTTCAATTTCTCTGATAGCAAAAGAAGAGAATGCTGACTAAACCTATTATCTTCTCTGTGTGCTTATTTTCACTTTGATGTACAATAAATAAAAAATGAACTGACGATTCTAAAATATGAGGACACCATATCATTGTCATTGTGTTCTTACAAATCTGATCCATTCATGCTGTTTAAGCTGCTGAAACCTTTGAAGTTGGAAAAGGCTGCCATGAACTTCTAGCACTGGTAATTAAGACATAGTGTGGCAAATCAAAGAAGACGTGCTACCTTGCATCTACAGTTCCTTACCAAAAAAATGCAAGCTGAGAGTCACGATAATAAATCAATTGGTTCTGCTTTTCAGTAGGAAAAGACCTGTAACTTGTTATATTATAACTCAATCCCATCTTGTATCCAAGATCAATTCCTCTTTCTCTTCATGCTTTATGATCATTGAATTTCTTTTTCTTAAGGCTAATTTTTCTTATAGAAAGCAGGGGAAATACTGCAAGGTTTGAGGAGAAAAAGAAGAAAGTCTCTAATCATTTGTCTTCTCAGTGGGGAGAACAGGAACATTTCCTTTCCCCTCTACTATCACATTTTTCTCCTTCAAGCTGTTGTTGTTTTCCCATAAATTTCAGCAGCTTGAGCTTCTGAGGCTGTGCTAAGGTTTGGGCTGGGGAAACATAGCTTATAAAGGTTTACTAGCACAACTGGGTTAAGCAATGTGTGTGAGTGTGAGGGAGCCTTGTGTTCTGGGTAGCAGACTCCTTTCGCGTTTCATAATGTATTAAAAACACAAACTACGAAATATTTCAATAAAAATAAATCAATATGTGCTCCAGTTGGAAATCTCACTGCCATATTAATTTGCTTACTGCATAAACCAAATTTCTACTTACAAGGTGTAGAATTGCCTGGGCTTACATCATGGGTTTCACTAAAATATTTAATTTTTCCTACCTCTATTCTATTTTATATTTAGTTTTTGCTTCAAAGTGGGTAGCAGGATAAGGACTTATTAAAAATACATATATGCCTAAAGGGCACTGAGCAGTTTGTTTGATTCTAAGAAGCAAAATAAGAAAACCTTCTGCAAATGATAACATTATTCATCATTTACAAATGTGGGCTTTTACATGGCCTTTCCTGTCTGTTTTCATCACTGATCTAAAGTTTTTTATTCCTTCCCAGAGCTGTGAGCTCCTCCAGCTACTCTAAATCTGTGTTATCCAGCCCAACCCAGCAACACAGACAAATTTTCCAAACCTAATTGCAAATGTAGGGATGAGCTCATGCTGATCATTTCCCTTCTCTCCACCTGCTTGTGCTACAGCAGCAAAGCCTCAAAGGCAGATCTAAAAGGAATCAGAGAAACATTGACCATGTACAGCCACATATGCAAAAGGCAGATCTCATACACACATTCTACCCATTACCTTGGACCCTGTCTCATATTTATCAGCCAATTGCTGTGTAACTTGTTTCTTAAAAAATAAAAGTCAGCTTTTTCCTACAAAACCACATAAGGGCAAAGTGCAAATTCCTGCTGCCACTCATGGGTACTCTCTGAATTGTCTTGAACTTTGCTGTTGTGGCGGTGACACTTCCTGAATTATCCTGCATGAATCATTTGTTCTCCACACCAAGGAAATCACCTTTATTGCAATCATATGACACTCAGGGCAGACCAGGCTCCTCATGGCACGCTTATACGGTGTCTTTGCAATAGGACCTTACTTAAGTGTGTTATAAATATAAGTATGGGACCTGTGTCCCCTAATGTTGTGCATTTTGTCAGTCTTCCACCAAAAAATTTGTCTTCCCTTCCTGTACCATCAACTTCCTTATTTTTATTTTTCCACAATACCTGAATTAAATTCTCCCAAAATGGCAACAAAAGATTCCCATTTCTCTTGACATCAGAACAGTGATAAAAAGTACAAAAGGTTTCTTTCCAGTGTCCAAATGTCTCCTTATATGTCACATAGGAAACACATAGAGCAGCTGCTACAGGAGTCTGCCACTAAAAATCCTAAGGGGCAATAGCTGTCACCTTAGTTGTGAAACATAAGCATGATTTTGAACACTAGTGGTATTTTAAAAAAAGTTAGAATACTGTCATATATTTATCTAAAATATAGAGATTTAAGTATAAACTAAAGAAACAAAAGAAAAAAAAACAACTTTATTTTCTTAAACCCATCCCATTTCTGATGAGACTTTGTTAAAGAGACAGTGAGACTCTGCAGTGAAATGAACCACCCAATCAAAGCCCTTGCAGTGCACAGGAACAGCCACACAGCATCCATCCAGGAGAGTGTGTCTGTAATAACACCAACTGACTTTGCTGGCCTGGGCACCTCTTTCAGCCCAGATTATTCCTGCTGCTCACAGAGGGGGAAGTGCATGGGACTCCCTTCCCAGATGTTCCTGGGTGAGATACTTGACCATCCTCCACAGCTACTCTTGGGTAGACTAATTTAGAATAACATTTCTCAACATAAACAAGACTACTTTCCCACTGATTTAACTAGATCTCAGGAAAAAAAAAAAAAAAAAACAACCAACAAAACCACATTAACTTAAAGAGACATTTTGAATTAATATTTGGAACAGAAAACTTCATCCCTTGTGCTTTTCCAGCAGCTTCCCAGCCCAGAATTAAAGACTTTTGTTTAGCAGTGAGCCTTATTCAAATAAAAACAAAACAATGATTCATAACTAATCAGGGAAACTCACAAAATAAATGAAAGAATATATTTAAAATTCAGCAAAGAAGCTGTAGTGATGTAAATGTTTCCAGTTTCTGATTAATTAGTGGTAACAGCAAGCTGGTCATTCAAGCTTCCTAAGCTGCACTCTATTTTCCTTGAAATCCTAAATAAACGTTTAAGGAAAATGACAGGAGCCCTTTTCTGTAAATACAGCAAATACAAATAATTTTCAGCTAAAAATCAGAAATAAATCAAATAACACCTTGTGATGTCCGTTCAACTAAAACAGTACTTAAAAATAAATAAAGGCTTACTATTCTTATGTATTTGAATTGCAATTTATTTATCCTAGTTAAATTTTATCCCATAATTCCCAAACTAAAGGATTTTGTTGTGTCTGAATGTGAATATATGCACACACACCCCACTGTCATCCATTCACCAAGTCCCGTGATTTTATGAGTCAGAGATTAAAACCTATAGATATAGATAGAAATGATAAAACACCTTTAGTTTATTTTTCCACAGTAATGCCAGAAACTAAGATTATATTTGTGAGACACATTTGAATTCAGTTAGCTTAATAGTGAAATGAACTTTAGGATCAAAAAGACTCTAAGATTTTGAAGGCCATATTTTTCTCCAATACACTTTGAAAATGGTGTGTAGGTAGATTTCAATACCCTGAAAATTTTAGAGTTTTTGTTAAGAGAAAATCGTTCTAACACAAAGTACTATTAGGGTTAATTTGAATTAAAAGTAAAATTTTGGTCAGATCTCTTGTTTTCTGATATTTTCAGACATGTTGGAATAAGCCCAGTCCTAAAATCACCACGACATAAAATGAGACCATGTTTGAGTGAATTGCTCCAGCCACCAACCTGATTCTCTCATCACTAGGGAACAACTGAGAGGTGGCTGCTCCTAATACTCATTTTTAAGGCTTTCTAAAAAGAAATCCCATTTTACTGATTTTCATAAATAGTTTTGGCACAAGCCTTATGTTACAAAAATATCAAAATGTTGAAAACAGATCTCCCTCTTCTTTTTAGGTAATCTATTTCCCTCCCACTTCTAGAAAAGTATTTTCCTTTGTTTTTAAAGATACTGCTACAAAATACACATATAAACAGCATGGTATAACATGTCACAGACAATAGAGCATCATCATAGTGAAACTCTATTCAGCACAGTAAGGAAAAAATCCTTAGAGAAATGACTCGGTAAGAAAAAGTCCAGTGAAAGCCATAGAGGTCTCTGGAAGATAATATTCAATTACAGCATGCTTTGAGAGAGGACAGCACTTGTGAGTAAAAAAAAAAAAAAAAACCAAAAAAAAACCAAGGCTACAAACAAGAGGAAAGAGAAGAACAAGCCAGATTTGAACACATTTAAAAAATCCCCTAAACCAGATAATTGCTCTCACGAAATTAGTTTAATATATTATATGGAAAAAATATCTAATTCATTACAGAAAGATTTACTGTGATCCCTAACCAAAAAGGGAAAAAAACCCAAAAGCATTCCAAACCAAACAAAGTTGAGCTGTTTAATTACTACCATCAATTCATTTCAGGACTTGTGGAAAAAATTCATTCAGAAATTGCACAGAAGGTCTTGCAGAAACATGTGTTTATGCTTCCTTCCTCTCTGGTTGTGAGTAGAGTTATGTATGCTCAGGCACTTGCAAAATCAGATTCTAAAATAAGAAACCTTCACTGCACCAAACTGAATTCTTCTGTGCCTAGTCAGCTTTTACCCTCCTGAGCAGCCCCCATTTCACTTTTCACATGCCATGGGGTTCATTTTTTTACATAAAAGGACTCTCTAAAATGAAAAAGAAAGAGAAAAGGACATCCTCATGATTTTCTGATCCCTCTTCTCTTCCCTATTTACAAACAAGGAAATTGATTGATGTGGAGATTAATAAATATCCACATTTTTCTACTTAACTCACCAAGATCCTCCCAAAATCACAAGTTGGGGTGTGCATCTTTTTCAAGTCAGTGACCACCCCCAAACATTCACAGGTATTCCCTGCCCCAGTGATTCACTACAATCATTGTTGTCTGTGCAAACTCTGGAAAGCCAGAGCTGCAGGAAGTCCCTAAGTTTTATCCAGGAGTTCAACACAGCTAAGCTCAGCATCATAAAAATATTTCTATTCCATTATTACCACGTAAATTTTCTAAAATCCCCTTGGCTTTGTGGAGACAGGCTTTGTCTAAACTCAGAAGGATGGTTACTTATTGAAAAGAATAAAGCTGAAGAGTGCTGAGCTACTTCCCTAAATAAAGTTAAATAAGAAAGTGCTTTACTTGCTTCCCAAATCTAGTGCCTAATTAGAAGCATGACGTAGGAGGAAATCCTGCTTAACAAAACCCAACAAACAGAACAGCTTTTTTAAAAAATCTTCTTTTCCTGCACTGGATACTAATATGATCACATTCAGGATGTGCAAACAGGAACAAGATCCTTTAAATGGCTTTCTAGATACATAGGAGAAACCAGAAAAGTGAAGGTAAGATAGGTAAAATTAGAAAAGAGAATAGGAACAGTGAGGATTACTTCTAGTCTGAGGAGATATGAGAGAAGCAGAGGGAAAAGTTATAAAATAATCTGGGGAAATTAGGAGGACGTTTCTTTGTAATGACAATTCAAAGAGATTGGGATTTTATTATTATTACTACTTTGGAAAAGGAGCTTTTTTGTAAGATGTGGCTGTAAAGGTCCCACAGTTCTAGCAATTAGTGCTCTGCTAATTAAATTGCCACATCAAAGAGACAGACATTATAGGGTAGCAGCACCTATAGTAGTGGGCTCTTTTGTAAAGATTGCCAAGCTTGGAGCATCTGTTCAATAAATGCTGCAAACAGCCCTGGTAAATACTTGTCTCTACTTTCTCTCAGTGGCACAAAGGCAGCAAGCAGAAGCTCATGTCTGAAAAAATAGAAATGGTTTGGTAAGAATCTAATATTGTAAAGTTGCATTATGGTACTGAATATTATCTTGTAAATACAGACTGATTTTCCAAGTCCTCATTTGTTACCAGCTTGGATGAGCTCTGAAATCCACTTTTCTTCCATAATTAAGGACTATCAAGTATATTAAATATACATAACAAGGTTTTTGCAACTACAGTAACATTTTCTTAATTTCTCAGAGATTAAGCATTGATAAATAATCCTATACAGTTATTTTTATGGGCTCTGATACTTCCAGAATTGACTGCAAATTTATTATTTGCATCTCATTTCCATATGATACAACAAAAATTTCACAGTGGGAAATTCAGACAAGGTAAGACAGGAAAAGGGAGAAGGAAAGGGAGAGAGAAGGGAGGTGAAAATAAGCAGGAGGGAGAGAGAGAGCAAGAGCATATGAGAGAGAAAATGCAATTTTGGGACAGCACATGTGAGTGCACGAGCAAGAGAACACACGTGGGGAGAGGAAAGAGCAAAGAGAAACAGAGAGAGGTGGGAGAGAGAGAATGAGAGAACAATTCTCTTTTTGCCACATCTTGAAATGTGGCCAAGTGAAAAAGCTGGTGAAATGGACTTAATGAAAGGAACACCTGCTTCTAATAGATGAAGTAGGATGATTTTTGTATACTTGATTTCTTGTGTCAGAACTGCTAGTAGGAAATTGTAATTAAGAGCAGATCAAAAGTGAGGGGTGGTGATTTCCTCCATTCTCCCTCCGAAGGATTATGTATTTTAAGTAGATTTTAATCATTCCTAGGATAAACATGTCAGAAGTGTCCAGTTCTAGCAAGGTCTCAGAGCCTTATCATGTGGTCTGTGGTGTGAGGAGCTCCACTGAACCTCTGTACACCCCAGCCCTCACTTTTCCACCCAAGATTCAATCTCCTGTACCAGAATTGCCAGGTGATGTGCATGTCCACGTGTCAGACTTTTCACTTATCTGTTCAGATAATTGGCTTAAAATTAAATTCACTTTGAAAAATTCATTCACAACTCTATAAATTCTATTTTTCCCCCACACCTTTTTATACAGAACCAAATTTCAATCTCTTTTTGCTAAAACCTACTTTGACACTTTTAGAAGAGTACAAGGCATGATTTTTTAAAGTCTTTACCTAGGAAAAGCAGATACTCTGACATATTACTACCTCTGGCAGAGAAGGGTTTAGCCCTCAGAACAACCCTCAAGGGCTCCCATTTACATAATGAAACTAATATGCTGCAACACACTCCAGCAATTCTTCTGGATCAGATACTTCACATTTATTATGGTATTTTGGTGTACTTTTAGCAGGGCAATTTAATTAGAATTATCCATGGATAGTTTAAAAACCGAATCTGCAGATCATTTATTACTGGCCTGTATTTACTGATGCAGCAACAAACCCATCTGGTTAGGGCTTATTCTTTAATTAGTTCATTTAACATTTTTGTCCAAAGTGAATCGACTACAACTTTATACACGGCACAGGGCATAAATCAGCCTCACATAGCGAGTGACTTAATGGGGAGTGTTCTCATTGAGGGCAGTTTTTATACATTTCATTCATTGTGCCAGAACTGTCAGGGTGAAATTGTGACAACAGCTGGCTAAAACTGAGGGATTATGACCTTCTCACAGTGATTACATGGTAAAAATTAATTGTGTTTCCCCCCCAGCACTGTGGCATTGTGATTACTCCAAGCGGAGAGCGTGGGTGGGCGTGGGCAAGATGCATGCAAGAACAAATAGATTACAAGGCACACAAATCAATGCTTGTTATTGCTAAGTCATAAAAAATGGTTTCTAGCTAACCAATACTGAAAGAAAGAAAGAAACAACAAGTTTAATTTAATTACCAGTATATCTGTTTTGTACTCTGGAGCAACTGAACTAAGATAAATTGTGACACTAACATTCATCTGTATGTTATATTAAGATGCTGGTACAGCCATATCTTTCAAAGCCCTGAGTTTACTCCACCAATCATTTTTAAAAAATACCTCAGTCTTTTTTATGCCATAAGTAATATAGTAAATCTTGTTTCTTTTAATGTTACAGCATCTTTCTTCTTGATGCTACTTCTTTTGCCATCATTTGCTGCAGGAAATATCGATCTCTGCTTCCTCAAAATGAGTTTTCCTTGTACTCTTTTTTATTCAGTGGACCCTACAGTTTGTATGCTTGATATTGCACATTCTCTCTCTGGGGAAAACTGTTCTGCCACTTTGCAGTTTCTTTAAGCAGAATTCTTTTCACACTTTAAATAGCATTGCGCTGTGCCAATTGTGAAAAACAAAACAAAACCAAACCCAACCAAAGCCTGTTTGGTTCATTGTATACATTTAGTTACACTCAAAACCATAAGCTGGGAGCCTGAAGGCCAAATCTGGCATTAAAACATCTCTGATTTAGTCATATACTTTCCCAGAGCAGCATGGTAGGCTAATACAGGAGCTTCAAAGCAGCTTCACATATTTTTGCCATGATCAAAAGCCTATGAAACATCTTAATTTGCAAGCTTGCTCACACCCAGAGGTAGCAGAATTAACATGGGGAAAAAAAAGACTTTTGGGCCAAAATTCAACAATATATAAGGACATTCCTAGTAAAAGCTTGTAGCTACATCTCTGTACTTTTTACACATATATTTCTTTATTAGTTTAGGCACTTCCTTCAATAATCTTTCATTTTTGGGTTTAGATCTCTAAGAGTTATGGGCGATGTCCATCTATGATTCACAGATGGTGCAGCTCAGCAATACTGTTACTCCCTATGGATTGAAACTTGGCATTTTGCTCAGTACAGAACAAGCAAAGAAAAAACCCTGTAAATTATACACATGCATTTCTTCATCTGACCACCAAAGCTGGTGGCTGGAAATATGACTGTGAACACTTGCTTTGGTTGAGGAGAAAGACATTTTTTCCAGTTGCCACATCCTATTAAAGAATTGTCTTTATTTTCCAATGTCTGCATGTTTATTTTCTTTGCTCCCAGCATTACATGAGCTGCTTTCCAATGTGTGACTTACTTCTAAAAAATGCCCAGTCAACACATTTTCCATGACATCAGTGAAAACTGCTGCTCTCTGAACTTTTCCATATTTGTTTGCTTTTCTTTAATCAAATTAATTAAACCTTTAGGTCTCCATTTTAGGAACGTTAGTAATAGTACTATCTTTGGGATCTTTTTCCAGCAGAATGAAACAATAACAAGTTTCAGAGCTCCCCTTTGAAGAGGTGCGCTCTCAGTGCCTCATCCAGCTGGATTTCCACTGGCTGTGAGCACATCAGTCTGTCCAAGCAGACCAGACACAGATTCTTTCTTTCTTTCCAACTCTGAGAACTCTATTTTCCCTTTTTATGATAATTTAAGTTAAAACTCAAGGTGGACAGAGAATTTTTATAAAAGCTTTGTTGTTTTTTTTCCTATCAGGCCACTGGGGCAGGAATTAGGGAAGCTGAGTTATTCCCTATGATAAAAAAATAAAAAGCCAATTTTAAAAATTGTAATTGAAATTACACTAGAAAACCCTTATGAAATATTGAAAAAAAACAACGAAATATTTAAGCTCACTCACAATGTTCTTGAATTTTCTATTTGAAGAAATAGTAATTTAAACACAAAACTTTTTTCAGATCAATATTCTGACATAAAGCAATGCAGCTTTATTAGCAAGATCTGCAATGGCACAAAATTACCCATGAGGGTTATTTATTTCTTTCTGCTTTAAGAAAATATAGTGTGCTTTAAACAACTATTCTCATACCCAAATTTCAAACTAGATTTTAAGCAAAAACTATTTCCAATTGTCAGCTGGCAAACTAATTCTATTCATAAAAAAATAAGACCCTATAATGATTATATAGGGTGGCATATTTGTACATTATCTCATTATTTATTTTATTGGTTAACTGTTTTTTCTTTACAATTGGTTGAATGAAAATTACCAATTTGAGATACTGACATGTTTTAATGTGGAGGTTTTTTTACTTTTTAAAATAAAATTAGATGGTTTTAGATACTTCCCCTATATGTCCATTTAATGTTTGCTTTTATAGTTCTAAAGTAACTTTTATATCTAGTCATTAAATTCTGAAATTATTCCATGTTTAATCTTTGCTGGATTTTGCTAAGCTAAGTAGATAAATGCATATGCACTTTCCACTTTTCCATATGCACCTCAGTGAGTCCACTCAGACTACATGGGAAGAAATGAAAATACAAGATTCACAGCACAGATACAAACAGTCATGTCCTCTAAGTAACATGCTCCCTGATCTGTTATTAGCAGTGTCCAATTAGTGGTGTGCATCTAAAAATTAATTTTTCCCCCATCTAAGAAAGTAATGAGTTTAAGTACTAACCCATGGAGGAGAAAAAGAAAAAGGGGAAAAAGAGGGGAAAAAAAAAGAGAAAAAGAGAAATTTCTTTAAAAAAACCCCAACTTTTTTTGGTATATATGAAATTAAAACCAATGCAATTACAAAATTACAATGTCCTAACACACATCCACGTGCCTATACTAGTGACACAGGAAAATAGCTGTGTGCCATTGATTTCTGTAGGAGCCTGCAGACACCCATAAGCATGAATGATCTTCCCACAATCAGTACGGGGCAGATTCCTGTGGGACAGGATCTGGATGCAGCTGGGTATCCAGGCCACGGCTGTTCCAGTGGCACTGTCCCCAAGCCTGGCTGTGGCTGTACCTCTGTCTGTGGCTTTGTCCCTGGCTGTGGTTGTGCCCCTTCATAGCTGTGGCTCTGTCCCTGGCTGTACCCATACCCCTGGCTATGCCCCTGTCCCTGGCTGTGCCCCATCCCCGGCTGTGCCCCTGGCTGTGCCCCTGTCCCTGGCAGTACCCCTGGCTATGCCCCTGTCCCTGGCTGTGCCCCATCCCCGGCTGTGCCCCTGTCCCTGGCAGTACCCCTGGCTATGCCCCTGTCCCCTGGCAGTACCCCTGGCTATGCCCCTGTCCCTGCCTGTGACTGTGCCACTACCCCTGGATGTGGCCCTGTGGCTCTGTCCCTGGCTGCAGCTCTGGCTGTGCCAGCACCCCTGGTTATGCCCGTGTCTCCCTGGCTGTGCCAGTACCCCGAGCTGTGCCCCTGTCCCTGGCTGTTCCCCGGGCTGTGCCCCGTCCCTGGCTGTGGCTCTGTCCCTGTCCCTGGCTGTGCCCATGGCTGTGCCCCTGTCCCCGGCCGTGCCCGCTCCATCTCCCAGCTGTGCCGGCCCGGAGCGCAGCTGCTCCCGCCTTATCTCGCATCTCCCGCGGTACAAATGGAGGCGTGCCGGGCTCCAAGACCACACAAATCACCCCAGGCGGAATAATAATTGTACTTGTACCTGCAGCCAAGCTATTTCACGGACATGTGGGGCTGCCAGAAAAGTGAATCAATTTATAAGAGTGTGCAGTGTTAGATAAAGCCCAAGCCCTGACAGCTTTATCTGATAGGTTCAGTTTGTTTTTTTAGAAGTGAGTAGCCCTGAGGCTTTTTTGCTGAGTTTTATCGAATAGTCACTTTATTTTAAGCAACAACAGAGGTTTAATAAGAAGGGGGAACATGCTGAAAGGTCACCTGTAGCCAGGTATTATCATCTGAGCAAATGCAAACTGTACATCGTGGAAACCTCTCTACAGACTGACAATAAGCATTCATCTCCTAGGAGCTGTTTCATCCCTATGCTGAATTTTCTTGCTTACTTAGATATGACTTTGATATAACTGACATGGAAACAGTAAGAAGATATACTATAATCAAAAAGAGAGAATAAAAGAGAGTGGAATTCAGTTCATTCAGTGAAGCTCCTTTATAAAGCAATACATTTTAAGATAATCTCTGTAGCAGCAAATTAAACAGACATGGAAACAAACTTCTATACATCTCAAAATTATTATGATCACACAAAGTAATTACCACTAGATGTTAATTTCATATACTGCCAGAAAAATCTTTAATTAAACATTGGAGATGGTGGAATAGAAAAGAAATGAGAAATGAAAAGGAATCTCAGAAGTTTTAGGGACTATTTTCCTCATTTTTTTTATCCATGCAAATGGTAAGAAGTTCAGAGTTAAAGCAAATGTATTTTGCATTTAATCTAACTACAGAAGTAGAGAACCTTAGTCCATTGAGACAATCCACAAATTATATGAGGAAGGCTGGCAAGACAAACCACTGCAAGAGCATTCAAAGACCCTTTCATTGCTGTTAATTTCAGTTACCCATTTCATTACAACAACACATGTAAAAACACTACACAGAACTGGTGGTATGGAGAGGATGCATTTCAAGAACAAGACCATGATTTTTCCTGAATACCATCACAGCATTGCTCTATTACTTGCAGAAATAAGTTAATTAATAATTATAAGAAGATACTCAAAGACTATGTTTTACCCAGTTGAAGTTAGTAAATCCATCTCCTAGGCTAGAAAAAATTCCTAGCACACAACAAAAATATTCTGTAAATTATAGCTGAAGGCCAGTATTTTAAAACTTTAAAAAACAGGGGCTTGCATCTCAAACAATATTCATGAATCAGGATGAACTTTAAGAGGCCACAAAAATTCTAAGCAACAAAATGGGAATTTTTAAGATTGATGAAAAATAGGAAACTACAGTTTCAGGACTAGGTCTCAAGAACTGTTAAATTTCTTTCACTCTTCTTTAGAAAGTTTGAGGTTCCCATGGGTAAATATTCAACACTAATAAGTTGCTTCTGTTTACTTGTGTTTGAGACCCTAGGAGCCCCAGAGACCAATCGATGGCAAATCCCTCTGCTATGTTTCCTTACATATCCTTCCTTAAAAGCTGTGCTTTTGCTGGAAGAGTCCAGATTTTTATTTGTTTAGGTACCATCCAGATCTTGTCCATGTGAGGACCATATTTCCACTACAGAAAGTTAATAGAATTAAGATTAATAATAAGTATTATTTCAGACTCTGCAAGAGCATAGGGATCCCATCACTTAAGACAACAATAAACACTGCAGATTTCTATTCAATTTAATCTAAAGATCTAAAACCATTTCAAAATGTAAGAGTTGTGCTTTCTACTCCTCACAAGCAGTATAACTGCATTTACACACACTAAAAGGAAGGGCAGATGGAGAGGATGTCAGCAGTGCTGGCAGAGCAGACAAAGTCCTGCTCTCCTCACTCTAAACATGCAGTCTTTGCACCCCAAGTTCCAGGAAACTTGAACTCTGAGCTCTGCACTGGTCCAAGTATTCCCTGCACTGAAGAATTTTGAGCTGTGCTGTCAGCAAAGACATGCAGGATCTGTACCACAGACATGTGCAAGGAGCAGCAGAGTTCTGAGTCCCTTTTGTCACTCAAAATACAATGAGCTTGGAATATTTTGTTTACTTGGTATCATTGTGCACAGGATTATGTTTTTACAAAATAACAAATGTGTTTTATTTTATTCAAAGACAACCACGCATTTATTTTCAGGTATCTTAATAGAAATTCAAAGTATTACATTCTAAGTATTACATTGCATCAATTACATTGATTACTATACTCAAGAACCTAAAGAGGATAGGGAGGGTTAGATTTTTAAAATCTGATTTAATACATCATTTATTCAGAAGAATGATTTAAATATTCATAGAAACTCTATCTTTAAAAATCAAATTTCTCATTGGGCATCGGCATAGAGCAGTGGGAAACACCACAAATCTCAAGAAGTCAAAATCCAATTTGTCAGTATTTTTATTTTTTCATAACAAACATGCCAAGCCCCATGAATTATTTAGGTTATAGTTTTTGGCCCCCACCTCACACTTTCTCTCAGTTGCATATGTTGGTTATCCATTAGCTATGAAACACTGCAGCACCTCTCCCTCCCCAGG